>NC_081369.1:34500728-35100728 GCF_030684315.1 Stegostoma tigrinum
AGCCAGGTTCCCAAAATAAATGAAGTCATTGTTTCCATACACATTTATTTCTTTTAAAATTGCCCTTTTATAACACACCATCTCAGGTCATTTCTTAGATCTATCCATTTTAATGCATTGACAAAGATTATTTCTATAACAAATTTCCTGAGCTGCAGGGTAGATTAGTCAGAATGAGGGTTAGCTTGAACCTAGAATGGTTTTAACATAGATGAGACAGACATCATAATACAGTTATACAGTCTTCTCTTGGCTTGTGCATTTCTGCATATAAAAATAAGTGGAAAGCTTAGATTAAGGTCTTAAATTCTGACATGATTGCATCATTTTACATGATAAGGTGCTTAATAGAAACATTTAGAGTCACAATTGAAAACAATTAGAGTGCTTTGTTCGTAAAACAGCATTTAAATTTCTGTGCGTATTTGAAGTTTTTTTTGCATAAAAAGTGAAGTTGAAACAGCTCAGCTGATCCAGAGTTGAGTCTGGTTAACTCTCTGATGTTCTGTTGGTTTATGGGATTCAGTGCATGAGGTTTGTTACGTGAGTAGTGCACTTATTTTTGTGCTAAGCACGCTTGAAGTGCAAATGTGATCACGACAATAATAGACACAGCAGCAATAAGGTGATGAATTCAGTAGATCACAGATCTCTCTGGATTTTAATGTCACCTCATTAAGACAAGTGAAATGATCAGAACTGTCAATGTTGGAAAATTCCTGCTTGTGAGATTTTCAGTTTTATGCCATATACCTGGGGTTTTGCCTCAAGTCAAAAATATGTGTACTTCAAAGCTGCAAGCTGTGTTATATGGACCACAGAGGATGACTGAGGGACATAAACATATTCTTCTCTTTATGCCCTCTTACCAATGCTGTAAAACCTTTTCTTCCCTTTACTCCAGTTTCACAGCAATTTTGACAATGACATGTGTATGACATCTCTTACAGCTTCATGGGTGGATTGTAAAAGTGCTCAGTTGAAACGATACAATTATTCAAACAACTTAAATCAAGAAAATACCGGAAATTACCAGTGGCACTCTGAGGTGGAGGTAACTGCTAGCTATGAGGTTCCAAGCTCACAGTAAAGTTTCCTAACAAATATGAAAGTAGATAGACCTAATTGTCAGGCTTTTATTGCATCCTGAAACTGGATTGAAGTTCATCAAATATGGCAGGCTGAGACAACCATTCATAGGGTATCTTCTACACAAACTCTAACCATACAATGTAGGGGGAGATGGTGCTGTAGTGGTAATGTCATTGGAATTGTAATGGAAAGGCCCAGGCTGAATGTCCAGGAGTATGAATTCAAAGTGTACCATATTAACTGTTGCATTTGAGCACAGTTAATAAAATTTGGAATTAAAAACTTGTTTCTGTAATTCTGACCATGAAACCATTGTTACAAAAACCCATCTGACACACTAATGCTCTTTAGAGAAGGAAATCGGCCAACCTTATAGGAACAAATTACTGCAGATGGTGGACTCCGCGGCATTTGTCGTTTTCGATCTGTCAATTTTACCTGGTCTGGCCTGCATATTCCTCCAGACCCATGGTAATGTGTTTGACACTGATATGATCTAGCAAGCCATTCATTTCAAATGCAATGACAGATGGGCAACAAGTGTTGATCCTTTCCGTAATAGCCACGTCCTATCAAAAAGAAATTGCCAATTTCAATCCCTCACATGCCGGAAGAAAAACATCGAACACATCAAAGTATGAAAGGCATGTTATTATTAACTGTTGCATTTGTTCAAATATTCATAGATTAAACAGAATTAAGAGCAGTTCAATAGAGAACAGTGAAATTCTGCGGCTCTCCTTTCACTCATGAGGCAAATGGCTCAAGTCAGAAAATTCCACAAAACAGTTGACACATCTCAATACAAAGTGCCTAATTAGTGCTATTTTCATTCTGTGTAGGTAGTTGGGTCTGCTGCACTGGAATGTAAATTGGAAATGTGCTCAGGAATTGCCAAGAGTTGAGGATTGCTGATTAATAGGTTTGCTGCACTGGTCTTGGGAGGTAGCCCGAGTGGCTTTATTCCAGTTTAAACTCTCCATCCCACACCGCTAATTCATCATTATCCCTCTCACCACTCCCATGCCATCTCTATGACATCATACAAACATGTGACTCCCACCATCCCCATCACTCCTCAACCCTCAGGCCATTACTATCCTATAAAACTGTCAACTAAACAGATTAGCAACAAAAACTTGAAATACTTGACATCTCAGGGCCATGGGTAGAAATTTCTTGGTCTCCTCAGAACTTTTAGAAGAGCGGGTGAAGGTTCTTACTTGGGCAGTAGGCAACATTTCTGTTTCCAGGTGATGGTTAAACGTGTGGCTTTAAGTTGTTTTCAGAAATCTTCAGGCAGGTCAAATTTTACAACTTTCATGGTGGAGAACTCTCTCAAATTAATTAGCATGTAATGAATATTTATTTACATTCCAGCACACTGGAATTACATGAGATAATAAGGTGAAGAGCTAGATGAACACAGCAGGCCACATAGCATCAGAGGAGCAGGAAAGTTGATGTTTCAGGCCTGGACCCTGCTTTAGAAAAGGGGGAGAGAAAGGGGCTTCTGAAATAAATAGGGAGAGAGGGGGAAGCGGATGGAAGATGGATGGAGGAGAAGATAGGTGGAGGGGAGACAGACAGGTTAAAGAGGTGGGGATGGGGCCAGTAAAGGTGAGTGTAAGGTGGGGAGTTAGGAAGGGGATAGGTCAATCCAGGGAGGACGGACAGGTCAAGGGGTCGGGATGAGGCTGGTAGGTAGGAGGTGGGAGTGGGGCTTGAGGTGGGAGAGGGGAGAGGTTAGTGAGGCGGGGACGAGCTAGGCTGGTTTTGGGATGCGGTAGGTGGACGGGAGATTTAAGCTTGTGAAGTCCACATTTATGCCATTGGGCTGCAGAGTTCCCAAGCAGAATATGAGGTGCTGTTCCTGCAACCTTCGGGTGGCACCGTTGTGGCACTGCAGGAGGCCCCAGGGTGGACATGTCGTCTGAGGAATGGGAGGGGGAGTTGAAATGGTTCGCAACAGAGAGGTGGAGTTCTTTATTGTGAACCGAGCGTAGGTGTTCCACAAAGCAGTCCCCAAGCCTCCACTTGGTTTCCCCACTGTAGAGGAGGCCACAACGGGAACAGCGGATACAGTATACCACATTAGCAGATGTGCAGGTGAACATCTGCTTGATGTGGAAAGTCATCTTGGGACCTGGGATGGGGGTGGTGGGCACAATTTTGTCAGTCAGGTGTGTGTATATTTGTGTGTGTGTGTGTGTGTGTGTGTGTGTGTGTGTGTGTGTGTGTGTGTGTGTGTGTGTGTGTGTGTCTGTGTGTGTGTATATCTGTGTGTGTGTGTGTATATGTGTGTGTATGTGTGTGTGTGCACTCTCTCTCACGCACACACACACACAAAGATGAATAAAATCTGCTTCATCAGCTTGGCTCCTTCAGAAACCAACTGTTCTTTTGGTCCAATTGCTACAAAGTCAGGGGTGAGGGCTCTCCATGCTGAGCAGTTCACATGAAGACAGATTCACGGGTCTTCAGGTGTAATGCGATAGCATTATTAGTGTTAAGGTGAAGACTGACCGGGCCCAATTGAAGCAGTCACACTGGCATATTAAAACAAATCTGACTGGGGTACACTATGTGCCTTAACTTCAAAAGGAGATGAACTAAAATGAAGCACTACCCTAAATGATGGCATCAATAAATTAAGTCCACAGAGAGGTGAGCTGGGTGCACAGATAGAGAAGGGAAAACAAGGTTACAGTAGTTTTGGGCAGCAGGAAGATTCTGAGAATTGGAGACAACAAATTTGGATAGAGAGGGATAAACAAAGTAACAGGGCGACAGGGATAACAAAGGATGGAAGCTGGATATTATGAGTTTATTTGATGTGCTGGAGTGGGAGAAGGTGCAGCAGAATTAAATGAGGGGACTACAAGGGTGAAGATGGGTATTGGAAATTCTGCTGGCATAAAATCAGAGGAAAAACAGGAACTTTGGGGTAAATATTTAAAGTAAAAGATTTTAACAGCAGGAGATTGAAGAAGTACAGAGGGAAGTGAAGGGAAAGTGACAAGCCCACAATGATCGGAAAATGTTTTCATAATGGTGAGGGTAGATGAAAAAATAATAACAGCTAAGAAGCATGTCACTATCATCTTTCAAAAGCTTGATTTCCAGAAGAAAGATTATGAAAAATACAAAACGGAGAGGTCCCAGATTTTTTTTGCAAGTGGTAATGAACACATACCCAAAGAAAGCAATCAAAACAGAAAGTGGAGGCAGAGAGTGCAAAACGATGTGTTATCTTTGCTTTGAGTAAAAGATATAAGTGCACATTACAGGCCAATAAGATGCAATATCCATAAACAGGTACTGTCCAGTCAATCATTTACCGTTCACAAAAAGGAAAGCCAAAATTCACTGGCATGCTGGGGGAGTGAGCCACAGCACAATCAGTCATTCCCGTGCTGCTGTATGTGAAGGTTAATGACATCACGATGAAACTGTTATGCTGCTGATCTTTCCAATGTCTAACAGCTGCATTGCAGGGAGAACGAAGGGCCAACAGATTGATTCACTTTGCGCTATTTAGCACAAGCACGAAAAGCAACGTTAACATAAAGAGCTCTCCTATTTTGCACCCGGCAGCACAAGAAAACGTTACGGCTTACGGAGGTCACACCCCTCCATGTACAGGTCTCTACAGGACAGGCTTTCACCCTGGACGGGAGCAGCCTGACAAGGGCCCAATGCTGCCAGTGACTGTGAAAATGAGCCAAATCCTGCCAGTTTAGAGCTGTGAATGCGAGCTTCAGCATGTTTTACAATGCAGTACCTGTTGCACACATGACCATGCAGAGTCAAATTAGTCTACCATTAAATGATCAACACTAGAAATCTTAACAGATTGAATGAGACCAATGGAATACAGATAGAAGTGTAACTTTTTCCAGTGTAGTGTTATATAGAAATTTTACACTGATATATTCAAAATTACTTCAATGTTCTTTAATAACAGCAGAATATTGCAGATACTGCAAATCTGAAATTAGAAAAGAAAAAGAAATTGCTGCAGAAACTCAGCAGGTCTGGAAGCATCTGCAGACAGAGAAACAGAATTAATGTTTTGAGGCCAATTTGACTCTTCCTCATTCCGAACTGCTTCTCTCTTCATAGAGATGTACCAGTTAGTTAGATCAGCTGTGCTAAATTACTCAGGCTAGATGGATTAGCCATAGTAAATGTGGGGTTACAGAGATAGGAAGAGGAGCTGGGTCTGGGTGGGATGCTCTTCAGTGGGTCAGTGTAGTCTCGATGGGCTGCATGGCCTCTATCTACACAGTAGGAATTCCATGATCGATGATCCGTGATGAGTTGCTGCCAGACCTGTTGAATTTCTCTATCGTTTTCTATTATTCATTAATAATCTTTAATTTTTCTTTTCCTTACACTACAAAGCAATACCACTACAGCAGCCACACTTGCTGACTGATTTTCCACCATCTTAGATGACTTTGGAAGATGATATCTGTCCTCTGGTGGCCCAGGCCAGAGAGAGCTCTAGCCTGTTGGCTGCTTTCTGTGCTACTCCTCAACCTGAGCTGATGGACCATTTTGGGTCAATGGCTATCAGGAGATGTCTGAAATCATCTGAGATGTCCTGAGAGGACAACTCCTGTCTGCGGATCTGCCATTCCTCCTCATGTGTAATGGTACTTCCTTCACCCCAGAGGGGTTCAGGTACATGGAGGGATGTCAAGGTTCCTCACCCCCTCTTCTTGAGCCAATGAATGCATTCTTAGTTCGAGTGAAGCTCCAAGTGTAAATCCAACACATACAGACCATTCTGCTGGACCAGGCTCTTCCTGGCAGCTGCCACCTCGTTAATGGAGATAGCCATGCACTCACCTGCCAGAGGAACAACATCAAAACTAAATCTGGGAAGACTCCTCTGTCCTTTGCTCCAGTGAGCAAATGGTTTCCAGGGCCTCTGACAGTTGTGCCTCTGAATCAAAGGGGTCACTGTCTGTAATAGCCTCAGAATGGGCCTGTCCCCTAGCAGTTATCAGAGCGTCAGAGGCCTCAGTTGTTGCTTTCTCCTCTAGTAACAGGATGAAGTCAATTGTCTGCTCAGCAGAATGTGATTCTGAAACTATTCTAGATAGATTACCCATTAAGGTGATGGTCAGTGGGCTGGAATGCTTTGGTAGTACATCTTCTGATAACTCCGACTATTCCTCTTCAAAGGGGTCTTCTGTAGACATGGGAGAGATAGCCCTGGGTTAACAGTGTGGAACTGGAGGAACACACTGTCACGCAGCATCAGAGGAGCAGGAAAGTTGATGTTTCAGGTCAGGACTCTTCTTCAGCTCTTCTGGGGGTCTTCATCTTCTGGCTCATACTGGGCTTCCTGTTCTAGAAGCTGCAGGATTAAACATAGTACTTTATTAGTGTTGAAATGCACCACCCTTATCCATAGTCTCTTCAAAACATAGATGTTTGATGGACAGTTGGCATTAATTTTTTTCAGGGATTCTCACTAGATTACTGAACATATCAAGTTTCTCACAGGTGCGGGTAGTTCCCTTTGCTCAGTTGCCAGCTCAGAGGCCTTCTCCTCAAAAGTGGTGAGGATCTGATCTCAGGCATGCGTCTACACTCCACCCCACCTCACCCTAGTTGTGTACATTCACTAGCAGTGCATGTGTCCTGCAGAAGGACAGAACCATGAGTAAAAGGTTAAAAAACATGAGCATGAGTACATAAAAACAATGCCTACAGTTGGAAATGTGAATTCCCAGAGCTGTGATTGCCTATGTTTGTTACATGTAGGAAGAATCTTATAATTGGAGAAGATAAGACTTAAAAGGTTCTGCATAAAAAGGGACTCAGTGTGATCAAAGAGCTAGAACTAATGGACATCAGCTTTACATGATGAGTATGCCTTATATTTGTAAGAGGTGCTCATCCTGAACCTGCTACATTGTGGGATAGTGTCCTTGCCCATGTAAGCTTTTGGTGCATAGCTATGTAATATACATATTCTCATTGCTATGTTGGAGAATCAATGATCAAAGATGAATGGTGTGTGAGTTGCTGACTGTTGTAGTTCCTTCTCTGTTTTAACAGGGATTCCTGGCAGATGGGAGAGAGGCAGTAACAATGTGGCGCAAGTGGCACAACACAGGTAGCTGCAATGAAGCAACAAACATAGGCAGCACATGAGGCACGTGATGGCAATGCCTAGCACCCATCCTTGTGTCTGACGGTGTTGCGCAGTGGCAAGCTTACAATGTTAACTGATGCTTAATGGCACCTAAAATAGACTAAGGTATTTCCCCGCACAGTGCACAAGAGATTAGATTAGATTAGATTCCCTACAGTGTGGAAACAGGCCCTTCGGCCCAACAAGTCCACACCACCCCTTGAAGCATCCCTCCCAACCCATCCCCATTCCCCTTAAACCCACACACCCCTGAACACTTCGGGCAATTTAGCATGGCCAATCCACCTTGTCTGCACATCTTTGGACTGTGGGAGGAAACCAGAGCACCCGGAGGAAACCCACGCAGACATGGGGGGTTCATGCAAACTCCACACAGACTGTCACCTGAGGCTGGAATCAAACCCGGGTCCCTGGCACTGTGTGGCTGCAGTGCTAGCCACTGAGCCACCATGCTGCCCTCTTGCAGCACTGTATCCAGTCCCACCTCTGATTGCTGTAAGAACTGACTGATAGAACCATCTCCATTTAAACTGCCCTGGTGTTTCAGGATGGCCTTGTATTACCATACCAGAGAAGCAGCCCTTCTCTTCTTTCACAGTTATCCTGTGGGGCCCACTAGGAAGGGCTAGTGAAAGTGTGGAGCATTCTTTTGTCGTATGTTCAAAACTTCCAAGGGTGGGAGAGAAAGATGACCCATGGGCCACAATAGTCCTTGGTTGCCTGGTGTGAAATGCTGTACAAATACCTTCTAAATATGACACCAGGGTCACAGCAGGTTTCTGAATTTCCTGATCTCCTACCTCTACATATTCCACCCTTTGAGACATTGACAAAGAGATCATAGACAAATAATCTGTTATAGGCTCAAAGACTTACCAAACAAGCGCAGTTATCACTTCTCTACCTGGGTAAACAAATTCATTCAAATAATCATTTTATAAGAGTCTGGGCCGAACTCACAACTTGTCTTCCTAGTTTGCAACATAACCCTCTTGCAGCAGTATTGAATGTGAGAGGGAAGTTGCTTTCATGCCATCCACAGTAATTTCCTGCAGCCTTTCTATACTATCCATTTGTGTTTTTGACACTTCTCAGTTCTATATCGACACTGGCTTATTTTAGGTATGTATCCATTGATGCGACGAACATGTTATTTTTAGTATGGGTGTTTTCTGCATAAGATTGGCCTTTCTTTAAGTACTTCTTGACCTCAGCTAATTACAGGAGGGGGAAATTTCTGTCAACATGAGAAAAGCAGGTATGCTTTTATGTTCAGGGTCTACCCAAGGAATCAAAAGACAATATCAAAACTAGATTCAATGTGTTCAGGGAGTTTGTCACCATTGGTTTCACTTCACCTCCAAAGTCCTCCAAACTGAGATGGCCTTGTCCATAATGACTAACTTGAACTTTAAGACCACTAGCCAAGGAGATATATATCAGATCAATGAACCTGCAGTGAACCACCACTCACATTAAATTACTGATGGATCACCAAGGTTAACAGGTGTTTCATGGCAGGAGGTGATTCTTCATCTTTTCATGAACTGCTCATGCTCCTAAATCCTACAGCCAAAAGACTTATTAATACAGAAGTCCTACAAAGAGGAGATGCAGTCAAAAACTATTGTTTCTCAGCATTTTAAGGTCTGTCTGTCTCTATTTTTTCTAACATAATCCTGTCATTTAGAAATATCAGGCTTTGCTGAAAGAACTTGTACATTTTAAAATGATCCTCTTAGCCTTTTTACAACCCTGTCTCCCGTTGCTTTACTGCATCACTAAATTAATGGTTTCGTGAACATTTTGTTTAATTAAAAGTATCCTTGTAAATGGCTCCCTGAGCAGTTGCTATGCTGCCCCACAATGCTTTGCTGACTTGCTAGGTTAATGGCTGTCCTGTTAAGTTAATTCTCTTTGAGCATTTTGTTCAATAAAAATATGTTTTAAAATGAATGTCTGTCCTACTGGCACTCTGTTTTGCTACTTTGTCCTGCTCAGTTAAGGGTTCTGTATAATCTTTTTGGTGCATTAAAAGCCATGCTGTTGAACAAAATCACATGAGGTTTTTTTTTGACTCCTCAGGGTCCACTTTCACTTGCCTTCATGTGATATTAATGAGTCATTCAGGCAGTGAGAATGACGATACTGTGCTCCCACCTGTATTGTAGTTTGTCCACCTTGTGATTACTGGGTGGATTTGCATGGATCAGAAATCCACCAGGATCAAGTGGAAAGAGGAAACAATACACAAGTGGAACGTTCTACAGTACAAATAGGATCTCAGATAAGATTCACAGGAAATCTTGGGGCAATTGATCAGTGAAGAATCTGTTCAGGAAAGTGGGTAATAGAAATTGCAAACCAGGGATATTTGAAGTAATATCCTGAAGTTTGATTGTTGTATTTCTGAGAAAAAAATGTGAGGATTATCACAGATAAGACATACATTTAAAGCAAGGGTAATGGGAACTGCAGATGCTGGAGAATCCAAGATTACAAAGTGTGAAGCTGGATGAACACAGCAGGCCAAGCAGCTCCTGAGATGCTGCTTGGCCTGCTGTGTTCATCCAGCTTCACACTTTGTTATCTTTAAAGCAAGGGATTTGCTTTACTTTTGGATAACTTCCATCTGGATGGTGGAGGAGAAAGAAGAAATCGAGGATGAGACTAGAGATGAGCAATGTCCTTGCATGGAACCTGCAAAAATCATGAGGAAACTGGTGAGGGATACAGGATGTAATCAAGGAGTCAGGACCAGGGAATACGATAGCTCATCCCTCAAACCCCGTCCCCGCAATAACTCATCCCTCACACCCCATCCCTGCAATAACTCATCCCTCACACCCCATCCCCACAATAACCGCCAAAAGATAATCCCCCTCGTCCTCACATACCACCCCACCAACCTCCGGATACAATGCATCATCCTCCGACACTTCCACCATCTGCAATGTGACACCACCAAAGACATTTTTCCCTACCCACCTTTGTCTGCTTTCCGGAGGCACCTCTCTCTCTATAGCTCCCTTGTCTGCTCCACACTCCCCTCCAAGCCCACCATACCCAACACTTTTCCCTGCAACCTCAGGAAGCGCTGCACCTGCCCCCTCACCCCATCCCAGGCCCCAAGAAGACTTTCCCCATTAAGCAGATGTTCACCTGCACATCTGCTAATGTGGTATATTGCACCCGCTGTCCCCGTTGTTGCCTCCTCCACATTGGGGAAACCAAACGGAGGCTTGGGGACCACTTTGCAAAATGCCTACACTCAGTTCGCAATAAACAACTGCACCTCCCAGTCGCGAACCATTTCAACTCCCCCTCCCATTCCTTAGACGACATGTCCGTCCTGGGCCTCCTGCAGTGCCACAACATTGCCACCCGAAGGTTGCAGGAACAGCACCTCATATTCCGTTTGGGAACCCTGAAGCCCAATTGTATCATTGTGGATTTCACAAGCTTCAAAATCACCCCTCACCCTACTGCATCCAAAAACCAGCCCAGCTCATCCCCGCCTCCGTTACCTGTTTTTCCACTCACCTATCCCCTCCTCCCACCTCAAGTCGCACCCTCATTTCCTACCTACTAATCTCATCCCACCCTCTTGACTTGTCCGTCCTCGCCGGACTGACCTATCCCCTTCCTACCTCCCCACCTACACTCACGTCTACTGGCTCCACCCCCGCCCCTTTAACTTGCCTGTCTCCTCTCCACCTATCTTCTCCTCTATCCATCTTCAATCTGCCTCCCCCTCTCTCCCTATTTATTTCAGAACCCTTTCCCCCTCCCCCTTTTCTGATGAAGGGTCTAGGCCAGAAAAGTCATCCTTTGTGCTCCTAAGATGCTGCTTGGTCTGCTGTGTTCATCCAGCTCCACACTTTGTTATCACACATTATGTCTCTCCATTTTACGATGGAACACTGCTTTAGGAAATTCTTGTTTAACAGTGAAGTTGGCACAAGCCAATATCACTTACTTTTACCAAACCTGAAGCCACATTGAGAAGTGACTTGTGGCAGTTCTACATATTCTTGTTGTTGTGTTCTATCAGGCTACAGCACATAACATACCGCAAACTGCAATTAGCCAGTCAATGGTGCCTATCTGTGTCAAGCAGATTGCAAATGCCATCTTCAGAACAGTCAGCCATTTCATCAACTTTGCCATACAGACAACATGATGCAGTAGGAGCATGCAGTTTAGCTTTACAACCCTTGTAGGTTAAACGCAAAGGGACACATTTCACCATAAGGGCAGGCTTCCATTCAACAAATATGCAGATAGTCAAGCAGTGAATTTACAATTATGCAAACATATGCACATTATCATACTCAATGTCATGGTGAAACAGTTTACAGTGCCTGCATTTTTTCCACTAGCACATAGATAACATTTTGGTAACTACGGCCAACAGCAATTTATCTGGATCAGGACAATGTTTGGAACATCCATAGTCTCAGCCCGAACTGTGCTATGATACAAGCTGGAGAAATGCCCTAGCCAACTTTGACCAGGTCTTTGTGATCGTGTATTGGTTAGTACTCTGCGTTATTTATGCTTCAGCTCTCGCAGAACTCAGGAGTTCTCAGGCTAAAAGAGCAGCTCTAATAGAATTTACAGTTCCCAGGCTGGAAGCCATTTTGTTGCTAACTAGCACCAGCAGCCATCTTGTGCCTGTACCCAAATCTCAGATTCTCATTTGGAGTTGTGAATTTGCATCACCCATGGGCTGCCAGGTCAGGAAGATTGTCATAATGCAGGTGCTTTTTTTGGTGATGGCAGGATGTGTCCTGCAAAATCTCATCATTGGCGACGGACAAATTGTGGGCAGCGAATAGTGGCTAATCTTACAGGACCCTGATAAAGAGGAAATAGAAGAAGCAGCAAAACCGGTAGACTAGCAGTTGTGTTCATCTTGGGAAATCTGAGAATACATGATCAATTGGCAAACTGTCTCAAAACTCATCAACACCTCACTCCCCCTATATCTAGCCCAATCTTTCCTCCTTAGAAAGGTAAATTTAATGACTGCATGAGATATACAAAACCACCACATAATGGAAGCACTGCAACTCTGAATGAATAAATCAAAATCGCTATGTTTGAATTTTCTAATTTTTATGAATTCTAATAAATTAGCTCGGGATTCTCTTTTACACTTACTTCACCTAATTCTACTACTGCAATGTTTTGCTCTCCCAGTGCCTTTAGCATAACAGGTGGGAGTCTGCTCTGCCTGGGATAAGGTGCACTGGTATTATTTATGGTGGGCAATTTCTAGCCAAACTATCCTGAGAGAAGCGACAACAGGCTGGTGCTTTTCAACCACTATCGGGGAAACCTGGCTCCTCTGATTTGGCGGCACAAGTGTGTGCAATTGGGGAATCTTTGGCTAAGTCACACAACCACTGCCCTTCTAAGGGAAGGTGCAATCTGCAGCTACCTTAGAGCCGTTATCTTTCTCATGGGACCCTGTATCATCTGTCCTCCCAGTGCTCTGCTTGACAGCAGATTGCAGGACATCAATGGCTCATTCCAGCTCCTCCTCAGACTGCTAATGAAGTTGCACATTGTCCAACAGCCTGTCGACAGCGTGCATAAGATAGCAGAAGGGCTGTTGTGGAGCGGTGTTGTGTCCCTACTCCTGGACCAGAAAGCCTGGGTTGAAGTCCCACTTGCCCTAAGTATGTGTTTTGAGATGTCTAAACAGGTTACTTCAAAACATCCATGGGAGATCAGAGGCCTTTAATGAAAATTGCCATTGGTGGTGATAAAGCAGTCTTACATTGCAGGACTTAGTACAGCTTTCACCCCACACCATGGAAGATTACGCTGGCTCTTTCTTTGTGTTAGAAAATCTCAAATGTCGGTGTTCAATTCAATAGGTCGAATTACTTGGCCAGCCCAAAGCGTTTAGAAAGGCAAGAGGCCAGAATTCAGATTCCTAACATCTGTTAAAAATAATTATATTAGATTCTCAGAACCTTGAGCCAGGTAGTCATTGCTACCATGATGATCAGAAACCTCTTTTACACTAATTAGAATGCCGTAGATACTCACTAACATTCAAGCCTCCGCGAATTAAATACATGGACGCAACCTTCCTGGGCATGTACTTGGCAGGGAATACTTCTTCCTTGAAGTTTGGTGAGTACATACTTCTTCAGTAGCACAGATCTTTCATAACAAAGGTGTACCCTTGCTTAAATGTTACACTGTAGGTGTGTTTATGACAAGAGTCAGGTTGAAAATAAAATTGAGAATCAGCAGGAATATTGGTGGTACAGAGGGAAGATGAAATAACATTTAAGAGAAGCAAAGAGGAATTATGAAAAAAGACTGGAAACTAACATCAAAAAAGTGTCCCAAAGCCTTCTATGGTCTTATAAACAGTACCATCCTTGTGAAAGGAGGTGTTCGGCTGATTAGGGACCAAAAATGAGATTCATACATGGATGTAGCTGATTTGGCTGAAATGTTAAATGAATACTTTCCATCTGTCTTTACTGAAAGAGAAAGTTGTTACCCAGACCATGATAAATGTGGAGGGAACTTGGTCACTAGAAGTGGCCAAAATTGAGGGAAGACACATTGAATAAACTGTTGGTGCTGAAGTTGACAAGGGACTAGGACTGAATGAGTTGCATCTGAGGATTTTGAAGGAAGTGAGAGGGAAATGACAGGGCCTGTGGCCACAAACTTTCAGCTTTCGCCCAACTCAAGGAGATGCAAATGACTGGAAAATTCAAAACAGTATAGACATGTTCAAGAAAGGTTATAAGAATAAGTCTAGCAATTGCAGTCAAACTGACTTCAATGATAGGGAAACTTCAAGAGGATATAATTAACACTATGATAACAAAGTGTGGAGCTGGTTGAACACAGCAGGCCAAGCAGCATCTTAGGAGCACAAAAGCTGATGTTTCAGGCCTAGAGAAGGGTCTAGGCCCAAATCGTCAGCTTTTGTGTTCCTAAGTTGCTGCTTGGCCTGCTGTGTTCATCCAGCTCCACACTTTGTTATCTCGGATTCTCCAGCATCTGCAGTTCCCATTATCTCTGATCATAATTAACACTGTGGTTGGTTTGCTCACCAAGTTGGTTCATTGGTCCACAGATGTTTCATTACCCTGCTGGGTAACATCATCGGTGCAGCCTCCAATGAAGCGTTTGTATTTAAACTCTGGGGTCCGTTGAATTTGATTACCTCATTTCCAGTTTTTCTTCGCATTGTTGTATGTATAGGGTCCAGTTCTTTGTGTTTGTTGATGGCCTTATTGTTGGAGAACGAAGCCTCTAGGAATTCCTGTGCTTTCTCTGTTTGACCTGTCCTGGAATCCTGGTAATATCCCAATTGGGCTGATGGTTCTCCTTGTCGCTGTGAATGGAAATGAGTATCGGTCGTGTCTTTTAGCTGCTAGGTTTGACATGGGTTTATGTGCTGCTCTGATGCCCAATGGTCGTAGGTGTCTTGTGGTCAGTTTGGATATATACTTGATGTATGGTAGCGTGATGAGTGTGTCAGGGTGTGCAGTATGTTCCTGTTGTTGTTTGTGCAATAGGCATCATTGGATCCAGTTGTCCAGGTATCCATTGTCCTTAAATACTTGGTGGAGATACTATTCTTCTTTTTGGCATAGTTCCAGGTTGCTACAGTGTGTTCTCGTTCGTTTTAATAGTGTTTTCATGCGACTTTGTTTGTGGGTTTGGGGTGGTTAAAATTTAGTATTTCGTCTGTGTTTGTGGTTTTTGTGTCCCTTCATCAGGAATTCCCCGCTGGTCCTGCGTTCCACTTAAGGTAACGCATTTGATGTTGACTACATGGATTTTAGCAAGTTATTTGATACAATCCCATTTGTGAAACATGTCAAGTAAGTAAAAGCCCAAAGATTGCAAAACAAAGTAACACGTTGGAGCCAAAATTGGCTGGAAGAAGCAGGAAAGAGAGGGTGATGGTACATGGATGATTATGTGAAGGGTAATCTGTTTCTAGTGGGGTTCTGCAGGGCTGATTGCTGGGCCCCTTGCTGTTTGTGTTGTGCATTAATGTAGGGGATATATTCAAGAAGTTTGCAGGTGCCATGAAAAACCAGTAAGATGGTAAATAGTGAGGAAGATTTCCTTTTTACAAATCCATGCTGACTGTTCCTAATCACATTTTTCCAATCACAATCATTCATGTACCATCACCCTCTGTTTCCGGCTTCTTCCAGCCAATTTTGGATCCAACACGATACTTTCACGTATAGGAATGTATCAAATAACTTGCTGAAGTCCATGTAGTCCACATCAAATGCATTTCCCTATTTCACTTGCTTGATACCTTCTCAAAAAATTCAATGAAATTTGTCAAACACAACCTTCCCTGAATAAACTTTTGCCATCCCAGATTAACCCATGTCTCTCCTTGTGCAAATGTATTCTATCTCTCAGAATTCTTCCTAATAGCTTCCTCATCACTAAGGTTAGCCAGACTAGCCTGTAACTTCCTGGTCTATCACTTCCTACCGTTTTGTTAATAATTTAATTAAGACATTTATAATTGATTTTAATAACAAAAATGTTCAAGTTGAGGAAACTTCATACATATGAAACAGGTGAAACATTCACTACTGGGGCAGGCTTCTGAAAGGAAAGCATATCACAGTGAAATAGATGAGCCAGACTTTGCTACACCCACTTCTACACCTCCAATGCAGAGATGCAGCCTGGTGCCCTGAATGTTCACAGCTTTCTGTGCTATCCACTCAAGACCTTGAGGTGAGGGGCTTTTCCTCCTGCTAAGGCCTCACCTCTGGGCACCTTCTCCAGAAAGCAAAGGAACGTATTAGCGAGTGACCCCAAATTCAGCTTAAAATTTATTGTGAAGCTTAACAGTTTGAAGCAGACTAAAATGAAACATTGAATGAACAGTTAAAAGGGAAGGTGTTGCATAGTATGAATGTGACAGGAGGGTGATTTGTGGGAATAAAGACAAGAAAAGTGCAAACCTATTCTGACACGTCCATGTGACAGTGGTGTGTTGCATATGCCATTTGTTGCTGTGAGGGCAACAGCACCTGCTAATAGTTCAGCTGAAGAGGCTAGGTTTAGTCCCATTGCTCACTAGAATATAGCAAGGCAAAGGGAGATACAAATGCTTCTGGTTGGTGCATGTGTCTAAGTGATGTAGCAAGGTGTAATGCAGAAAATGATTCTGACAGGACATTATTGCTAAAATAAAAGCACATGTGCCAGATGCTGGAAAAAACCCATAAAATATTGAAAATACTCAGCATGTCAAAGAAACAGCGTTAAAATTTCAGGTCAATGATGTTTTGTCAGAACTGGAACTGACGGGAGATGTAACAGATTTCAAGAAATAAATGAAATGATCGGGGGAAAGGAAAGAACAGAAGGGAAGATTTGTGTTAGGCTGGATGTGAGAATAGATTAAATGGCCAAAGGAGTCATGGTGCTAGGCAAAAAAAAAGTAACAGTGGAAGAAGTAAAGACTTAATAGAGGTGTACAAAATGATCAGAGGTATAGATACAGTAGACAGCCAGAGACTTTTTCCTAGGGTGGAGGTAGCTTTTACGAGGGGACATAGTTTTAAAGTGAAAGGAGGTAGATATCGAGGAGATGTCAGAGGTAGATTCTTTACTCAGAGAGTGGCTGGGGTGCGGAATGCATTGCCAGAGAGGGTAGTGGAGTTGGCCTCATTAGGGCCATTTAAGCAGCTTTTAGATAGCTAAATGGATGATAATATAAGGTAGCCGTGGAGGTTAGATAGACCTTAGGCTTAGGGTAAAAGTTTGGCACAACATCATGGGCCTAAGAGCCTGTACTGTTCTATGCTCAATGTTCTAAATGTTGATTCTGGAGAGCTTTACATCAGAAACATTACTAGCATTTGTGATCCAGAGCAACAGGAACAATAAATATGATCTGCAGTTCTTTAAATCAACACTATGTTTAGAAGACCGTAAATACCAAAATACAAGAGGTGGTGCTATTCCTCAAGCTTCTGTTGAACTTCAATGGAACAAGTGCAGGGGGGTCAAGGACAGATAGGTCAGGTTGTGAATTGGGTAGTGCTACCACAAAAACTCACGGTCATGCCTGTCGACTGGCTGAATTTGTTCAGCAAAACAATCACCAACTCTGCCTTTGATTTCCTTTATGTGAAGGATTCGACACACCGAGCACAGATAAAGTATACTAAAGGGGCAAAAGCAAATCATAGTTACATCTGGGAGGACTGTTGGGACCCTGGGCAGTGGAAAGACAGGTGATGAAAGGACAAGTCTTACATCAAGAAAGAATTCTGTCTTTGACTAAATTTTAGTATTGAAGCCATGTCCTGGGCTCCGGCCTTTGATGTGCTCTGCAATATCCTTCCATGGCTAGGAAAGCATTGGCCTTTAAACAGAGGATCACAACGTTCTGTTACCTTCTCACTTCTTGTAGTAGAATCCCCAAAGCTACCTTGGAGAATGTCTTATGACATTCTCAATGATAATGTGATCTCAACGTGCTCCAGAAGTATCTAGATGTCCTTATTTACAATGATGAGTCCCCTGGCTGTCAGCTCGGATTATTGAGGACTTGTCCACAGCTTACTTGGACAGACTAAGGGAGGTTTGTGCTGCTTTTTTTTAAAAAACTCATTATGGTCAATTTTAAAATACAATATCAATGGCAGCAATTCATTTTTGATGGGACAACATAACTCTCATAATTGAAATCAATTTGTCAAATTTGTATTATACACAAAAGAATCTTAGAACTTTTAAATGAATGTAATTTTTTGGGCCAGGTTTAGTCAATGCATTTGATGGACAGCAGGACTGGGCAATTTCAAAGCCATTGCTTTTACAATGCTCTCAACTTCCAAGTGATGCAAGAATTGATGACAGAATTACTGGCTAAAAGTAAAAATAAATTTGTTTATTAAACTGCCATAATTTAATTGTGTTTCAGATTATAGAAAGGCTAAGAAAAACATTTAGTTCAATGGTTCTGAGAAGAGCTTTTATAAATTTGTAAGTCGGAGTTTTAGGACCGGGAGACCACTAGCCTCCATTAAGACTACTAGACTTTTACTTTGGATCTTCCTCTTTTCTGATGATGACAAATTCCAGGAATGCCCTCACCAGCCAAATCTAATGTTTCATTAATTGATTATGTCAATACATTTTCAAGAATCATCCAGCCCACAAGGCACTTTCTGCTGAATATAGGCCCGTCACTTCCTGCTTCCTAGCCTGAGGAGATAACCAGCGCAACATGATTTCAAGGCTCTCACTGTCTTATTGCCAAACTCCAGAATGCTTGCTCTAATTCTGAACATGGCAGGAATACTTTTGCCAATGCTCCCAATGTAGACTATTGCCATTCCCAAGTGCTGGTTAATTTAACAACTTAATTTTGTTTTTGCCGTGCTACAGTAAAACTGTTTTTTTTGTTTTGTGTCTACTTCATGGTGCAGTCAACCAGCAGCTTTCTAATTCCTTTCATACTTGCAATTCATCCACTATAAGAATACTTTTCAACCAATTTTAGAAGGAAAGATATCCATATCTAGATAGACACATATATGTACACAGATATATACATACATATATAAATACACACGTTCAAACAAGTAAGAAAGATTCCAAGGGGAAACTCACCATTGGAGGTTACAGTTTTGTGTCAAGCTTAAAGAAAGTGCGTGAGGTTGTGCAAAGACTGGTAACAAGTGAGAAAAATAGACAAAATAAAAACAGCAAAGAATGGCCAAAAAAAGTCAAAAAAAAGAGAGAAAGCTAGTTAGAAATAAAAACAAATAAAAAAGTTTAAACAAATATTTTAAGAAGCTAAGTGTTAACATATTGGTCACACAGAAAGTGTAACTGAGGAAAGTTAACAATGGAAAGTAAGGAAATGGCAGATGAATTGATCAGGTATTTTTGCAGCAGTCTTCACTGGGGAGGATGCAAGGAACATCTCAGAAGTGGTGATATATCAGTAAACGGAAGGAAGTAACTGGGGAGAATCACAATCACCAGAAAGTGGTACTGAGTAAATCATTGAGGGCAGCTGAGAACTGCTTGAACCTTTATGGGCTTCATCCCAGGATCTTAAAAAAATGTGATTAGTGAGATAGTTGATGCATTGGTTTTATTTTCGGAAGGGACCTTTGATTCAGGCACTGTCCCATTAGATTGGAACACCACAAATATAACACCTTTATTTAAAAGAAGATCAAAACAGGAAGCAGGAAACTATAGCTTAACATCTTTCATAGAGAAAATGTTACCAGCCATTATTAAATAAGTTATAGCATGGCACTTAGATAAGTTCAATGGAATCAGGAAGAGTTAATAAGGTTTTGTGAAAGGGAAATAATATTTTGTCAATCTATTGGGGTTCATTGAAAAGATACTACATGCCATAGGAAAAAGGGAAACAAATGGACGTACTGTACTTAGATTTACAAAAGGCATTTGATAACATGCCACACCGACGATGAATGTTGTAAACAAAAGCTCATCATGTAGAAGGTAACATTTTGGCACTGATAGAAGATTGGCTGGCTAACAGGAAGTAACTTTGTCATTTTAGCAAAATGTAATCAATGGTTTGTCATAGGAATCAGTGTTGTTGTCTTGACTGTTTATAATTCATATAAACAATTTATATAAAGGGATAGCAGGACCAGTTGTCAAATTTGTTGATGGCTGACAGATTGGAAAGTGAATTGTGAAAAGGACACAAGGAATTACAAAAAAAATTGCCAGTTTAAGTGAGAGGGCAAAGATGTGTCAAATTGGGTATTATATAGGAAAATATAAAAGTGTCCCTTTGGGCAGAAAGAATAAAAAAGAATACCTGAATGGTGAGAAATTGGAGAACCCCAAAAAGCTTAGGAATATGGGAATTCTGGGCATGAATCAGAAAGCTTAGAATGCAGTCACAGCAAGTAATCAGGAAAATTGATAGAATATTAGCATTAATTGCAAGAAAAACGGAGGTACATCAATAGTAATGTTATGCTTCAGTTATATAGGGGACTAGTGAGACTTCATATGATATACTGTACATTGTATTGGTCACCTCATTTAAAGTGTAAATACATTGGAGGCTGTTCAGAGAAGGTTTAGTCAACTAAAACCCGGTATGGGTGAGTTTTGTCATGAGGGAAGATTGGACAATCTAGGCTTGTATCTAATAGAGTTTAGAAAAGTGAAAGGGAACTTGACTGTAACATATAAAATCCTGAGGTGTCTTGACAGGATATATGTGAAGAGGGTGTTTTCTCCTCCAGAAAAATCTAAAACTAGGGGTCACTGCTTATGAGCAAAGGATTACTATTTAAACAAAAATTAGGCTTTTTCTCTCTCTCAGAGTGTCATACATCTTTGGAACTCTTTTCCTGAAAATGTGGTGGAATCAGAGTTCTTGAATATTTTTATCACAATGATAGATTCTTGTTAAGCCAGGAAAGAAAGGTTATCAGGCCTAGGTGGCAATGTGGATTTGAGATTAGAAAGGATCAATCATGACCCTATTAAATGGTAGAGCAGGTTCAAGGGTCTGAATGGTCTTCATAGTCCTCTAAAAGTGACAGTACAAGTAATTAGTTTCTAGCCACCTTTCGAGTTATGGTCTCACTTGACAGACTTTGTTGATATTCACCATTCTATTGTGAAGTTATGACAAAGTGATTTTGAAGAAGGTTTGGACTATATATTCAATAAATATTATTGGCTATAAGGCAGGGTGACGACATAGCTTCAGGACTAGCCATCAGGTCAGGAAGAAGCAAAGAGCTTGGCACATTTGGTATAGAAAACTGGAAGGACAGGTAATTCCCTAGCAATGAATACAATAGGGAGAAGGATTTTTGATAGAGTGCAGATTTCATAAATTGGCACCTTCCGTAACTTTATTCTCGGAAAATAGTTTTTGAGTATGAGGAGTGGAATATGTGGCAAAATATGCATTGCCTTTAATGTGACCCCACACAAGTGCAGAACATGGCACAGAAATGTTGACTAATTAGCTTTTTAGTGAATTGTATTTTTTAAAAATATTTTTTGGATGAAAATAAGCAGGATTGTGGAGTATTAAAGGACATATACGTGGTGAAAACTCTACATTTTTCAGTTCTTGAGGAAAAGTAGCAAGATTTGTCACTATTGCCCTTTGAGCAAAAGAACCATTTGAAACAAATTTATGTCAGGTTTTCAAATTCTTTTCATGTTATTTTAATTTTATTCCAGAACTATTTTGATTAGATGGTAAGTGCTGATTACTCCATTATGAAACTGGTTGAAATGCTTAATGGTTGGAGAAAAGCTGAATCAACAATAAAAGTGCCATTAATCTGATGTCTCTGACTGTGTTCAATCAGCTCACTCTCACTATTGACCAAGTGGTAAGAAGTAAATTCTCCCATATGATACCCTTAATTTTCAAGTAGTTAAATCAGGCTGATGCTCTTACACATGTAAAGAAAACTAGGAAAACTAGTTTATTTTATCATTACTGCCAAAAGCTATAGCTATAACTACCCAACGTTAGTTTGTGTGGACAGGGCCAGTTACAACCACGTATGTCCATTTGCCTGTTTTGGGGACACGCGTAGAATGTGTTATTCTAGAGAATTATCATATTATTTAGCAGCTGCTTGTGCTACCCCTCTCCTTTACCTGTGACCCTCAGCATATTTGCTGCTTGAGAAGTGCTAATGGACTTCAGACTGACCCTCATTCCTGCTGACCATTGTAAGAAATAATAGGTAATTGCAATTATGAAGCATTTCTAGATTCAGTGGGAAAACCTCCATAAAAATATAAACAATAGATTTTTATGTACGTCACCATCCATTTGTGATCACCTTCAGAGGGGTGATTCAGCGCAAATTATGGAATAGCTGCATAATGCCATTACATGATCAAATGGTGAACTCCTAACAATGGCTTTCAGATAAGACATTGTTTGAGATCATGACCTTGACAATTCATTGCTGAGAAATACTTGTTTAAAATTTTGGATGGTTTAGGTCAATGCTTTTTTTTAAAAATCAGCTGCTGAACCAAAATCAGCATAATTATTATTATACTTACAATTTTGATACCTACAAGCCATTTCTTCTATTTTTAGAAGACTGCATGGAAACATAAAACACATTTTTAAATTCAAAAATTTCACTACTTAATTACCATGAGTAACACATGTCCTGAAAACAATATTCTAGAACCCCCTATGAAGTGGTTCCGATTTTGCAGTGATAGTTGCTTTCTCTCCCTTCGACTCTCCTTCTAGTCAGAGCTGCTGCTTTTGCTGGATTTTGCAACTCTTGATCAGCTGTATTGCAGGTCATTTTTATTTAAACCTAGTTACATAATATCAGAAATATATTAATTGTCTCTAAAGTTTTATGCACCCCAACCCAAACGCATTTGGCCAATACAAGCGCTTGGTTTTGGGGATTGCATCGTTAGACCAAATGTGTAAAGTGGTAAACAAGAGCAGAGCAGGGCTAAAAATGCTGAGTATGTTATCTGTCACAATGAACTATTAAAATTCATTTAATAAACAGTTTGTTCTATAAAATAATTAGAAAGGAATAAAAGAATATAAGACAGCACATAAGAAAATTTTCAGTTGGCCAGCAAAAGTACACTAGCAAGTCAAAATAGTATTTTCTTTAAATTCCCTAAAGGATAAGTTGGCCAAGTTGGCGAAGATAGTGTTAAATTGATTCCAAAGCGGAATGGAATGAAGTGAAATATAGATATCTGAAACAGACAGGAAAATGGGGTAATTACTAAAGCTGCAAAGTTGCTCAAATCAGTGACAGAATTTTACTTTGTATGCAGTCAGTCAGAATTCAGTGCAAGATCTTTCACTTGCAGTTGGATAAATTGTCAGCTCAAACATTCACAATCGTAGGAGGATCAAGGAGACTGGAAGCCAATCTGGAGGTTGCTGCAAAGGGATATAATGTGGTCTTCATTCCTGAAAACGTGTGCTCAGCCAAATTTCCTCCTAGGCTTTTGAAAAATTGTACCTGTAACAGTATTTTGTGTGTTACCAGAGGGCATGCTTACAAAACATGACAGACAGGTGGGAAGGACAATAGCATTGTTCCTATCTAGGACAAATTATAAAATGTTGCCAAAAAATGTTGACATTTGGAGACTTGGCTGAGACAGAAATAGATAGGACAGTTTCGCTTAAAATTCAAGCATTGTTTGTAGACTACAGCAACTAGTCAGAAATTCTGAAGGGACATTGAATAACAGGAAATCATTTTAGACAATCATTAATCAAAACCTTTAGTCCTTCACTAAGAGAATTAAGTAATTAAAGCTGAGTTGTCAGATCTTAATTAATCTTACACTCTCTTATAGTTGTTTGTTTTAAAGGGTGTGTACTGGTGCAAAATTACAGTTGCTGAATAGGTGCAATTTCTATGAACAATTGAACTGCAACTTCGACACATCTTTAAGGTACTTTCAATCAATGTGCACATGGCAGAAGCTGTTGATTATTTTAGTAATTCATTAAACCTGATTATCAATAGGACTCAAAAAATGTTATTGTTATGGAGAAAAATCAAGGTTAAAATAGCATTACCAGTAATACAGAAGGGAAAATTTAAAAAAAGATCAATTTGACCAGCGGGTTACATTTAGTACTCACCACAAGATGTTACCATAGTAACCTACTGTGAAGGTGGGACTCCCAGAATCTTCTGACAGGTGAGAAAGCTAATGGGAAACTTGCTGCTTTAACTCAGTGCTTATGTAAATATTAACTGCTTAGCTTGTTTTACATAATGGCTGCACCTGAAATTGAATGTGTCATGTGATAAATCATACCTTTATGATATTTAATAATTGTACCTAACTGGGTTGCCATTGATTGGAATAAAGAGATTATCATGCCCTGCATAAAATAATCTAAGTATTTAAGCAAGGCTAAAAGAAGATATATTTCATCAAAGTTTTTGATCTTGCACTCATCAGAACAATTTGCAAGAATGCCAATAAAGACAAAAAGCAACTCTGATATTGTGTGTAATGAGATTGCTGATTAGTTTGGCAAGTGGACTCTGATTAGGAGAGGCTATTTAGAATGCAACAGTTAACAGTGAATGACAGATAATTGCTGGGCTTTGATTAAGTTTTAAACCCCACTGGTTCAGCAATACTCAAGTTCCATAAAACCAAATGAGTATAAGTATTTAATTAGCTGACACAAAAAATGGTCATTATCATGATAACTTATCAAAATATTTTTACCGAAAGGCCTAAAAATATTTTTACCTATGCTTTCTTGCCTCTATCTTCCTAGCACTGTGATTCATCTTTGCTTCCACTTTCCCTTGGTCTTCTAAATAACATAATTCACATTCCAATGTATTCAGCATTTTGTTTGCATGTACTAGGTGAGTTTCCCTTTACTCCCAAACCCAATGAAATGGATCAGAGTGAACAATACTGTTTATTCATTTATAGCTGTTTTCAAAAAAACATTTCCCTTGTACTTCGAAGATTCACACTAAAGTGACCCCAATGTTTCTCCAAATATGGAGGCAGAGACATGGCTTTTTTCAAGAACTTCAAAATAAGTGGTAATTATGTCCTTGGAGAGGAGAAGGCTTAGAGGAGATTTGATAGAAACTTTCAAAATCATGAGGTGTCCAGACAGAGTTTACAGGAAGAAATTGATTCCGCTTCAAAGTATTGAAAATTAGACAGCACAAGCTTAAAGTGTTTCGCAAAAGAATCAATTGTACGCTCAGAAGAAACATTTTCATTCAGTGAATAGTTAAGATATGGAATGCACTGCCTTGAAGTGAGTTGGAGTTAGGTTCAGCTGGGTCATTCAGTATGATTTGGGATGATTACTTGAATTGAAACAATGTGAACAGTTATGGGAAAGACAATAGGATATTGGCGCTAAGTTAACATGTTCAGACAACATGATGGGTTGAATGGTCCACTTCTGTACAAAACTGATTCTGTGAGAATTCAGTCTTGCCATAGCTATCTTACTGAACATAAATTCTCTAGGATACTTTAATTATTTCAATGGTTTACAAGAGTTATAACATTGCAGTTACAAATGACTTAGTCTTGTCTATGTTATGATGTGGATCTTGTTTGGTTGCTGTATTACCTTGATTATGTTATTTTGTCTTCGGCCTCTGTTTTCCAATGTTATCTTATAAACTGATCTTGACCCTGAATGCAAGTACTTTGTGTCTATTTCTACATCTCAACAATTGTCTTCTTGATGTAAAATTACAGCTTCTATCTATTAAGTATGAGCCTTCAAAGATGAATTAAAACTTAAAGGGTACAGTTGGATTTTTTTGGGTAACATCTTATAAAGCACTGAATGAAATAGGAAATTGTGAGAATTTTCCAGCACAGTTCCAGGCATTGAGATGAGATTGTCACTAAGAAACAGCTAGATTCCTATTAATGGTGATTATTGTTCATTATCACTTACATTAACATTGACTCTCACCGTATGAATATATAGGTTCCTACTCTATCTCATGCTGGAAAGTAACCCCGCTACGAAAATCTGAGCAGGTACCTGGCTCACTATTTGCTCCTTTGAACTTCCATCTCGATCAGCCAGCACCAACATTGCAGTGAATACTCCATGGGCTGTGGTTGTATGCATCCCAAACCCTTGGATCTTGGCATTTGGCATATGCCAGTTGATCTGCATTATCATTGCACATCTCTGACCCCATAGTTCTGTATTTTAACACTGTGCCTTTCATTGCAATTCTCCCGCAAGAATGCATTGTGTGCTTGGACTGGCACCCAGCTTAGAGACTGGACCAGGCTGCATCTCAGGGCTGTTCACTAGCTCTTACTTACCTTGCACCTATTTGGATGTTTACTATACCTCTTCCTTGCACTGCTTGCCAATTGATGCTGACACAAAGCCAGGCCACTTGTCAAGGTTTTCAATTGTTTCTAGTCAAAGCGTGGACATGTTGTTGTATGGCACAATGCTAAGTTAGTTTTACACCTCTATCATGTGCCAGCATTTGTTGTAATCAACACACTGCATGTGTTTCAACCAAATGGGCATGACACAAAGCTAGAGAGGTGGTGTGTTTAATAATGTTAATGGAGACACTCTTTAGTGAGGGGATCTAAACATATTAGGTCAGGGCCTACCTCCAGTATTAGTTCAGGGGCTTGGGAATGGTCAGACAGCTGGTTGGGTCACTCAGGATCAAGAATTTTCTTATAAAGGAACCAAATGTTGAGCATTCCATCTCCGATCTTGTACCTTACTATAGGCAATTTTCTGTTGCTTCATTTTGTTTCTCCATGGAAAGGTCAATGCTGCAGCCCAGGGAGTAGAATTGTGGAACATAGACCGGTTCCCCCAGATACAGGATGTCATCATAATGCATTGAAATAATCATATCTCAACACTGTAAAGTTCATCAATACAAAGTGCCTCCATTCTATTAATGTTCAGGTGCTTCTACAATTAATCCTCCTGGAAGTGAGTGCCCCATCAGCCTAGCGAATGCCGTTGGTTCCACTATCTTGGATAACTTCTAAGTACTTGCTGCATTTCTGGGTCCAGGTGTCTGATAAGGCTGGATAACAAGGACTAATCACAATATGTAAAGTGATAAGACCAAGACATACACATATCCAGCCACTGACATTATAAATTGACACTTGAGGTAATATCTTTACAACAGCTTTGTAATTCAGCAAATCTTATGGTACATTGGATGACATCCTGCTCTGAGAGAGAAGCTTCATGGACAAGTCCCATTCCAGCTCCTGATGTCCAAGGAAGGCATACTTATTATTGATTCAAGTTGAGTATCACTCTGCAAATCCTTTCAACACAAACTAATGGCCAAAGGTACAAATGGGAGAGATTCCTGATTAGCTGTGTGATGGAATGAACACTGAAGCCTCTGCCATATCACTATCTATAGTTCTCCTGCAAGACTGTTTCCTCAGCAACTTGGGCACACTGAGTGAACTGTAACACAAAAGCACCATATGACAATTCTGCTGTATTTTAGATTGTGCTACATCTGCCCTTCAAAATCTGCACCAATTCTGAAAAGATCATCACTGTTAACAAGTTCCCACGATGGATTCTATGTGAAAGAAGTGATGTAAATACAAGGTGCTATCATTCTTCATTCCATTGGATCATGACTTTCTGCCCTGAAGATTCCATAATAAATTCCACAGTAACGATTGAGAGAGGTGGTGGAAAATGCAAAGGTGACAGCATTCACCAAAAATAAAACTCAAAGGGCTAAATCTTACAATATTTTGGTAAAGTGTAATTTTTATCAAGTTTCACAGGGGGATTCTCTCCACAAGGCCTAGCATTTTCTCCTGCTCTGGCGTCCTGAACCAGCCTGAGCTGGCTGATCGTTGGACTTGCGGCAGCTTGCTGCTGTTCCTGGTACTTGCTGCTGCTGGAAACACAGACCCAGTCTATCAGCTATGTCCTTTAGGACTTGGCCAGCTTGATCGATAGTGCTGCTTCCTAACCGCTATTGGTGGTAGACATTGAAACCTCCCATCCAGAGTACATTTTGTGTCCTTGTCACCCTCAGTGCTTCCTCTAAGTGTTGCTCACCATGGAGAAGTTCTAATTTCTCAGCCAAGGGAGGGCGGTATGTGCTAATCAGCAAGATGTTTCCTCGCCCTTGTTTAACCCAAAGCCATGAGATTGCAAGGAGTCCAGAGCCAATGTTGAGGACTCCCAGGGCAACTTCCTCCCAATTGCAAACCGCTGCATTACCACTTCTGCTGGGCCTGTACTGCTGGTGGTTCACGGCATATCCAGGAAAGGTGGTGGTGGCGTGTGGGACATTGCAAAGTATTGTTTTGTGACTATGATTATGTCAGGCTGTTGCTTGACTAGTCTGTGATACTGCTTTTTGCACTCTCCCCCAGTTATTAATAGGGAGCACTTCACAGGATGACAGGGCTGTTTCTGCTGATGTTGTTTCTGTTGTCCAGGTCGATGCTGAGTGGTCTGTCTGGTTTCATCTGTTTGTTGAGACTTTGTAGTGATCAGTAAACCTAACTGACTTGCTAGTCAACCAGATTGCTGTGGGTCTGGAGTCACATGTAGACTAAACTAGGTGAGGGTGGCAGATTTCCTTCCCTGAAGGACATTAGTGAGTCAGATGGATTTTTCCGATTATCGACAATAGTTTCATGGTCATAGATTCATAGAGATGTATACCATGGAAACAGACCCTTCGGTTCAACTCCTCCATGTTGATCAGATTTTCAACATTAATCTAGTCCCATTTGCCAGCTTTTGGCCCATATCACTCTAAACCCTTCCAACTCATATACCCATCCAAATGCCTTTTAAATGTTGTGATTGTACCAGCCTCCACCACCTCCTCTGGCAGCTCATTCCATGCATGCACCAATCTCTGCATGAGAATGTTGACCCTTAGGTCCCTTTTAAATCTTTCCCTTTCACATTAAACCCTGGGGAAAAGACCTTGGCTATTCGCCTTATCCATGCCCCTCATGATTTTGTAAACCTCAAAAAGGTCACCTCTCAGCTTTCGATGTTACAATGAAAATAGCCCCAGCCTATTCAGCCTCCCCTAGTAGTTTATCAATAGATTCTGGATTCCAGATTCTTTCATTGAATTTAAACTCAACCATCTGCCATGGCAAGATTCAAACCTCAGTCCCCAGAACATTAACTAAGTTTCTGGATTATTAGTCTAGCAATAGTACCACTAGGCTATTGCCTCCCTTTGCTTGCAGTAATATCTGTCATTATACTCACATTGCAGGTGTAGACATGATCAGTGGTGTTATTGATGGTGTTCTTGATAGTGCCACAGTTACTGTGTTGGTTATGGCTGTTATCTACCTCTTTTAAATCCAGCATCTGCTTCATTGAGGTCTCAATGTGCAATTTGCGA
Source organism: Stegostoma tigrinum (assembly GCF_030684315.1). NCBI lineage: Eukaryota > Metazoa > Chordata > Chondrichthyes > Orectolobiformes > Stegostomatidae > Stegostoma > Stegostoma tigrinum. Next base: position 34,529,952 of record NC_081369.1, read on the forward strand.
GAGCCAATACCACGTTGGACATCACCCCTGACCAGCGTTTGAACTCTAAACACGATCACACTACATGCATTACACATAGTTGATGATTAGGGTGGCACAGTGGCTCTGGATAGCACTGTTGCCTCACAGCACCAGGGCCTAATGTTCAATTCCACTCTCAGGCAACAATCAGCATAGAGTTTGTACATTATTCCTGTGTCTATGTGGATTTGCTCCAGTTTGATGTGCACATTAGGTGGATTGGCCATGGGAAATTGCCTTGGTGTGCAGGTTAGGTGGATCAACCATGGATCTTGCAGGGATAGGGTAGGGGAGTGGTTCTGGGCTGGTGTGGATTCAATGGGCTTCCATTCAATGTGATTCCATACTGCGGAGATTCTAACATATGACTTTGAATAAAGTGCATTTTGCAAGTGCCTAATTGATGACTTTGCCCTCCTATCCAGCTGAGGTGCAGCCTATGCTTTTGTTCATCAAAGTGACAGAAATTCTGCTCACTCTGGGCATTGTCCCAGGCATTTGGTTTAGTTGCAGGTCACATCTAGCAATGACAGGTGATAACAAGTGATGGCAGATCTTGTTGTGGACACCCTCAGCTCAGGCTCAGCCTGGTTGCCAAGTTCCCGCCTTAGAGAATCCGTTCACCTTGCACTTTCCAACTACCCATTTCTATGATATTCCCCCCACCCCATGTGGAAAACTACTACATTGAACTCTGCTTCCAATTTGCCACTTTGTCCCCGACACATGACAATCCACTTTAATGATGCGTACTGCAGTCTTGAATGTTATGTTCCATAAGTATGTGCTAAGTCTTTAAATTCATATCTAAAAGAGGCATTGAATTGTCATCCTACATGGCATGACTGGTAATGCATAAATGGGGCGGTGATGAGAGAAAATGGAATATATCACATCGCTGCATCACTCCAGTGTAATTTAGATAAATCTATATATTTTATGGTGAGTGTTTGCAGCTCCAGCTAGAAATTATCAGACACATTTCAGCAGGTTCCAAACTAGCCAGCGATCTGGTATAATGATCCCTACCCCATTTCCTCAGTTAAACTGCCTGAATACTACCTAAGATTATGCTATTTTTTGGGAATGCAAATGGTTCTTTAGTCTTGAGATAGCTTCCAGATCATGGCAAACAGTTTTTTTTTTGCCTTTTTAACTAATTTTCTTAACACATTTCAAATGCTCTGGTGGTACAAATATTAGTAATGAGGCAAATTACATGCTAATCAGGTCCATGATTTGTGTGTTTTCACAAATCACTATGAGGACCCTAAAAGATATTTCAATGCTTTCTAAAGCACAAGAAGATGCAGTGCAATACTGCCTGTATGTACATACTGGGCACTTTTTAAAAATCAGCTTATTGATGGATAACAATTAACAATTCACTGTGGATTGAGAAGGAGTCTAGAAAATTGATTTTAAGTGGCACAGACTAAATGAGGTAATAATAATTTTGATCTCAGAGCTTCCTTAATGGTTAGGTGGGAATAAGCACTGCAAATGCAGAGAATTGCTAGCTGAACTCACCTGAGAGAGTCATGAAACAATAAAGTTGATTTTAATGTAGACACTTCAGATCAAAACAAAAATCAGAAGAGGCACCTGTTCCTGGTTGCTATCTAGTTGTTCCTTCTATACATGTGGCATGAAGGGGAGAACCGAATTGGAATTGGTTGTGATGGTTAGACAGAACAGTGACACTGAAACAACAGTTTTTCACTGCCCCAACCAGTGATCAGGGCAGCACTGTGCAGGAGCAGGTGAGAAAATCCCATTTTACCCTTGCAGGCCTGAATTCGGGCTGACAGATTTTCTGACAGACTATTTAGGAAAAGCATTTAAGCCCATGCTATTGATATTTTGGGATGCATTTCAACAGTGTGGCCTTGCATAGAAAACTCATTGCTGAATTTCAGGAGTTCAAGTCGACATGATGATATAATGATAATGTTAGTCTTAACAATAGTCAAAATGTCAATAACAAATCAACAGCCATTTTACCTCACCCGCCACCCCACCCAATTTTCATGTTCAGCAACCAAACTGGTCCAAGTGTGTCTAAGATTAAAGACAATGGTCTACCTGAGAAACTGGATGAACAGAGTTACGTACGTAATGGCAGAGAGAACTCCTGTCCCATGTACTATGAAGGGAAGTGTGCCCAAACAAGCAGTGTAGGACGCTAACTTCAGCAGTAAAACAATATAACTTCATCTGTGAATCAGACAAAGTGGCAGTGAAAATCTTGAGCAAAATGAATTTAAATTGCATGCAGAGGATATCTGCATTTCCAACAGTCCAAGGGTTAAAATGCTGGACAAACAGTGAAGAAATGGGACTCACCACTGACGTTTAAGAAATGGCCACCAAAGATCGCATGAATAAACTGCTGTGGATATTCTCTTTTATCAAGTAACCTTAGCAGCCAACCACACCAAAATGTTCTAATAGGCAACTAACCAGGAAGTAAAATACACTGAAATGTTCAATTTAATTAAAATTTTACAAAGCACAAAATGAATTATTTGGCCATACACATGTGTTAAGATAGAAGCTGAAATCTCATAAACGCATTTTACAACAGTCTTAGCAAATTGTCTTAATCATTGTGGAGAAATTTGATATTGCAGCATTGTGAAATTAGACTTTCAGGTACAGTAAGGCTCTTCATCAGTAATCAAGAAGAAAATGTTATCTAATTTATAGCTGCAGTTTAAATTTACTTTAAAATATTGCATGTTATTATTCAAAAAATGGTTCATATCTGGATGTAACCTATCACAATAGTGTTACTGACTACAGGCTTCTTTTGTCTTTGTGTTGTTGTAGTTTGCATCCTGTGATTCTCAGTGAGTATATTGTTGTACTGCACTTAATATAACACTTGTATTTGCATTTGCAATTACATGCAATGGATAATTCTGTTTTTTTTTAACCTGAATTATAACAAAACTTAAATGGTATAAACATTATGAGGAACACAAATAATGTGATGGCTTTTTTGCCTTTATCAACCTGACCGGTGGAAATTTCCAGTAAATGTATACAATTATGCTACTACTGCATACTGGCAATTGTAATTGACATGATTTGTATGAGGTGCAATGTAATAACTGAATATATTAAAAAATCTTATAGCTTGATTAGCATGAGCACATTTCTAGTGCTGCAATGTTATTAACAGCACAATTATCATGGCATCCCTAGGACATGCTCTTAGCACTTCAGTGAATAAGCAAACCTTCACTAACGAAGAAAAAAAATTAAAGTACAGCAAATTTCAAAGCACGAGCTATGCTGAATATCATTAAAAATTTATAAAACTTTCCCTGAACATGACAAGTGTTTGGTTTAACTGAGTATCTGCCACAAGTAGTCTAAGCTGAAAAAAAGAATCCTGTCAGTCTGTAGTTCCCTTGGACTTTACCCCTCACCTCAATCCAGCTGAAAGATGTAGCTATTCAAGACTGACAGTTTGACTCACCATGACCTGTCAGAACATTCGTCTTTCAATGCTTTGTTTTAGTTAAGAGTCAAACTGCACACAACATAAGCAAGTTGTTTCGAGGCTTGGAATGAGATCAAACATTCCTGGCATCTCCACTTACCAAAGCCTTGATTTGTAATGTATTTGTCGGTGACTGATTAGATGGTGAGTGCTAAAAACCTATAGAAGTCTAACAATTTTACCACCTCTTGCATCTTACCATTGAATAGGTTACACTCTGATCTACCTAACAAATTCACCTTCGTTCAGTACATACATTTAGAAAAGCTTTTCTTTCCTATTGTGTTGCTTCACTGTGACCCTTCTTTCTTGCGTGTATGCATCAGCAGACATACTGATACAATCTTAAGGTCATGTTCTTTTCAAACTGACAGAGCCTTCCAAAATTTTGACGAGGTTCATCTCATAATTATGTTGTGGAAAAGACAACTGATTTCATACAGTGAATCAGAGTTATTAAATCACAATACCTTTTTGTAAAAAAAAAGGTTGAACTGAATTAAATCATTTGGAACTCGCATGCATTTGTTTTCTGTTTTGTTACTTAGAATTCTGAGAGCATTTCTTTTTTCTGAAATACATTCACAATAATATTTCTATTAACCATATATAAGTTAGACCAGTAGGATTATACTCAAACTGCTTTTGCAATAGCCTGCTTTTATTTGCTTGCCGGTCTCCCATGTGTCAGATCAAGTCATCTCCCACTGTCATGTTTTCTTTTATCTGGGAGGGGTTGACAGTGTGTATGTCTCCAACGTTAAATGCTTTTTCATGATTAGCTACCAGGAAGTGTTGCTTTTAAGGTTAAATTGGTGTTACCACCGCCTGTTTCAATCATGGGTGGAGTGTTCCGCTATAACAGAAGTGCTCCATTTCATGGTTTAGCTAGAAACTGAAGAAATTAACCATTGACAGTGGAAAAATTTCACTGATGGTCAAAAACTAACTCCTTACATTCAACACTTTACTACTGAGATATTCTCACTAAAGCTTGCAACAGTTACATTTCTTGAATACTTCTGGTCAATGCATTCATTCATCTCGTTAAAAATGAATTCCTCCCATGTGTCAAGTCTTTCATCAAAAGATGATCTTTTGTTGAGAATCTTGTACTGATAACTGACATGGGAAAATTATGCAGAGTAATTCTAATAAGAAATTGTCTTGATATGCTGACATCTTTCATGATGACACTTTGACAGATTTGTCATCTGAGGATCTGACAGAACAGACATATCCAGGTTACACAGATCAATATCAAAGAATGAAAATGCAAGGTGCTATGCAAATTCCAGAGCAAAAGGTACAAAAATATGAATAAGCATGTTTATAGCTCTTCAAGGGACAGGAAAGAAAGGGAAAGTTGAAATATAAACATGAAAAAGTGTCTGGAAATCACGGCACAGAGCTGAGATGCAAATACATTAGGGGAAATAAAGGGCTTGATTTTATGATCTTTGTACCCAAGTAGTACCTATTCCCTGGGCTCAGCAATCAGCAAAAAGAACAGAAGACAATTAGATTTTGTCTCAGACCCTCACTCTTCTCTCTAGCACCCTCAATGGATGGAGCATGGCCAAAGTCTTCAGCTATTTAGGCCTAACATGGCTTATTTGAATGAGGTCAGGAAGGACTTCTTAGCCTTCTGAACTGAATTTCCTGTGTTTGGCCATTCAGGCCCTTAAATGTAATGCTATGTGTAGAAAATTAGAACAATAGCACAAACTGCTGATGAATCTCAGCAAGTCTAGCAGCATCCATAGGTAGAAAGTAGAGTTAATGTGCTGTGTCTGACTCTGCATCAGAACTGATAGCAACTAGAAAAATGTGATATTATTGCTGTAGACGAGGTTTTGGGAGGTCGGAGTTGGAGGGGAGAGGTCAATGGATAGGTGGAGATTGAACTCAGGGGGAGAATGATATGAAAGGGATAGGTAAACAATGGAATTATGGACAGCAGGTCAGGACAGAGGAGAAGCTAGAGTGATAGTGAAACCTGAGAGTAGTCTATGCTGAAAGCAAACATGTAACGTGACAATATGCTTAAGACTGGATAAAAATGAGTTGCCTGTCCTATAAGCAACTCATGTCATAACAGGGCCAGGCATGGAGTGGGTAAAAAACATGGAAGGATGGAATCTGGTTCTAAGGATATCAAACCCAACATTGAGTCCCAGATGCTGCAGGGTCGTCAAGTAGAAAATAAGATGTTGTTCCTCCAGTTTGTGCTGAGGCTGTAACAAGGCAACAGACCTGTGACAGAAATGGCAGGCAATTAAAAGCTCTGGATCATTTGTACCAACAGAACTTGAGTGGTGTGGAAAGCAGGTAACCCAGGTTTCGTCTCCACAATATAGAGGACACCCCCAACGACCAATACAGAGATACAGCATTGTTGCTTTGCAGAATTTAAAGCTTTACTAGAAGAAAAAGTCCAGTTTTATAGCACAGGCTTTAAGGATTTAAAAGAGGAATGAAATGCAGCTTAATTATATTGCAGTTTGAAAGGTTTATAAGCATCCAAAGTAAAAACAGCATTACTATTTGTGGAAGTAAAAGTCTTCCAGAGAAAGAGATCAAAGCATCTTAAGCTAAATCTTACATACTTTTGTATAAGTTCAAATCATGTCGTATTTGGGGGAGTGTTTAATGCCACAAGCATTTTCTCACTGTATCTTACCAAACCTGCCTCACTAATTGATAGTTCCACCTTTGAGGTGAGAATCTCATCCAATTTGCGCTCCATCTTACCACATGTCATTCCCAGAGTAACTCACCAGACAGCGGATATGCTCCCTAAGACTGGCATCTCTTGTGGCTGGGCCATCTTTCAAAGCCAGCTGAGCACCTGCAGAAGTCCTGGCATCTGCAGGCTGCCCAGTGCCACCCAGCTCAGTCATGGAAAAAGTGATGAGAGATGGACAATGAGGGAGAGGCTGGCATAGCTCTTCACTGAAGTAGACCTGGAGCTCCTTATGGGCAGAGTGGTTGGAAGAAGATGGGTACTGTTCACAAAATACCAACAGAGGAGGCCACCTCACCAGATCTTGCCAGTTTGGTCAGAATTCACATCCTAGCACTTGATTTACAACCAATGGCAGCAACTACAGCTAATCTGATCCTGGTCTTGCCAATATTTTAGGGAGATATCTTTAAGCCCCATTCTTGGTTTACTTATTCTTGCAGGGGGCATGTGCAGGGAGACCTCACTCTGCCTTCAAACTAAGCCTCACTCCTACTATTGTTAAATTGTGAATGATAGTCTCATTCTCTCTTCGTTCTTTAAGCCCTACTTATAGCTTTGCTAACATGTTGGTAGATGCATGGCATATCTTATTGGAAACTGATCACTTTTTAAAATAAAGCAGTAAGTAGATGTGGGTTAGTGTTGTGAGGGTGTTCATTTTTAAACAAAATATCAAGAAGTCATTCTGAAGCAGTGGCCTAAATGGACCAGTTCAAAGAAGACCTGTGAATGAAATCAAAGGGTTTGAATATCCCTAGAGTAACAATGGAATAAGATATTTTGATCTTTCAGTTTATGACAGGCTGTGTAAATACATGAAGGCTGATTGTTGTACTTTACACCAGAGTTTTAGTTGTGAAGAAGTTAGAATTGAGTTCAAAGACAAGATTTGGTATCTCCCCGAGCAGAGTTCAGTTGCAAAGAAAGCAGTTTTTCTCCTTACAGGTTTTAAGCTCAGTTTAAATCAGAGGAATATAGTTACTGCAGCAGAAGTATGATTTTTTTTAGTCTTTTGAAGGTCTCAGTGTAGGACAGTTTTGGATAGATACCTTCAGTTTGCTAAAATTGAAGAAATTTAGACTATCAGATTTGTGAGGCCGTCTGACTCAGAGAGTGATAAAGTCAAACAGTATGGAAACAGATCCTTTAGTCCAACTAGTCCACACAAGGCACAATCCCAAACTGAACCAGTCCCACTTGCCTGCTCCTGGCCCATATCCCTCCAAATCATTCTTATTCACGTGCTTATCTAAGTGTCTTTTAAATTTTGTAACTGTGCCCACATCCACTACTTCTGGAAGTTCATTCCACAAGTGAACCACCCATGGTGTAAAATATTTGCCCCCATGCCTTTCTTAATTCTCACTCCTCTCACTTTAAAAATATGCCCCCTCATCGTGAAATTCCTCATCCTAGGGAGAAGAGACCTACTATTAACCCTATCTACATTCCTCATGATTTTATAAGCCTCTATAAGATCACCTTTCAATCTCATATGCTCCAGTGAAAGAAGTCCCAGTCTATCCAGCATTTCCTTACAACTTGGAATCACGACGTGTACTAGTGGTTCCAGAAAAAGAAACTGGAAGGAGTCAATAAAGAAAAAGCTTAAAGTGTTGTAGTACGATTGTAATTTCTGTGGACTTGAGTTTGTAAAACGTAGTGTCGAGAAACAAGTTAAAACTTTATGTTTATGTTAAAATCATTCTGATTATAATATGTATATTTTGATTTGTTTGTTTTGTCTCTTTTATGTAATAACATTTTGTTCTGTTATTAAAGAAGCTGTGTAGTCTCATGTGGATATGTTTCAGTAAGCAACCGCCATGTTGACTAATGAAAGAAAAAATAAATAAACAAATGAGGTGCAACCTTTTAGGGCTGTGACAAATGCAGGGAATGACAAGAAATCTGGGAGAGTGGCATACGAGAGCAACCATCCGCACTGTTCAACTAAATTCTAGAGATTGAGATGAGTTTAAAGCCAATCAGCAGTGAGATGCCTATTTGCCTTGTTCACTGCCAATGTCCTCATTAATGAACAGGTTTTCTCTCGGTATCCATTATGAGGAATCTCGTTGCTTGAATCCCTGATGTGGAAGTGGAGCAGGTAGCCCCAGTTCACCACTTGCTCCTCCTCTGGGATGCCAGTCTCTCGGGCCATGCTCCCGGCATCAGCACACTCGACCCCATCAATAGTTACTGGCATCAAATATATGCCAGATTTTCAGGACCCACGTGATGCCTCTCCAATTCATTTACCAGGATACTTCTGCACTGTAACACCGCACTATGGAATGCACTGCCAATGGGCATTGAAATGCTACTGCATAGATGCTTTGCAGCACAAACAGACTCAAGTCACAGATTGGATGAGTCTGCATCTCAGGGCTGCTCACTTGTTCTTCCAGCATTAAAACAGTACCCCTTGCCTTGTCTCTTAGTGCAGTCACAGTGCCAGGCCCAGCTTGCTGGTCAGCATACCACAGCCAAAGGGAGGACACCATGCTGCATGACATACTGCAACCCCAATCTGTCACCGGCACCGCATGCCAGAGGCTTCTGCGGTAAAGACACTGTGCATGCTGAAAGCAAACAGCAATGTCTCAAATTCTAATAGGAGTGCTCTTCCCTGGCATCCGTGGGGTAGGTTTGGGATGATTTGTTGAGAGAATTCCTTCAAGAAACTTGGAAATATTGACACTTCATCAAAATATTGTGTAATTTAGCACATTGTCTGTAAAGCCAGGTTCTTTTTCATTCTGGGTTCTGATTTGTTCAGTAGCATGACAAGTAGGGATTATAACAAATGTGGGCTTCTTCATGGGATCTGAACATATTGAACATTAGCGGGATCTTTGTTTCTTTTAAAGAAACTGGTCCATGGGGATATTGGACAGGGGTCCAAAAGGAGTGTTGTGAGATTTGGATGGATTTGAATGTTGCTAAGTTTTCTTTTTCCTGGAAGGCATAGTAATGGATTATTTGATGTTTTTGACTAAGGCTAAACTAAGAGGGTTAGCAGATAAATTGCTGGTGAAATAAAATAATCATAGGATGATTGGCAGCATCTCTAGGAAGAAACAGAAAACGTACTACAAACACTGGTTTCTCTTTACACATGCTGCCAGACCTTCTGAGTTTTTCCAGCAATCTCTGTTCTAGTTTGTTTCAGATCCCCAGCACCTGCAGTTTTTAAAATTATTTACCACAAGAAGTCCCCGTGCCTATGAAATTGAAACTCGAGAAATTACCTTTTAACTTTTCTAGCCTGCCCCACGTTGAATGGTGGTGAGGGGCATCCTCGAAAATAGAGCCAAGTGACTGAGAAGCCCACCAAATGTAGCCAAGAACCTCATGGATCAATGTGAACCAAGACCATTATGATGCATGGAATTATGAAAGCTTTGTCATGGAGAACTAAAAACAGGAACATCTAAGAACTTTCTGTCAGGTGAGAGGAGATTAGTAGCCAGAGAGAAAGTGAAAAGACCCTCCAAGATAAGTGAAATATCTTCATCTGAGTGGCCCGACTGTGGGTTCTGTGAGTTTTATAACAGAGTTCTCACCTTCCTGGCCCTGAATCCCTCAAAGCCCTCCCAAAATGGAATCCTAATGTTCCCTGCCTGCAGCTTTCTGTGTGTCAGAGAATCTTACTTCAACTGATATCTTTGGGCTGCCTAAGCAATACTATCTTAATTTCTGAACTGAGAGATAGCAAGAATTGCAGTTGCTGGAGCAAAGACAACACAGTGTGGATCTAGAAGAACACAGCAGGACAGGCCATTTCTGAAGAAGGATTCAGACCTGAAACATCAATTTTCCTGCTTCTCTGATGCTGCCTGGCCTGCTGTGTTTCTCCAGATCCACACCGTGTTGTCTAAGTTCTGAACTGTGTTGTTTACTAAGGGCTATTTTCATGACTCACTGGAGTTACAAACTGGAATCAAACTCTGTGATGCCCAGAGTCATTACATCAAATTTAAAGATCTGAAAAGTTTGCAAAATTCTCAGTTTGCCTGGCTTTTGGAGCCAGAGAGATAGAAAACAGAGGCCAGGTTTCTATACTAACAAGAATTACTATTTATTACAAATAATCAGACTCTTACCATTGACAAACAATTATAAACCATCATAACTCCATGACTTAAACTCGAATTCCTTCAGAAACAATACCCTCTCTCATTCTCATTCACACACACACACACACACACACACACACACACACACACACACACACACACACACACACACACACATACATACACACACACACACACACACACACACACACACACACACGCACGCACGCACGCATGCAAGCACCCCCACAAACACACACACACTTGCACATGCACATGCACACACAGGGATAGACAGGTAGACATGGAAAGATGGAAACTAGGCAAGCAGTTCAGTAGTCTTTGTTCATAAGTTCTGTTGAGTTGGCTCTTGCTGATCAAAAGGTTTCTTTTCAATCTTCCTTTTCCACATCTTTCCACTGGTTTGCAAGAGGCACACAATGGCTGGTTCATTGACAACAGTACTTTAATTTTCAATTAAAAGTCCAATTTACAGCAAGTGCTGATTGAAAGGAAAACTGTTTTTATTCTGAGTTAAAGTGGGTCTTGGTTGCAGCAAACAGAGAGACTGCTCCTGACCTGGTGGTGATCTAATCGTTTCTCTGTATTTTATTCCCAGCCCTAAGCCGTTCAGTCATCAGAGAACCAATCATGTTGTTGGCAGACAAAAGGTCTTTGACGTCTCTAACTGGTGATTATTTCATAGACTAATGAACATGTTACTGCTAACCAAAACTGCATCTGAACAAAATGTCTCAGCTCCAGTCCTAAACCTCAATTACTCCTTGTTCAAGCAGCTGTTTAAATGGTGCTTACCATAAGTGCCAGATTATTTACTTTTCAAAACATGCAGCCATCCTTCAAAGCCATTGATTTTACAACAGATTTTTCTGATTTCAGTCTACAATTTGACAAAACACAAAAATAAAAATTCACAGCCTTTACATTATGTTTTGTGCATAATGCATTTAAAGACATTTATATGGAATTTTCTTACAGAGAAAATTTAGAAGTAAAAATAACCAAAAGTTTTATAAAATGCATGCTAGTTTTGAATCTAATCTGTATGACCTAAACACATATATGTCAAGCATTTCGACATTCAGAAATGAGGATCTACCAGAACGAAATGGCCTAAAGACCAGTCGTTGAAGAGTGATGATAGTTACTAATCTGGGTCCAGGAGAGATGCACAAACTATTTTTATTTGGAAGCATTCAGATCTATGATTTCAGAATGCTCTGTTTTCAAACACCTGTCAGCTATTCATACATGTTAGAAATATTGAAATACTTAACACTTGCCACATTTATTAATATGAAAGCAACACTACATTGCTCTTTTCGTTGTCCCTATTACAATTTACTGTTCTAATTTATGTACATATTTTTGCAATTTATTGAAACAATTATGTTTACAGTAGATGAAAAGATTATTGTACTAGAGATTTGCAGTAACGAAACAGAAATCCAGTGCAGGATGCCTACAAGAGATGCACATTGTGAGAGCTCAACACAAAGTACCAAAGTGATAAACACATTTTTCATGGGATGTGGGCATCACTAGCTAGGCTGTTCCTAATTGCACTGGAGAAGGTGATAGTGATCTGTCCTTTTGAAATTCTCCAGTCCTTACGGTTGTAGAGATCTCCACTGCACCCTCAGAGAGAGAGTTCCAGGTAAATAAACATCAGCACTTTACAACTTTCCAAAAATAAAGCCCTTGGGATCTTTACCTTTCACTGTGGCGCGGGCAAGGAAACCAAGAAAAATGTTAAAATGATGTACGATTATTTCCACGCCTGCTGAAACATAAATACCAAATTCTCTGACACCAAAGTATCACACTAAAACTGATTGTACCAACCATTGGAGAAGTGGATAACTCTGGGCAGAGTTCTTCCCAGCTTGAGGCACAAGCTATTAGAGGGCCTGAGCCTCATTTACTACACCTAAGTGAGCAGACCTAAGAGACTTGATCCAACCTAATAGAATTAAAGAGACAATTTAAGTTCCTCCAAGGCACATGAAACCTTTTAAATAAATATTTACAGTCATTTTTGTCAGCACAGACACAACAGGCTAAATACATTCCTTGCGTGCTGTAACCATTCTATGATTTTCAGAGCGGCCTCCAGCAGGTATTTTCAAATAGTGTTAGTTAGACTGCTTGTGATCTGGTATAAATTTGGAGTATGAATCTTTACTTGTCTATTTGTATCTCCAAATTGCAAACGAGACCCTATTTCAATGACTGGAAGACAATCAGAGCTCATGCCTAACATTCAGTATGGAAATGGTGACGCATTGCATGATAACACGTGCAGTTGCAGCATCTGGTGGTTGATCTTTTAGCTTCCATTGCAGTACAGGGAGAATTACCAACCAGGGCCTGACTGCTAAGTGGAAGATCAGACAATGGACATGTAATTGATATTTAATAGGATGCAGGCTCAGACTGCTGCCTTCATCACCCCCAGGTTCAGTACACAAAGGGGCTGGCAGAGTCTCACTGCTCTCCAGTAGATTACTAGGACTGTAGATGTGTCATTCTGGGGAAGTCATGAGGCTCTGTGAATCTTTCAAGATGACAACATTCATGCTTCCACAATTGTAGCTCTGATAGCGCTCTTCATCAGCCATCCCAGACTGCTACCACTAATACTGAGCTAGTCTGTCTGAAACTAGACCTCAAGACCTAGAACTGCTTGAGGTCATCCTACAAGACCATCCACAGTCTCCCCAGTGTAAGTCCACACCCTTTCATCAACCATGCTGTTGTCACTGGGGTAATATTGCAGAAGAGAATGGGCCAGGCAAAGACACCTGCAACACCAGCACTAAAGGGCTAAGTGAGGCGAAGTATTTTCATTTGGTATAAATTAATGGAAATGTAGTTACATGAAGCTTTTAAGGAATGGCATTGGTATGCTGTGTTTTATTTCAGATTTCGGACTGAAGGATGTTGTTTACTGCAGAAGGATGGAAAGGGAGGACTGCAGTCCCATTGATCATCCACAGGCAACTCAGAGAACTTGGATTTCTCCTTTCTTCATCTTCCTCTTTGGCTTTTAGTTCCTGCTCCTCCTCTTAAGTTGTCGATTGAATAACTGGAGGCAAAAACTTATCCTTCCTGGGTAGCCAGACTGTGGAGGAATAATGCAGACCACCATGAGTTGGGAGTATGGGAGGGCTTCTCTGTCCAGGCGTTTTGTACCATTGTTTCAGCATGCCAAAGAGTTGCATTCCTTGTGTTAGCACGCCCTTCATGCCCTCCACCTGGGTGACAGAGGGCAGTCAATCATAGAGTTGAGTGGCCCTCGTCACCTAGCGGTCAACCTCGAAAATGGCAGGAGTTCCCAAGTGCATCAGGATGAAAGTGTAGCACCTATCAGGATCGTGGGAATTCACTGAATTCAAATGATAGCACATGCAGGTGACATATTCAGAAAGTATGCGCTGTTTTCTCTCATCCAGTGACACACAGTGGCTAAGAGGGGCTGGCATTGTTAACTGGAAGGATACAGCTGTGTAGAAATTGAGGATGATAATGACGTTCACAGCCACTGCCAGTACTATCCTCACATTCCCCTTGTGACAGCAAGTCCACTTAAAGGAAACCACACAGTTCAGCGACCATCTCCTCAGACATCTATCTCAGACACTGATTCTGATTGAGGTGAGGAAAGAGAACTGCTCCTTGAAGACACCGTGAGCACAGTATTCAAAACCGTCTTCCTGCTGTCTTTGTGTACAGTTTCCTTTCTCTGCTGCCTGTGCTTCTTCTGCTTGTTGTGGTACATCCAGGAGAGACTGCACAAAGCCTTCACGAGCTCAGAAGCCTTGGAATCCACTCCAGGAGTTCTGCACCACTCCTTCCTGCTGCAGCAAATGAAAATCAAAGTCAGTCCATCTGAAATTCCTATCCCTTTAAACAACATGAGTAGGGAAATGTATTTTATAGAGATACATGCATGGCAGCCGAGAGTATCAACAGAAGGCATGAACATGACTTCAAAGATCTCAAGAGCAGATCAGGCGCAAAATCCGTTAAATGTCACCATGCCCGATTTGAATGCTTCAGATGTACAACCTCAAGCCTGCACTCGTGCCCTGACAAGCAGAATATATTACGTGAGCTGGGCTGGAACTGGTTGAAATTGTCAGCTGCCATTTTCTGAGCTCTGAGCGTCTGTGACACAAATTTTACACACATGCAATTCTGCAATTTTCTGTAGATTCAATTCTAGGTCTACAACTCTGCCTGAATTTAAGGGCCGATGATTTGGAGCTATATCCAGTTACAAGTCTAATTCATTTAAACTCTGATTTGAATGTATTATATCCTCTTGAATTTGGAAATGCTAGCCATTGTTGTTAGCAGTTCCCATATCCCACCTTCTGAAGTACCAACATACTATCTAATAATTTAGTTAGTCAGTAAAATAACACCAGTGCGGTCTAAACTGGATATCTTGGGAACAATTGTCTTGCAATTATACTCATTGTCCAGCAAAATTCTCACAGGAAGTCATCAGGACCCAAAACACATATAGAAGCACCAGAGTTTTCCCTCACAGGTTTGTTCTTCACACAAACTTTCCCTTACAGACCAATGAATGGTTAAGAAAGAAACAAGGATAGGCACTCTTTAAGACAATCCATCACCCTCCCTCTTCTCTCTTCAGGCTATTTTTGGTCTTCTCTTTTGTTTGGCACCCTCTCAGTGTGAAGGAAGACTTGCTTGGACTCTGATAATAATGGGTCTCAACTGGTTGATGAACCCAATGTATGTTTCGTAGGTTGCCATATTTGGGACAGGTTGTGCTAGAAGACATAAGTAGCTGGACTATTTGAAAGACTTATGTGTTCCCTTCGATGCCACACATTCACTTCTGCATATACCTGAATAAGTTTCTCTTTGTGATGGGTGCATTCACAAACGGGCCCTCTCCCTTGTCGTCAAAACACAATCCCCCAGGAGCTGGCAGATATGATGTTCCTCTTCAGATATGTTTTGATGGCAACTTTAAAGCTTATCTACTGTTTTCCTGTGAATCTCCTTCCTCAACCAAGTAAAATTAGAACAATTGCTTGTGAAGTTTGATTTCAGGCATACAACTGATACATCCTAGCCAGCAAAGCCAGCTTTGAACGATTAGTGCTTAGCTGGCTTCAGAGGTAACACAGCTGCCAGATAGTCCTTCTTGCCAGTGGATTTGGAGGATTTTGTAAATACATCTTTTGTGATACTTCTCCAGTGCATTGAGAAACCTGCTACAAATTGCCCGAATCTGCAATGTGCGTAGGAGCATGGGATCACTGTACTATCCACTAAACCATGATCTTAGTTTCAATTTTGAGATGCTGGTCATCAAATCCTGGTCCTGGTTTCCTCAACTGGTTGAAGCTTGAGTTGGCACATTGGAGGTAATGATACATATTATGACCCATGTCAGTGTTTATTGACAGAAGATAATAAAAATGTGGAAAATGGCTCATCAGAATGTCATCATTGATCTTAATTCATGGTCGGCAGGTTGAGTGAATGGATTGTTTTCTTACAGGAACTTGTTGAAAGAGGGCCTTAGTTTTCTGCGTATTTAATGAAACTCCTCTTTTCTGCCCTGGGCACGTTGGACACTGTCTGTAGGAAGGCTATTTGTGAAGAACGCCAAATGGAAGTCAATTAAAACAATATCAGTCAAAGGATGACCTGAGTCTTGTCAATAATCTTGATGTTTTGTCGAGTGATATCTGCCAGGAACAACTGTTGGTATCTACTTTTGTGAAAAAGAAACACTTCTGACAATTTTGTTAGGCTATCATTCATGGGAAATGAAGGCTGGATCTCCCTCTGTGCCGTTTTATTGAGCATGTTAAGTTGACACTAAGCCTATTTGGTTTAGGAGCATTACTGAGCTATGCAATGATTCGTCAGTTAAATAACTGATTAAATTATTTTTGTATTCATTCATCCCAAATTTCTTGGAGAAGGTGGCATTGAGTAGTCTTTATGAACTGCTACAGTTCTTGGGTAGTAGCAATAGCCACAACATTTTTAGAAAGGGGATTTAAGTGTTCTGATCTAGCAACATATCAGGAAGGTATGTGGCCTGAAGGGGAATTTGCAGATAGTGTGAGATAACAAGGTGTAAAGCTGGATGAACACAGCAGGCAAAGCAGCATCAGAGGAGCAGGAAAGCTGACATTTTGGGTCTAGGTCTTCCCAAAACGCCAGCTTTTCTGCTCCTCTGATGCTGCTAGACATGCTGTGTTCATCCAGCTCTACACCTTGTTATCTCAGATTCTCCAGCATCTGCAGTTCCTACTATCATTGCAGGTAGTGTGTTGCCTTGCATATGCTGCCTTTGTACATCTAGGTCGTAGAGTCCTGGAGATGGGAAGGTACAGTCAAAAGAGTCTTGATGAATTACTGTAGAATATCTTGCAGATGGCATACTCTGACTCCACTATGTATCACAGATGGCGGGAACAAATTTTTAAGATGATGGATGGGTCTCAAAATAAGTAGGCTGCTTTGTCCTGAATTGTATCAAGCTTCATGCGTGTTGTTGAAGCAGCATCTATCCAGTCAAGAGATTTCCTTCACACTCCTGATGTATGTCTTGTTGCTAGTGGACAGGCTTTGGAAATACAGGAAGTAAGTTACTGAGAAAAAAAGTGGTCTTAGCCTGCTCTTGTAGCTACAGTATTGCCATGGCCAGTCCGGTCAGTTTCTGGTCAATAAGAATCCCAGGGTATTAGTATTGGAGATTCAGCAATGGTAGCATGATTGAAAGTCAAAGAATGATAGATCGATTCTATCTTGTTGGAGATTGACATTGCCTGACACTTGTGCGGTGTAAATGTTACTTGCCACTTGTTAGTTCAAGCTGCGATATTGTCCAAGTCTTGTTGCATATGGACATGGACTGTTTCAGTGACCCTTCTTCAGAATAGTTGTGAAGAAGTGAAACTGAACCTAAAACATTAACTCTGCTTTCTCTCCACAAATGCAGCCTGGCTGGCTAAGTTTTTCCAGCAATTTCTGACTTAGTTTCTAGAAGTACTAATTTCTTACAGACTTGGATTTTTTCCTCAGCTCATTCAACAATTGAATAACTGGAGAGACGCTTGAGAGAGAGCAAAACAAAAGCAGCATAGTCTCTGGAAACTTCCAAAATCACACTCTTTCCTGCTAAACCCAGTCAAAACCTGTTCTGTCTTTTTCACTTTTTCAATCAATATTCTCTGTGGTGGACTGGTTAGCACCAGCCTTCCGCTGATTGACCAATCCAACATCTAAACAGCTGACAGCCCAAAGTATGTGGCCAGTTTGCCTGCATGTCCTTAGAGCAGCAATTAAGTTGCATTATTTTCCAGCCCGGATTTTTTATCTTCTCTTTTAAAGCAAATTGCTGCACAAAATTCAATTCTTAACTTTATAGTTCCAAACCAAAAAAATGAGAAGAGCAAAAGGACAAATAGTTATGATCTTTACATCTTCGAGGTCAGTACTGTGAAAAAGCATAGACATCAGTACCTAATGTATTACATAAGTGTTTCTTGATCTGTTTAGTTCTTTAGTGCATCAGCCATTCCCTTCATGACTCTCTGAAGTGCATTGTTATATTGATCCACATTGAAGACTTACCAAATGAAAGCTGTCATTGTTGTGCCCTGTTAACAGGAAGTGAGTGGCTGCTGCATTGTCCTTCTCCCCCTACCAGCTATTTGCCAATAATCTTCAATTAAACAAATTATCCGCCCACCACACAGCAACCCCATTCATCCCTGCCCCCATCTCCATAACAAGCATACATTTTCAGCATCCAGTCTATGATTGCTCAAATGAATAAATCGTTCCAACGACAGTGGATCTGGATGTGCTTAGGAAGCCTGACACAAGATAATGAATTATCCATTGTCCCCAGCAATTGTGTAAACATATATTTAATGCTTGGGTCACTGTTCCTCTGGCTGTAGGATATGATTATAAGGGGATTTCTAAACTTGTGCGAACCCAATTCAATTTTAAACAATGCCACTTAACTGGAACTCATTTCCAAATCCTTCCACTGGAAAATTACTCAAGAATTCACAGGCATGATGGGAATTGTGGATCAAGAGCGTAATGCCAACTTCTTTTTTGACCTTTATAACAGGCCACTTCTGCTACATATTGACCGAGAATATTAAATACATTTCACTTCATTATAATCAGCAATTCAAAAGTAATTAAAAGCATCTAGACCCAAAAAAAATTGGCACATTTTGCAGCAGTAATGTAAAAAGATATGTTTTGAGATATTTAATTGCTGCACTGATTGAGTATGTGTAATTGCTACGGTTCATGATATTGCGGTTTATTTATTAAACAGCTGCATATATTTGAAAGATTTTGTGGAGGGTGGGCTCCATTTTTGACAAGATAAGGTGTTTCAGTGTTATTGATGAGAAAACACTGGTGCAGAAAAATTGAACTGCAGATTTCTTTAAATATGCAACATATTCTGGATTCTATGTAGAATTTAAAAGAAGTTGTTCACAGATTTCCACACAACCTGATAATAAGCCTCCACAGTTTATGGTGTACATGTACAGGAATTAACACATAGACCTTGCTTGTACTATAGGTCAGGAGACAGCCATTCTGAAACTTTCTAATGGTTGACTAAGTAGTTTTAATGGCTGTGGGACCGTATTCTTTATAAATTACAAATTGCATATCGGTAAAAGACAGTAAAAATTCTACAGAAGTAATTGGCCAGGTGCTGGATTTTTCATTTACCATCTCTAAACCACATTCTGAGAAAGATTGCTCTTATTATTTTGTGCTATTTTAAACAGATATTCTTTGGATACAAGTGAGCATGAAATAATGTTTTGGAGACCGGTGTTTACATATTATTCAAGACTCAAAATCATGCAAATACGACTTAAACTGAACCATGCCTTGCTTATGATGAAATCTCAGGTAATACTTGAAATTCCCATTATTATAAACAACAATGATAAGAAAATAAAAACAAATCTAGTGTTCAAACATCAAATGTAATGATTTAAACAAAGTACAAACAAATTGAAAAGAAAATAGGAATTTGTCTTGGTTAATGTGGCTTTCTCATAGTTGACTAATTTTTTTTTCCAATTCAGAGTTTGCCATAGAGCAGTTCTGCCTTAGAAGAAATCATGTACGATCACTCAAAGATAAACTCAACAACCAAATCTGTATTCTTAAAAGACAATAGAGATACATCTACTGACAACTGCAGCCCTATTAAAGATGCAACTAAAAGTTGGCAGTTAGGAAGGTCTTATCATGGTTCTGATATTCTCAAATAGATAATTTTATACAAAAACAAAGTTGCTGGAAAAATTCAGCAGGACTGGCAGCATCTGAGAAAGGGTCACCGGACCTGAAACGTTAACTCTGTTTTTTCCCTCATGGATGCTGCCAGATCTGCTAACGCTTTCCAGCATCTTTGTTTTTGTTCCTGATTTGCAGCATCCACAGTTCTTTTGGTTTTTAGATGGTTTTATGATTTTAGATGATTTTGCAGAGGAGCATAGACACATTGAGAGGGTGGGCAAAGGTCTGGCAGATGGAATACAATGCAAATAAATATGAAGTCATACATTTTGGTAGGAGTAATACTAAAAGGAATTATTACTTGAATGGTAAAAAGTTGCAGCATGCTGCTATGCAGAGGGACCTGGGTGTCCTTGTCCATGAATCATTTGAAGGTTGGTCTGCAGGGACAGCAAGTAATTAGGAAGGCAAATGGAATTTTGTCCTTCATTGCTAAAGGGATTGAGTTGAAAAGCAAACAGGTTATGTTGCAGCTGTACAAGGTGCTGGTGAGGCCGCACGTGGAGTACTGTGTGCAGTTTTGGGCTCCTTACTTGAGGATGGATGTTCTGGCACTGGAGGGGGTGCAGAGGAGGTTCACTGGGTTGATTCTGGAGTTGAGGGGGTTGGTTTATGAGGAGAAACTGAGTAGATTGGGATTATATTCATTGAATTCAGAAGATTGAAGGGGGATCTTAAAGAAACATACAAAATTATGAAGGGAATAGATAAGCTAAAAATAGAGAGGATATTCCCACTGGCAGGTGAAGCTAGGACAAGAGGGCATAGCCTCAAGATTAGAGAGATCAGATTTAGGACTGAATTGAGAAGGAACTTCTTCACTCAGAGGGTTGATAATCTATAGAATCCCTTGCCCAGTGAAACAGTTGATGCTACTTCAGTAAATGTTTTTAAAGCTTAGGTAGATTTTTTTTAAACAATAAAGGAATTAAGGGATACGGTGAGAACGGGGGTAAATGGTTGTGAGTCCATGAAAGGATCATCCATGATCTGATTGAATTGTGCAGCAGGCTTGAAGGGCTGAACGGCCTACTCCTGCTCCTAGTTCTTATGTTCTTATGCTTATAGTTGGGGTATCTCGTACTTGGACATTCTCTAGGGAGAACATAAATCTTTGTTCATGTTACTCAATTGTGAAACAGATGACATATTGACTATATCTTGCTTCATTATCAGTGCTAGAGTTTGATTTTGATTTCAGTTTGTATCTGTTTCCCACAGTTTTATTTTCATTTCTATTTGATAGGTAAGTTCACAATGAATTATATCCTAAAAGTAACACTTTGCTGATGAAAGAAAAATTAATTTGTTTCTTTCATGCATTCATTTATGTCATTGCCATTCATATAATTCCAAGAGCTGGGGCTAAATCTTTTAGGTTTGGGCGAACTTGACTTTTATGGGAGTGAAAAATGTGTGCTAATGCATTGGCCACTCTGTCATTCACCCTCTTGATTATTCTTTCCAGACTAGACTGGGCAGCAGCTGGCTCATTAGTTGGCACTGCTGCATCACAGTGCCAGGGGCCTGCATTTGATTCCACCCTCAGGCGACTGTGTGGAGTTTGCATGTTCTCCCTGTGTCTGTGTGGGTTACTGCCACGTGCTCTGGTTTCCTCCTGTGGTCCAAAGATGTCCACATTAGGTAGATTTGCCATGCTCAGGGATATGTAATTCAGATGCTTTAGTCATTGGAAATGCAGGGTTATAGGAATAGTGTAGGGGGATGGGTTTGAGTGAGATGGTCTTCAGTGGGCTGGTGTGGACATGATGGGCTGAATGGCCTGTTTCCACAATGTAGGGATTCTGTACAAATGGGGGCAACCTACCATTATACATTTCATTCCTTTACCGAGTTTGAATTTCATTCAGAAAGTAAGACAATTGAACTTACGAAAACAAATAAAGTTTCAATCACAGATTTGGAATTCAAGTTTAAAGCTAGTTTTATCATCTGATCAGAGCTGGGGAGGAAGATTATAATTAATGGTCATGCATGGGCAAGAGACAGAGAGGGCATCAACGACCCAAAAGCAGATGTGTCAGGATTATTTTAACTTTTGGGTCATATTTGTATTCTAACCAACTAGGACAGAAAGACAGGTGGAGTATGCTGAAGCCCTGCTTTCAATATCATACAAAATTGCATTGAAGGATACAGTGGCTAGGACAGGACGTAGTGGAATTAGGGCCTTATTGCTTTGCACAGATATGTTATTGAAATGTCATTGCAATCTTACTGACGTCGTAGGACCACAGTTTGCATGTGTTCATGAGCTCATCTAAAATGAAGGTCCAGTTAAGCAGTTAGAATGGCAAGGAGTAGAATGCAGGCAACTACACTAACTATAATTTTTGATTGGAAATGCCTGTGAAATCATTGATCTACATCGTATGAGAAGAAAAAGAAACAAAACATTGTTGTGCAATTTTATTTTTTTCATCTATGTTAAACATTACTAATAAAACAAAAAGTAATTTTACTTTACAAGTCCCCTGAGGGAATCCAAACAGTGCCAAATTGTATTGAGAGACAATACTTGAAATGCATACTAATTATGTTGGTCAGTTATCTAGGATCAAAACCACCTTAAGGCATTGTGACTATTCTAGCTTGCGATTAATGTATCAAATGTTCTTGCGAAGTGAAAATAGATTGACATTTACAAGATGATTTCTTTCCAAAAGAGAATGCAGTGTCCGAAAAATGTATAATAAATGCTTTCATAAAATGTGACAGTCTGAATATTGATTATCCATTACCTTTTCTAAAACCTATGACAATTTTGCAAATATATGTAACCTCATCAGTCCTCCCTTTAAAATGTCATTTCCAGTATGGCTTGGAAGAGTCTCAGTTCAAAACAAAACTTCATAAATCTGGCTATTGGCTCATCTGTCTGAAGAATTGCTGTTTAAATTAAACCACTATCAGTATCATTGCAGTCCTTAGCTTTTTCAGTTTCTTTGAGATTTTAATTTCCAAATGAATCAAATCAAAGTTCACTTATAAAAAACTAAACCATTCATCAGTTTGAGAATTATGTTCACTTAGAAGACTGAATGAGTAATTGTTTTAACCAATTTAGTTCTGATGTCAGAAAACAAATTATTAAAGCCTCCTGGAAACTGTTTTCAGACCATTTACTAACTTGTGATCTGAGACCAGTTTGCCTTCAAATACAGACCAATCATACAAAGCTGAGATATAATGTCACTCAGATTTCTTCAATATATCAGGATTTCCAAAGAAACTGGGAACTGCAGATGCTGGAGAATCTGAGATAATAAGGTGTAGAGCTGGATGAGTTGCGGGAAATGCGGAGACACGGCCGAGTGCGTTCTTGACCACTGCAGGGGGGATGCTGCGGTCCTTGAAAAACTAGGACATCTCGGATGTCTGGGAGTGGAATGCTTCTTGTAGTGAGCAGATGCAGCAGAGGCAAAGGAATTGGAAATAGGGGATGGCATTTTTTGCAGGAAAGTAGGTAGGAGGAGGTGTATTCTAGGTGGCTGTGGGAGTCAGTAGGCTTGAAATGGATATCGGTTACTAGGTGCTTGCTAGAGATGAAAACAGAGAGGTCAGGAAGGAGAGAGAGGTATTAGAGATGATCCAGGTGAACCTAAGGTTGGGGTGAAAAGTGTTGGTGAAGTGGATGAACTGTTCGAGCTCCTCGTAGGAGCACATGGCGGCGCCGACACAGTCATCGATGTAACGGAGGAAGAGATGGTGCTTATGGCCAGTGTAGCTTTGGAAGAGGGATTGTTTCTACAAAGAGGCAGGCATAGCTTGGGCCCAATTTCAAGGACCACAACTTCCCCTCGACAGTGGTCGAAAGTGCCGTTGAACTTGTCCCTCGCATTTCCCGCAGCTCGTCCCTCGCATTCCCTGCAGGAACAGCACCTCAAATTCCACTTGGGAAACCTGCAGCCCAAGGGTATCAATGTGGATTTCACAAGCTTCAAAATCTCCCCTCCCCCTACCGCATCTCAAAACCAACCCATCTTGCCCCTGCCTCCCTAGTTTATCCTTCCTCCCACCTGTACACTCCACCCACCTCAAGCCCCACCCCCATCTCCTACCTACCAGCCTCATCCCGCCGCCTTGACCTGTCCATCCTTCCTAAACTGACCTATCGCCTTCCTAGCTCCCCAACTACACTCACCTTTACTGGCTCCATCCCGGCCTCTTTGACCCGTCTATCTCCTCTCCACCTATCTTTTCCTTTATCCATCTTCTATCCATCTCCCCCTATCTCCCAGATATTTCAGAATCCCTTTCCCCTCCCCCATTTCTGAAGAAGGGTCTAGACCTGAAATGTCAGCTTTCCTGCTCCTTTGATGCTGCTCGGCCTGCTGTGTTCATCCAGCTCTACACCTTGTTATCTCAGGATTTCCAAAATTTGTTTTGGACCCAGAACGTGTGTACCTTACAGACATCGGTATCATGTGAGCTTACATTCACATCTGCACACACATCATTTCAGAAGCAGAGTCGCAGAATTTTTACAGTACAGAAAGAGGCCAAATGACCCACCTTCTCCCTGAATGAGCATGATGACTTGGTGCTATTCTGACTTCTCCCCAATGCTCTGCATTCTATTTCTATTTGAATAATTGTTGAACAGTCTCATAATTGTCTTAATTGAATCTGCCTTTACCACATCCAGGCTATCTGAGAAAGTTGTCATAGTCCCAGAGGACCGAAGTGTGCTCTGTCATTGTCTCTCTCTGGCTATAAACTGAGGGTCACCATGCCTCAGTGAATGGATAGGACCTATACAGGAACTTCAGCTGTGACAGGAACTGAGCCTGTGCTATAAACATCATTCTGCATTGCAATTGCTCCAGCCAACTGAGCATTCCAGATCCAAGCCACATGCTGCATGAAAAACAAATGTCAAATCAAACTTGCTTCTTTTGCAATTTATTTTAAATCTGTGCCCTTTCAGTCTTGATCCCTTCATGAGTGGGAACAATTTCTTGCTGTCAACTCTGTCCAGAGCCATCATGGTTTTGAAAATTTCGATCAAATCTCATGTCAGCCTTCTCCACTCCGAGGAAGTCTGTTCCAATTTCTACAACCTATTTTCCGAATCAAAGCTTTTTGTCCCTAGAGACAATCTTGTAGATTTCTTCTGCACCTACATCAATATGTTCACATCCTCCTGAGTGTAAGTAATACTCCAACAAGGATCCAATCAGCGTCTTGCACAAGTTCAACATATTCTCCTTGCTCTTGTTTTCCATGCCCTTATAAATGATTCTGAAGATACTGTATGCTTCATTCACTATGTCTCCACTAATGCTGCCCCCTAGAATAACCTGCGCACGTATATACCCAGATGTCTCTGTGCGTGCACACCTTTGAGAGTAGTACTCTTTAATTTACACTATCGCTCCATGTCTTTATGCCAAAATGTATTGCTCCAAATTTCTCCACATTAAACTTCAGCCATCACCAAAATACCTTCTCCACCAACATGTTAATGTCCTTTGCAGTTACACACTGCCTTCTTCACAGTTTATAACAGTTCCAAGTTTTCTTTCATCCACAAACTTTGAAACTATCCAAAATGCACCAGTGCCTAGATTATTACCGTGCATCAGTAAATATTTTTCCCCTTAAAAGAAGCTGCCTACTCACCTCATTCATTTGTTAACATCGGTTTCCTAAACTCATATCTTCAAAAGCCTTTTAAGATATTTTTCTCTCTGACGCCTCCAAAAGCTTCTGCTCTCAAGTTTTCATCTCATTGGTCTGAAAGCAAAATCAGGACTTCTCTCTCACATTGACAGCTTGGTGACTGCTGGTAAGAGCACTCTGCTATTATGGACCTCTTCCCTCTGTTTCTGACCCTTGCTCCCTCTCTTTCTGGAGGTCGTAATACTCAATTCACAAAGTACCCTTGCAATTGTGTCCCTTGTGACTTGCTGGTTATTTAATTGAAATCAGACTTCTCTTTTAAATTCAATGTTCAAACTGACTTTCTGACCTTAAAAAGATCAGATTTTCACAGACTGAAAACTAAAATCTATTATCATCTACTTCAGAATCCATGTTCTCAAATAACAATACATTACAAACTTTCATACTTCATTCCCACAGAAACAAAAATGGACAGGTTCTTTTAAGAGGCATTGTCATTTTCTTTTATAATTTTTTCATCATTATTTCCACTTAACTTATGTAAATTTCACTTTCAGAGTACCAATATATTTACATCAAACACGCAAAATATTTTGCTTAGTAATCACATTCTACACATCGCTTCCCCCTGTATTGGTCATGGAATTCATTTTCTTCTGTATTTGCTCTTGACAAAGTATCAACTCTGACATTGTATCGTCCTACCAATCCTCAATGGAACTGGCTCATATCATCTTAATCAATTAAATTTTGGAACAAACTGTGTTTGTCTAATCCTCAATACAAGCATCCAATTGTGGAATCGGACAAGTGTCCACATTTGTTACTGCATTGATGTTGCAATAATCTATTCACAACCTTTGGAATCCATCTGGTTTTGACACCATTTGATTGAAATCCATGTCCCCATGACATTAGACCAGGGGTTTGGATTGCCACTCAGTGATATAACCATTAAGCCACCGCCTCACCATTAACTGGAGAGTTACGGATACAGATTGCCACGTGGAATCATGGTGTTGTGTTGTGTTGTGTTGTGGTGATAACAAAGTCCTAGCTGAAGGAAAGGCAGGACTGGGTGATAACTATTCCTGGTCACAGGATTTTGAAGAAATAAGGACAGGAAGAAAAGGAGGAGAGGTGGTGCTATTGGTTAAGAAGTTCACTATAGTATTGGAGATGAAGGATGTTTCTGAGTGTTCAAAGACAGTCTCATTTGGCCTTGGTGCCCTGCGACTCTAAGGACTAATAGCTTATCTAACAGCTCCTCCTTATAAATTTTAAACCCTCCTTCACCATTGCCTAGGTAACATCTGTATAATTGGCAAAAACAGATGGTAGACAATAATATCTCAAACATGCCCCTGTTTCAATTTGGAAATAATATTTTGATCCTTCTTCAGCGTTGCCCTTCCTTTTACCACTCTTTTGCTATTATGTACTTACAGAACATTTTGGGATTTTTAAAATTTTAGTTGCCTATTTCTTTTCATAAAATTTCATTACATCTATATTTGCTTTCTCACCTTCCTTTCAAATCATCTATATCTGCTGGTGCTCAATGTATTTTTGACATGTCAAATGCAAACTTTTTCTTTTTTATCTTAATTTCTGTTTCCATTTTTCATTCAGGGAGCTTATCTGGGTTTTTTTTGCTGTATCTTTCCCTTTCAAGCTAACATACTTTGCCTCTAATCAAATCATTTCCTCTTTGAGAGTACCCCTTTATTCAGCTACACTTCCCCTGCTAACTTTTGGTTCGAATCTATGTGATCCAGAAACTGAAAGTGAAGATGTAAGGATGTGACGGCTGTGTAACATGAGATTATAGGTAGGTACAATATGTAGACTTGCTCGATGGTGTTTCTTTTTGCCCTGTTATCCTCACATGGTGGCCTCAGCCATATTCTCTAATGTGAGTGTTATGTTGCTCTCGGTAAACCGGAGAAGTTACTATCCTTCTCCTTCAACATAAGCAGTACAGCGGAGAGACAGAGATAATGGGAACTGCAGATGCTGGAGAATCCAAGATAATAAAATGTGAGGCTGGATGAACACAGCAGGCCAAGCAGCATCTCAGGAGCACAAAAGCTGACGTTTCGGGCCTAGTCCTCTCTGATGAAGGGTCTAGGCCCGAAACGTCAGCTTTTGTGCTCCTGAGATGCTGCTTGGCCTGCTGTGTTCATCCAGCCTCACATTTAATTATCTTACAGCAGAGAGACAGGTCAGTTGACCCAACTGATCTAGGACAGGCTACTTTCCTCATCTGAATCTATCAGTGTGGCTACATTTTTCCCTTTCTCTTCTCCATCAAAATGTTCTCCCGATACCCCTTCAATGCTTATGTGTGCTAAGCCTTTCAACCACTACTTCTGATAGCACATTCCAGATACTTAACACTCTTTGCATTAAGAAGCCTATTTCCTGTTGGATTTCGTTATAACAATACTAAATCAATGGCCTCTAGTCATGATGCTCTTTTCTACAAAGGGAAACTGTCCCGATATCAACTTTCATAATGTTAAAGACATTTGTCACCTGTGGTGCAATTTTTAGTGATTTCAGAAGGTGTAGAAGTTGAATCAGGTTTGTGTTGTGTGACAGTTCAACTGTACCTAAAGGAGATGTTGGCATTGATACTCTGAACTCATCAGCTTTACTGAGGAAACAAGGTTCTCGTGACTTCAGAGGCGACAATCAATTTTAGGTTCAACATTAAGATTCATTAAATGATGGCAGCTCATGGTTCATCACTTAAATTTACAAAGCAGACAGTCTATATAAAATCCTACTTGAGAATGCTTTCTCTTTATAACTTCTAAACTGCATCTATCACAAGCTCCTAAAACAAAAGAACAAGTGAATGACTAAACATTTCAATTAACTGCATACGTGAATGTTTAGGCTTTATTAATATTCAAAACTTAATGTTGCACACTCAAAATCCAACATTGTTATTCATTAATATTTTGCATCAATTTTACTTTAATAGAACAGTGTCATATTTTCCAAGGGAAGGGAAAGAAAGAACATACCTAAGTTTTTATTTGCATAGAGTCATAGAGTAATATAGTAAGGAAACAGATCCTTGGGTCCAACCAGTCTGTGCTGACCATAATCCTAAACTAAACTAGTCCCACCGGTCTGTGCTTGGCCCATATCCCTCCAAACCTTTGTTATTCACAAACTTCTATAAATATCTTTTAAATGTTGTAACCGTACCTGTATCCGAATTTCCTCTGGAAGTTCATTCTGCACTCAAACCACTCTGTAATACTTTACCTTCATGTCTTCATTAAATCTTTCTCCTCTCAAAATATATTTTTAAATAATAAAGTAGGTAGATAAATCCCCTGGGCCGGATGGGATTTTTCCCAGGATTCTCTGGGAGGCTAGGGAGGAGGTGGCAGAGCCTTTGGCCTTGATCTTTGAGTCATCATTGTCTACAGGTTTAGTACCAGAGGACTGGAGAATTGCAAATGTTGTGCCCTTGTTTAAGAAGAGCAGTAGGGATGACCCTAGTAATTATAGACCTGTTAGCCTTACATCTGTTATAGGAAAAGTTTTGGAAAGGATTATAAGAGGTAGGATTTATAATCATCTAGCAAGCAACAATTTGATTGGAGATAGTCAGCATGGATTCGTCAAGGGCAGGCTGTGTCTCACAAACCTCATTGAGTTTTTTTTTGAGAAGGTGACCAAGCATGTGGATGAGGGAAGGGCAGTTGACGTGATGTACATGGACTTCAGTAAAGCCTTAGATAAGGTTCCACATGGTAGGCTACTGGAGAAAATATAGAGGCATGGGATTGAGGGAGATTTAGCAGTTTGGGTTAGAAACTGACTTTCTGTAAGCAGGCAACGAGTGGTGGTTGACGGAAAATATTCAGCCTGGAGTCCGGTTACTGGTGGTGTGCCTCAAGGATCTGTTTTGGGATCACTGCTGTTTGTCATTTTTATAAATGACTTAGACACAGGCATAGGTGGATGGGCTAGTAAGTTTGCAGATGATACTAACGTCAGTGGAGTGGTGGACAGTGTGGAAGAACATTGCAGGTTGCAGGGAGACTTGGATAAACTGCAGAATTGCGCTGAAAGGTGGCAAATGGAGTTCAATGCAGATAAATGTGAGGTGATTCACTTTAGGAAGAATAATAGGAAGGCAGAATACTGGGTCAATGGAAAGATTCTTGGTAGTGTGGATGTGCAGAGGGATCTTGGTGTCCATGTACATAGATCCCTGAAAGTTGCCACCCAGGTTGATAGTGCTATTAAGAAGGCTTACGGTGTGTTAGGTTTTATTGGTAGAGAGATTGAGTTCTGGAGCTGTGATGTCATGCTGCAACTGTACAAAACACTAGTGCGGCCTCATTTGGAATATTGTATGCAGCCCTGGTCGCCCCATTGCAGGAACCATTGGAAAAGGTGCAAAGGAGATTTACCAGGACGTTGCCTGGTCTGGAGCACAGGCCCTATGAAGAAAGGCTGAGGGAGTTGGGTCTGTCCTCATTGGAGAGAAGGAGGCTAAGAGGGGATTTAATAGAGACATACAAGATGATCAGCGGGTCAGATAGAGTGGACAGTGAGAGTCTTTTTCCAAGGATGATAACTTCAGCTTCTACGAGGGGGCATAGCTACAAATTGAGGGGTGATAGATTTAAGACAGATGTCAGAGGCAGGTTCTTTACTCAGAGAGTGGTAAGGGGGTGGAACGCCCTGCCTGCCAATGTAGTTAACTCAGCCACATTAGGGGCATTTAAACAGTCCTTGGATAAGCATATGGATGATGATGGAATAGTGTAGGGGGATGGGTTTAGATTAGGTCACAGGTTGGCGCAACATTGAGGGCTGAAGGGCCTGTTCTGTGCTGTATTGTTCTATGTTCTATGTTCTATGTACTATGTAAAGATATGACCCCTCGTCTTCAAATCTCCCACCCCAGGGAAAAGATACCTGCCATTCACCTTATCTACAACTCACATGATTTTATAAACTTTTATAAGGTCACCCCTCAACCTCCTATGTTCCAGTGAAACAAGTCGCAGCAAATCCAGCTCAAAACTTCCATTCCTAGCAACATCCGGGTAAATCTCTTCTGAATCCTCTCCAACTTAGTGATATCCTTCCCACAACGGGGAGACTGGAATTAGATGCAATACTCCAGAAGATACCTCACCAACTTCCTGTACAATCTCAACATAACATCCCAATGGTTTGAGTTTAGTTTCATGTTGTTCATTGACTTTAACACCATACTAATGTGCTGGATCACTAAATGTAGCAAGTTCATTCAATGGCAAGCTCTGTCAATTATATCCCCGCACCAGACTGGAAAACATCCAAAAATTATGGAAATATTATCCAAAACTTGCATGAAGCCTAAGAGACAAGAATTTTAAGTGAATTTCAAAGATTGAAAATTATTATTTTAAGGAGAAGTAAAAATTATTTCTACAACTTTTTTAAGTTGCTGGAAGTTTACAATATCGATCATTCTCAACAACATGTGGATTTAATCCTAAATAGTTCCAAATAGGAGCAAGCAGACAGAAGAGACCAGCATCTAGTTAATAATTTAATAACTTCCTAAAATCATACTTACACAAAAACCATAACTAACTCTTCACAGATAAATGTAGGGCAAATTTGCAAGACATTTTAAAAAGATAATCTAAAAACACATTTTACCAGTACCCAGCAGGATCATCTAAAGTGAAGCATTTCAAGTGTGGTGCAGAAGGGGAATTGCAAATATAATGACTCCTACAGTATTTTGAGGCATTTATGGTCTGGACCTTCACTACTACAGACTGCTCCATTGAACACATAACAAGTAAGTTCAGAGCAGTTCTTTGAGTCCTGAGCATCGCTAACACATATTTTTAAAAAGGGATAATTCCAACTCTCTGATGATGCTGTATCTAGTAAGCAAAAATTGTGTCGCAAATGATAAGCTGAAATAGATAACACCAGAACATGAGAAAATCTAGTTGATGGAAGAGCTCTGGGACTATTTAATGAACTCATTAGCTGGGTTATGATAGCAGAAATGAAGAAGATACCATCACAGTGGGGCTCCTGGTTACATTCTATATCCCTGGGAATGAGGAGAAGCAGTATCATCACCTTCCACTAGACACCAACCTCACTCTTTTGGGGAAAGCTCAGAGACGTTGCACCTGTATTTATCTGTATTGTGTTTCTGTAAGTGTTAACCAGTAATCTGTTTTGAAACAAAATTACACCATATACAAATGACTAAACTCGGTTGAGTACCAGTGATTCCTGGCTACAATCCAGCTCTTCTACTGAGTAAAACAATCTCTGAAATCTGGGGGAAAAAAAATCAAAGGTGAAACAGAAATGGAATTGAAATGACTTCTCATGAACCACGAGAACAGTGGAACCCTGGAATGACTGTTTCTGGGTTGGTGAAAACATCAGGAGAATTTTAATAAATCTCACAGAACCTGTGGGCCTGCTAATAACAGGGCAATTTCTATAAAATCAGTGCAAGTTGTGTATTCAAATATGTGACCTCAGAGAATTCATTCAGTAATAGTGACAGAAAAGTAGCAGCAAATCACAAAACAAAAACATTAATATTCCTTTGCTGTTTCTCAAGCAGCTAAGAAATTACTTAACTTGGTAATGAACATTCACAAGGTTGATTGTCCAGACGCGGATTTCATAATTTTTGATGGAAATGACTAAATAATGTTGCAAATCCAACTTTATAGTTAAAAAAATGACTTTACCTATTTACCGGCAGAAGATCATTAAGTTATAAAAAGGAATACAACCGCAAGCTGTTTAGACAGTCACTAAGAATGGCTTGTTTCAGGGTTTGGAATGAACACATATTTCTCGAAATGTCTTTATTAAATGACCCTGGGTTGAGTGTTCTCCCTTAAATGGACATTCTGAGGTGAAACCATCAGTAAAATTCAGACCTTCTGTTGTTTATGGACTTACTGAAACTCAAAATCGATGAACTCCCAGATTCATGTACCTCTAAACTTGAAACTTAGCAAAGAGAGCTGCAAAATAAGCAGTTCATGATAAATACATCTAAATTGCCACCATCCATTCATCATTGTATAGTAATGGCTTCTAACTTCAAATACTTTGTGTGGATAATGTAGCTATTGATCAGGTGGTCACACGAACGTGGTTGACTTCAGATAATAAATTGTTCACTCAAAGTAGCAGAGTCATGTCAGCATCGAAGCAGACATCTCCACCTACACTTACAAACTCAAACGCAGTCTACTGTTTATTTTCCACAGTGCCTCTCTCCTGGAATCAGGTGACAGAACAAGTGGAAGTGTTCATCATTGCTGGGACCTTCCAATATTCACACCACTGAAACCATATTCAAATCCCAGCCCTCACCACCACTTCAGACGCTGCAAGTCATGAACTGCCTTCACAATGTGGTGCTGTGTTGTTATCACAGGAGACATTCTCTGGAAGTCCAGGTTAACCCCCTGGTACACTATCTTGGACCTGAAAGCACTGGAGGAGGGATGGTGGAGAGGAATGCAATACTTTCTCCGCTGCTCAGTGTAGAGTGCCATACCACAGACATTGTCAGTCTGAACACAGCTAGTGGCCCAGGCTAGTACAGCATCCAGGGTAAAATGGAATGGACAGCAATGTAGGAAGAAGTCTAATGATCTGTGCTTCACATGGGTAAGTGTTACCATCTTCTCTCTGGTTCAAAAGAAGAGCCACAAAAGGCTCAAAACATTAATCGTGTTCGTCTTTCCTCAAATTCTGTCAGACCTGCTGAGTTTGTCCAGCATTTTCTGTGTTTCTTTCAGATTTCCAACTTCCACAGTAGTTTGCTTGAATTCAGTTTGGTTCTGTTTGACTTCCCAAGCTTGATGATATATTGTTCTATCCTGCTGCCTTAGATTTCACTTCCAGCCAATGTCCTGCACAATATCCTCATCCTCAAAAGATTATTTTAATGCCCACTTCCCCGCTTCCAGTATGTAACCTTTTATAAGTTCCACTTGTAACAGGCTCAGCATGCCACTATGAGATGGCATATCCTTCCTAAGCTACACTGCAAAGCCCTACCATAGAGTCCCGGCATCAAAACCCCATCTTAAGGAGGCCTTGTACGGAGGCAGGAGTCTGTGCCTTCTCCAGTATGTACACATCATGGCAACTCACGGGGTATCTGGCACAGACTTCCAAAATTTGGCATGATTGAGAACATATAATTTCAGCTACTGATAGAGTGGAAACCTTTTTGTTGATGTGCTCTGCAGACTGATAATAACAACATGGGTATAGTTGATAATGCCCTGCACCTAGGAAAGCCAGGGATGGTGGAGGATCCTGCTACTTAAGCAACTTTACTCTCATCACCATGAGGAAAGGATGTAAACAATTGTGATCAGGAGAACGTAGAATCTGTTCCATTCCATATGCAATAGTCAGTCAATGATTCGGATATGACGCACAGCTCCCTAGCTGCTCCTTGGAACAAGCTGCTAGCATTATATTTTAAGGCAGCTGTAAGCTTGACAGCTATTGGGATGGATTGGTCACCCAGTCCTTCTGAATGCAAGTCCTGCTGCAGTAAATGAACCAGTTCAGTGAAGGTGGTCAGGATATCTTCAATCTTATTGTGTTTCCAAGAGCTATAGAAAGTGAGAGCAAGGTCTGCAGATACAGGGGCATGAGTCTCCTCCTTCTACTTGGGAAATCTTCACCTGCTCCCCCACCCTCAAGGCCTGTGCATCAGCCACCTCAGTTTGTTGCTTTGTTGTTACTAAGCTTTTCACTGTGCTAAGGTACATGTGACTAACATAAATCAAATCAAATCAAATGTTGTATTGCTGGGCTTTCTTTTATTGATGTTATCTTCACATTTGAAGCAACTCCACATGATCTCATGATTGCTATGTAAGATGCATTAATAGCTAATCTATTGGAAATATCACAAAGACCATTTCACTAAATTCATGAGACCTCAGATCTCTGTTCACTGTATGTGTGTGAGAGAGGATGGCTGCTTAGAAGAGCAAGCTGTAGAACTTGTTTGGGTGGAACTAAAATATAGAAAGTCAGAAAATATTGATAGGAATGATACATAGACCACCAAACACTGGTAGTAATGTAGGGCATTGTGTAAACCAGGAAATAAGAGGTGTACGTAGTTAGAGGAATGCAACAATCATGGGGAACTTCAATCTACATATTGATTGAGTAAATCTAATGTGCATCAATAGTGTGGAGGAAGAATTCCTGGAAAGTTCAAAACAGCTTGCTGGAGCACAATGTTGAGGAACCAACTAAGGCGCAGGTTGTTTTCAATTCGGTATTATGCAATGAGAAATGACTGATAATAATCTTGTTTGAAAAGAATTTTTCAGGAGTTGTGACTATTGTATGATAGAATTTTCCATTGATTTTGATGAAGATGTAGTTCAACTGGGTCTTAAATCGAAAATTATGAATGTATGAGGAAGAAGTGGGTTGTGATGGATTGGAGAAGTACATTAAACTGTTTGGCATTAGGTTAGCAATGGCTAATAAAGAATTAATGCTCTGTTTAAAAAAATGCATACTTTCTGTTAAGGCAACAATATCTAACAGAATAAATAAGAACTATGATTAACAAGGCAATTTAAAGACAGTATTAGATCAAAGGAAGAGACTTATAAAGCTGTCAAAAATGTTGTAAACTGGAGGATTGGGAGAGTTTTAGAGTCAACAAAGGAGGTCCAAAAATTGATAGAAAGCTATAATTTGTATGTATTGTCAAAATATATTGTAAAAGCTTCAATAGGTAAGTAAAAAGGAAAAGATTAACAAAGGTAAATGTTGACCCGTTCCAGGAAGAAACAGGAAAGTTTATAATAGGAAACAGAACAATGGCAGAGATGTTGAAGAAGTACTTAATGTCTGTCTTCACTGAGGAAGAGACAAGAAGTATCTTGAGAAAGTCATGGGCAAGTATCTAATGAGAGTGGGCAACTGAACGAAATTAGTATCAGCAAAAGAGTGGTCTTGGAGAAATTAATGAGACTGAAATTTGACAAATCTCAAGAATCTGATGACATTCACCTTAAAGTGTTAGAAGAGATATTGTGTGCAATGATGACCAACTTTCAAAATTCGATTAATTCTGCAATCATGCCTCCAAACTGGAAGATTGCAAATGCACTCATGTTTAAGAAGGGAGGGATAGAGAACACAGTAAACTATAGAGCAGTTAGTGCTAAATCAGTATTAGGGAATTACTAGAATCTATTATTACTCTTTGAGAGTACTGGATGTTCAAAAAATAATTGTTGACTTTTTCCAGGCAGACAGAGTTTTATACAGTACAAATCATGTTTGATAAAGCTGCTGGAGTTGTTTTTGAGGATGCTATGAACTGAATCAATAACAAGAGCTAGTAGATTTGGTGTATTTGATTTTCAGCAGGTTTTGATGAAGCCCTACTCAGGAGTTTGGCAAGCAAAGTTAAAGTGCATACGACTGGTGGTAATGAATTGGAATGGAGATTGGTTAACAGACAGAAGGTAAAAAGTAGAAATACTTACGTTATTCTCAGGATGGTAGGCCTTTACCAGTGTGTTAGCACAAGGATCTGTGCTTACATCTTAACTTTTCATGATCAATATTAATGATTTCATTGTAAGTGCAAATTGTAATATTTATAAGTTAGCATATGGCACAAAACTTGGTGGGAATGTGAGCTGTGAGGAGAATGCAAAGAGGTGTCAGGTGGATTTAGACAGGTTGAATAAATGGGCAAGAGCATGGAAGATGAAATATAATGTAGATAAATGTGAGGTTATGCATTACCTACTGCCCATGAAGGAGGAAGGGAGGTGCAGAGTATTTCTTAAGTGGTGATAGATTGGGAAGTGTTGCTATCAGAAAGGCCCTGGGCATCCTTGTTCATGAACCACAAAGATTGAATGTGGGTTCGACAAGTAATTTGGAATGCAACTGGTTTGCTTTTATCACAAGAAAGTTGTGAACAAAGAACAAAGATGTGTGGAACACTGATGATGCCACAGCTAGAGTAGTGTGTGCTGTTCTTGCCTGAGGAAAGACACACTTGCCATGGGGGAGCTCAGCAGATTCATCAAACTGATTCCTGGAATAGTGACACTGTCCAATGAGGAGCTATTGAGGAGACTGTGGCCTGTATTTTTGGGAGTTTAGAGGAATAAGGA
This sequence comes from Stegostoma tigrinum, assembly GCF_030684315.1. NCBI lineage: Eukaryota > Metazoa > Chordata > Chondrichthyes > Orectolobiformes > Stegostomatidae > Stegostoma > Stegostoma tigrinum. The sequence goes on from NC_081369.1 coordinate 34,566,549, forward strand.
GTGATTTCACGGAACTTAAAGTGTTAAGTAGATAGAGCAGATGCAGGAAGGATGTCTTCTCTGCCTATAGAGTCTTGAATCAAGTCTCAGAATAACAACAATACGTTAAGGACTGAGATGAGGAGAAATGCCTTCACACAGACTGGGTGAATCTTCGGAATTCTCCACCCCAGAGGGCTTTGAAATCTCAGTCATTGACACAAAAATTGAAAGTTTCCTGTACTTGGAACATCAAAGGAAAAAGGGGAATAGTCTGGAAATAAAGCATTGAGGAGAAGATTAACCATAATCTGGATTGGAGAAGCAAGTTCAAGGGCTGAATGGGCTGCTCCTGCTCCAGTATTCCTAACAACATTCAAGGAAATGTGTTCATTTATGCCTTGTATAGTTACAGCACTTAAACAGTTAAACATTCACTGAAATGGCAAGCATATTGTTTTAAAGTAAACCTGTTTCCTTCAAAAGAACTGTGGGCATGTTGATACTTCCATTACATTTGCTCCCTGGTAAGGTAAATTTATCAAGCTGAACTTATAATTGAGCTAACTCCTCAACTAAAATAGATTATAAATTATTATAGGGAACTTAGTCAGTATTGCTAGCTATAGGTATGCTCCTTCCTCTTAAGAGCTATCAGTCTACTAAATTTATCTCAAGGGTAAAATATATCTACAAATGGATAATCCAAGATGGAGGATGGGAAAAAGTTGTGGCTGTAAGAGCTGCTCCTTTTTTGAGGTATATTCAGTGTTGAAGCTGATTTCCTTGAATTCTAAAAGTGGTAATTACGGCTTTATAAGCTGCTGCATTGGTCTGCTAGAGGAAGTGGTGGAGGCTGGTATAATTACAACATTTAAAAGGCATCTGGATGAGTATATGAACAGGAAGGGTTTAGAGGGATATGGGCCAAATGCTGGCAAATGGAACTAAAGTTATTTAGGATATCTGATTGGCATGGATGAGTAGGAATGAGGGGTCTGTTTCCGTTTTATACAACTCTATGACTCTGTGACACTATGATGCTAAATAATAGCAGAAATAACTAATTTGACTTTCCCAATATCAATACATAGAATGTTGATTTAAGAAATCTCAAATGTTTTTTATTTGTTTATGGGTTTTCCAGATATTTAGTGTGTGTACAACTTTTTAATGATTGCTTAATAATATTTTATTGTAATAATAAATCCTGGATTTTATTATAACAATGGTTACAATATTATAGAGAATAGGGTAATTGAAATCGTCAATTCATCTAGAAGTAACTTGTACTAATGAATCCACATAGACATAAGAGATAATGGGAACTGCAGATGCTGGAGAATTCCAAGATAATAAAATGTGAGGCTGGATGAACACAGCAGGCCAAGCAGCATCTCAGGAGCACAAAAGCTGACGTTTCGGGCCTAGACCCTTCATCAGAGAGGGGGATGGGGTGAGGTTTCTGGAATAAATAGGGAGAGAGGGGGAGGCGGACCGAAGATGGAGAGTAAAGAAGATAGGTGGAGAGGAGAGTGTAGGTGGGGAGGTAGGGAGGGGATAGGTCAGTCCAGGGAAGACGGACAGGTCAAGGAGGTGGGATGAGGTTAGTAGGTAGCTGGGGGTGCGGCTTGGTGTGGGAGGAAGGGATGGGTGAGAGGAAGAACCGGTTAGGGAGGCAGAGACAGGTTGGACTGGTTTTGGGATGCAGTGGGTGGGGGAGAAGAGCTGGGCTGGTTTGTTAGTTATATACATGCATCTAGAAAGAAATGCAGTGTAACTATTCCACTTAAAAATAGCACACAATTTTCAATGCCACATAAAAATAAAAAGGATGTACAAACAATTACCAGAGAAAAATTACACTAACAGCCTCTATATAAATTAATAGCTTTTTTGGCTTGTCTCATTCTTTTTGAAGACTTCCCTTTCTCAGAGATCTCTAATGTTACATCGATGATGTCTGTTTTCTGTTTTCTTACCATGAGAGCTAATTTTTATAGACTTCTATTGCCATCTGAAAAACAGTGTACCTTGCGTATGAGAGAATTTATGAAGGCAAAAATAATGCTTTTCTTCTGTGTGTATCTGTAATATTGGTATCTTAACTGTTTAAGGCTGTGGCTTTCTGAACACAAACTTGTTTACGAGCTTGCTAAGGGTAAAAAAAAGGTTTCACATTTATATTTTTAATTGCATTTGCATTACTGTCTAATTCTGTCAATTTTTGCACATCCATTTCTGAATTAATGGGATTTTCTTCATAGAAAAAGCAGGGAACCATTCGACCCCACCTCAAATGGGCGTAACAATGATTTTGATTTCTTATCATTATCTGAAAGCCCTGAGTAAAAAGAACAAAATTGCCTGCAGACATTCAGTGTCTAATATTAACATAGAGTGAAAAATAAGGAAATAGGAGATGAGATTAGTGAAAAGTGCCCATGACCATCAGCAAAGTGAGTCCTTGTTTATTTGACTTCACAGGTCTCATTTGAATATTATTCCTACCAATCAATTATAAATCAGAAAATATGCGGGGTTTCCAGTCTATACAGTGACATCTTGTATGGTATTCACAACTTTCAGAGTGTGTGAAAGTGTGACCACATCTAGGGTTGTTGCACAAGGATCTTCATTAAAACAGTGTGCCTCCAGTTTTGATGCAAGGTTAAATGGCTTCCATACAGATCTTGGACTCCAACATAAAGGTTCAAACATCTGTCGTTGTCTTTGTAGAAAAGATTTAAAGAGTCACTCACTTTCCTGATGTCCTACAGATCAATGAAAGTGACAAGTCCCAGCTCTACAGGAATGTGACCTAATGGGCAAGATACATTCTATCGTCACTCAATATGTCTTACTTAGCTACCTTCTCAAATAATAGCTATCATTGGGCCAGTGAGTCAGCTGTTAAGTACTCTCTATCTGATGTAATCACCTGCGCAGCATATTCTTGTCAAGTGGACAGGGCTGAAATCAATCTTTGGATGTTCCAACACATTAATGAAGAATTATCATTGTTCTATGAGGTTCTAAGAAACTTGATACCTGCAGAGAAATACCCAATATAGTCAGTGTTTTCAGCAGATCGGGGATAAATATAACAAATAAACATTTTTCATTCCACACACTCTTCTTCGTATTGCATAAAGAGAAAGGAAAGCTGTCATTAAGAAATAAACCTTACACGCAATGAAAATTTTTTTTAAATCCCAATGAAATCCATAACAGCACATAATCCTAATGAAATGATTCCAAAGATTTTTCAACTTATTACAACTGCAAAATACTGAGAGTTTTCTTTCACATCTACAGTAAATATCAGCTGCATTAATTGAAGATAACTAATTGCCACTTCCCTGTATTTGAGATTATTAAACCTATGTTAATCAAATAATCAATTTGTTCTCAAGAGTACTATTTTGTTATTCCTGATAATAGTTAGAAATCCTCACTCTGTTGTGTATAGCTTATCCTTATAATATTTGACGCTAACTTCTTGGTGAATAATTAACAGCAGCATGTGAGGTCCTAAAAAGTACACAGTGAAATCTCTACAATCTACCTCAGAGGAAATGGACTCTGGCATATAAATGCAATTGGGTGAGTAATCAATATTTCCCAAAAGTTTATCTTCCACATAATGAGTGGAAGTATTCAAGAGACAGGATGAAATTTAATATAAACAAGAAATTACAATCCAAAGATTACTAATGGCAATATGAACACTATCTGCTACTTTAGTGCAGATATTAACATATTAACTTTAATAGGTTAAGGTGTCCACTAAATTAGTGGAAAGAGGCATGCCCAATGAATATGTCAAGTACTTGCTTGTCCATGTAAACTGAAGTCTTTTTTGATGTTATGAGGCTTAATCTATCTCCAAGTAGAAAAACAAAACCATAACAATTTGATCTGTGCAATGATGAAATGTCTCTTGCAAAGTTCTGATCTGCGGATAATCTAACGGATGACAAACGTGTGAAGAACAGAGGTTCCACTGCAACATACACCTGCAAGTGCAGATCTCCTAATGTGGAAATCAACCCACAGAATAAAGCAATTTCACAATGTATGCTGTTAATGGAATTACTTTTGAAAGCAGGCTATTTTTCATTACTTTAAATCCACTGCGGGTGACCTTTAAGTATTCCCTACCACATTTAATATACTGCCCAAAGAATTTTAATGCAACAGTCTGTAGACTTACGATAGAGTGCACTTCTCAAAAGGGACTGCTTTACAGTTTTCCTTTTTTCTCCCCAATGCGAGTAGGTTGAAAAATACTGAGATTGTAACAACGAGCTATTTTCTTCCATGTCTCCATTTTAATCACCATAGGAAGTGATTTGAGGTTATTGATCACAGAAATCTCATTGTACATTCAAGAATTGGAACCTTAACCTTATCTAAGTGCTGCAGTAGAACATATGTGTCCATCACTTCTTTAGGCTTGCCTGCATTTCATAGTTGCCCCAGTTGCTATTGGAATTCACATCTGATTTAACAAACTTAAGTATTCCAGTATCATTACCCATGCAGTAATTCCAACATGGTACTTGGAATAAGCCTTTTATAACGTTGATTTTTAAATTCTGAAAAAAAATCAAAACTATAAAAGAGACCTAAGTCTCTTGTGAATTTCAACACAAATTTATAACTCACCTTGTCATTGGTTTGTTGGTATTACTTCACATGTGATGAATTCATGATTTTGTCAGAGTTAACAAAAGAAAGTACCAAGTTAATGGTGAAAGAAAGGAGTTCTCCTTCCCTGTTTTTTAAAACGTAACCTATTTTTTTCTCATCACCCTGTTCAGAGGTGTTATTACACATCTCTGGAGGAGATGGGACTTGAACCCAGACTTCCTGGCTCAGTGGTAGGGGTCTGTACCACTGTGCCACAAAAGGGCCGTTTCCCCCTCTCTGAATATTCTTAGATAATTCCTTTCTGCTGTTTAAATAGTCTCGGTAGAAAATTAGGAACTTCTTGCCTTCCCACCAGGGAACAGGGAAATCTTAAAAACTCAATGCCATAGAAATAATACTTTTTTCTTTCTTCTCAACATCTGCAATAATATATTGCCAGACTAAAGCCCCATTATTCCTTCTCAATAATATAGCACGTTCCCAATTTCCATTTCTTGCACAAGTTACTTTGAAGTCATTTATGACTGAAGCTTGCACTTTTGTACCAGATCAGTACCAAGTCATTTCTCACGTGCACAATAGATATTGAGTTGATGGTGGCATAAATCACTTCAGAATTGAAACCATTTTAGTTAATTGAGAAAATTTGAAATTCCACCCTGATTCAACACTGATTGGAGATGTGAATGTAGAATACACATACCCAAATTCTTCTAGCTCAAAAGTAACTACAAGGATATTGAAGGTTTGTTGAAATCTAATCATGCAGTGTAATTAACCAACTCACTTTGTCAAATTATTTATCCACATAAACAGAAACTATATTGGTGTGAAACATATATAAATAATGTGTTAGGACTGCCCTGTGCAATGCTGAAGTGAAATCTATTGCCATTAGCAAATTTCAGTTAAGGGAATTATCCTAATGCATATCCTTTCCACTGTGCCAACTCAAAATTATTCTGCGAATGCAATGAAAAGAATGACGTTCCACGTCTTACTCCCTATTGTATTAAAATAAATTCAGAATATTGCAGTAATATTCTCTTTGGTAACAGAGTGCAGTTGATAACTCAATTATCAGTCTCTCTCTAGAAATACGGAGTCAATATGTGAGGGGCAAAAATTGACAGAAAGGATAAGCCAACATAGCCTAACCTTGTTTATGTTAATGTTCACATATGCATTATTAGCAATTATAAGTGATTTGCATATTTACTATTTGATTTTGCAAAGGAAAATTTGTTTCTATGGCCCTACCTATACAGGATTATAATGAAGCTTCATTGCTTCTTATTGCTGACAGTTCATTCCACCATAAAACCAAAAAAAAACACAAATTCAGCTTGTCACTTTTCAGAAATCAAGCCTGATAAGAGCTTACGCTTTTATTTTGGTGACTTCATTGAACTAAACAATTTGGAGGTTTCTCTCCAGTTCAGAACAATTGAATAACTTAAATCACAAAAGACAACAGATGGGGCAGCAATGTGCCAAGAATTCCCATTTTTCAGTCAGTGTTTTGTCGGCAGGCATTCCTGATGCCATGGCAAACTTTTACACACAACATTCCACTCTTCATCTCCTGAATTAAACACCATTCTCCGGGAATTGCACAGCCAGAGAGCATGAGTATTTGTCACTACTGTGGCCTTCCAGCTTTCATGTCACTGGCAACATATTCAAAGCCAAACATTATGCCACTTCACACACTGTAAGCCAGCAAACTCCCCTCAAACCATGATGCTCAACTTTTAACAATGAGGAAAAGGCCAAGAGAAAAATAAATCTTGCTCCATGTTTCATGGATAGGGACCTGAAGGCCTTGAGGATGTGCTAGTGGAGAAGAGAGCAAAAACAAAGTTGCTGGAAAAGCTCAGCAGGTCTGGCAGCATCTGTGGAGGAGAAAACAGAACTAACATTTCAGGTCCAGTGACCCTTCCTCAGAACTGATGGTGGCCGGGAAAACGTCAGTTTATCTGCAGAAAATAGGTGGGTGAGGTAAGGAGTAAACGATAAGATACAGCCCAAAGACACATAAAGACAGTTGGACAGACAAAGGAGTTGCCAGTGATCAGGCTGGGAGGGTGAACAGTTGTTAATGGGGACTATTAGTGACTAACAACAGGGGGTGTGTAATGGCAGACTATGTAGTAACAAGGTAGGGAACATGGGACATGGGAGAGTTTAGGCCCTAAAATTATTGAACTCAATATTGAGCCTGGAGGGCAGCAGGGTCCCCAGGTGGAAAATGAGGTGTTTTTCCTCCATTCCGCTGGGCTTCACTGGAACACTGTTGCAAGTCAGAGACAGAGCAGTTGGCCAGAGAGCAAGGTGGTACATTGAAGTGGCAGGCAACAGGTAGTTCAGGGGCATTTTTGCGAGCAGAATGTAGATGGTCTGAGAAGCAGTCTCCAAGTCTAAGCTTCATTTTCCCAGTGTAGAGGAGACCACATTGTGAGCAGCAAATGCAGTAGACTAGATTCCTGGAAGGGCACATGAAGTGTTTCTTCAGCTGAAAGGTATGTTTGGGCCTTGGATACTGGGGGAGGGAGGAGGTAAATGGGCAGGTGTTGGACCTTCGCCGGTTACAGGGGAAGGTGACGTGGGGCTGTGGGGAGGTGTTGGGGGTGAAGGAAATGTGGACCAGGGTGTCCCGGAGGGAACAGTCCCTGCGGAAGGCAGACAAGGAAGGGGAGGGGAATATGTGTCTGGTGGTGGCACCTTGCTGGAGGTGGCGGAAATGGCGTCTGATGATCTTCTGGATGTGGATGCTGGTGGGATGGTAGGCAAGGATAAGGGGGACCCTATCACTGTTGGGGGAGGGAAGAGGGAGTGAGGGCAGAAGTGCGGAAGATGTGTCAGACCCGATTGAGGGCCCTGTTGACAACGGAGCTGGGATCCCTCGGTTGATGAAGAATGTGGACATTTCAGAGGCTCCCTTGTCAAAGTTGGCCTGAGAGGAGAGCAATTCTTTTTCCAACCACAGGAGGCCATGTCACCAGAAGCAGTCGGCATGGACACAGATTCCAGGTCAGGCTCCAAGTGAGGGAGGACATCCATCAGTACAGGTAATAGGTCAATGATTTCCACAAGGGTAAGTGGCACCATCTTTGCTCAGCTCACAGGGTCATTATTTAATCTAATTCTGCCACTGAACATATACCTTACCAAGCCTCATGGATTACAACTGCCAGCACTGCATGCTTTGTACCCACTCAAGGACTTTCACCCTCATTGTCCTCTCTACTAATCTTTCTTGCTCTCTGTTTCATATTTGGGGATACCTCACCACCTCTTCTGCTTATACACCATTAATTACTGGTGATGCACCATTTCTATCATACTTAATCCCCTCTTTGTCTCATTGCAAAGAAACAAGCTCAACCCCCTCCAGTCTCCACATGACTGATGTCTCAATAACACCCCAACTAAACTGCCTATAGTAACCAGACTGCTAGCACCCAGGCCTGCAGCACTGACTCTGTCAACTTCCTGGGGATTAGAATAGGATAATCCACTTGACTGACTGTGTTGGTACCTCTTGGCTGACTGTAGGCCCCTTCACCCCAACAAAAATTACTCCTCTTTGACTGGCAGACACGGCCAGTTGTGTGAAGCACATGTAACATGTTTCCTGCTTAAACATCCTGCCCGTGTTGAAGTCTGACTTTGATATAGCACAGTACCAACGTCGGCGTCCCAATGTGACTGATAGATTGGCTGTTGAGAGGTCCCCACTGTCACAAGCTGGTACCTTCTCCTTCTGCACTAAATATGAATGCAAAATACAAAGGCTGGCAAATTGTAACTGAGCACCTAAAGACCTTGTGCATTAAGAACGCAAGCCGTGAGGCAGAAGATGCATGCATCCATGTGAGTATAAAAGCATTATGTCTAGATATATGTATCCCTGCATGCAAAATCATTTGATAGAAAAATGCAAGTCATAGGTATCCCTGAGCTCCAAAGCATCAAAAAGCTGAAGTGGTGTCTGACTCAGTGTGACAGCAGGCTTGATGATGTGAGAGGCTAGTGGTTAGCTTATGTTGAGATGCATGGATGAAAGGTTGAGGACAAAAGTGACCATGGAGCCTGCAGGGATGGTGTTCTGAAAAGCAATTGCATGGTGGTCAACATAAGCATTTGGCCAGCTGCAATCACCAATTCCACACTCTGATTTACATGTCAGTAATTTGCACTGTTTGGTTTCTCAATGAGAGAGAGAAGAACTGGAAGTGAGATGTAGAAAAGATGGGGCTTCAAAGAAATGTTAAGTCTGTGGAAATGAGGTAGTCACCACTCAAGGGCATGATTCTGAAAGTGCTGTTGTGCCTTGAGGAGAAAATAAGAAGTGTTTCTCAACATCAGGAGGCTTGACTTTTTTTTCACACTCACTGTATTTTCCTCCTTTTTTCACCTTCACTCATGCCATACCAGAGAGGAGACATTTCCACCCAAAGTCTTATCAAAATATAATGTTGAAAATTACAAGTTTCAGGATTTCAGAATTTGACATGTGCATTACAGTGGACTTTGAAGGACTGGTTTACTTGGCTTTTTTCAATGTACATGAATTACAGAATGTATTAGTGCATGACAAAACACTTTTCATTGTTGGAATTTTCTGCAAACAGACACGTTTTACTGAAGATTTTAATCTGGACAATGAAATCAATGATATCTATTCAGGTTGAGAAACAATTTTATGCATTTCCCCAATGAGTTTCCAACATGCATCACTGGTGGGTGGTTTCTCCATTGTCGTATAAATTTAGGATTTTAATAAAATAAGTCAATAACATTTAAGTATCACACTGTAACTCAGATATGCCCATGTTAGACGTTGTAAAAACTAAACAGTTAACAGAAAAAGGCGATTTAGCCTAACAGACATGATTTTAAGTCTATGCAAATGGATGAGCTTTGAATGAGAATAAGGCTGAGATTTTCCACTGGCCAGGCAGCTGTTATTCATGCGTAGATGGGAGGTGTGCATGGGGACCTTGTGGAATCCCCATCATAGCACACTCTGAAAGAATTGCCTGAGAAATTGAATTTTCCACTTGCCAATTCCACTATGCTGGAACTCTCTGAAAGTCTCCATTTAAATCAATGACCTTGGACAATCTGATGAAATTATGTAAAATAGTTATTCAGGGAAAGTTAGGCTATTAAATGTACAGGCTAACTCCTGAGTATCTATTCAAAAGATCCCATGTTTATCTCACACATACCCAGTTGTATGAACCCCAACTATGACCCAGACTCCCATGTCCCCTCCCCCATCACCGTACCCAAATTGACCAACTCAACATAACTCCACAACCTCCTTTGTCGCCTCGGTCCACACACTGTAACACCCACTGAGCCTGAATTTTGCCACACATCTTGTCCTACACTAAACACTACATCACTTACACTGCCACCTTGAAGTACCCTACTGATTTGGAACCCCATCGTCTTATCAGTTTACACCCTGTCCACCTGATACCTTGCCTCCATTCATCTGACTTCCAACCCCTGGCAATCAATTGCCTTTGTAGCTGACACCCTCCCCAGTTGGTGCACAGACACCCTGACTATCTGGCACCATTTCTTCCTAGCACCTTAATATGCCAGTTACCTCATGTAGTTCCAGTTTGGCAGCAGCTATCAAAGAAGATGTCAATATTTTTCAAGCTGACTGCTGTGAAAAGAGAACCTGGTTTCTCTTTCTCTGACAGATCTCTCATCACGTGGAACTGTTATTTCTGAACCCTGAGTGGAATTCCCCCTTAGAAATGTAGAGTTCACTTCTCTCGTAAGGAAAAATTGCAGTGGAGTGGAAATCTGTGTGAGCTTGCCACTCCTCAGAAAATTTTGCCTAAAATTTCTCGATTCCATCATTATGCTAAGCTATCTAAAATTAAATCAAGACACTGGCCTCTCTCACTATGTGCCTTCGTCTTTGAATATTTATTCAATTATATTTCTTTAAATATCCAACTGTCTTTGTACGAAACTCTCCTCATGTCAAAGTATCCAACTCTTCAACTATCGTACATGTAGATTACTCCTAGTATTTGAATCTCATCGTGGAAATTTTACATTCATGAACTCTTGTCATTGACTTACAAAATAAAGGAAATGCTTCGTTTTGTAGGCACACTATCGAAAACCTCTAAGTTTAATATCTTTATTCCATTTACTCTTAACTTCTCTGATGCAGTGGAAGTAATTCTTGAATCTCGGGTTCCTCCTTGTAATCATAATTTCCTATGCCTTTTGTGATGGTACCATGATGTTAAGAGGTGCATTTTGCCCTTTATTTTAAAGAAGGGGAGTTAAGACAGACTCTAAGAGTGGTCTAAGCTTCAAGCCAGTAAAGTAAACAGCTTGTGAGGCCTTCGGTGTTTTTTATAAATTTGGAAGAATAGAATTCAGCCTGAATAGGGGATGGGAGAGGTCAAGCTCTCATAGAACCAGGATTTTTAGTTTAACTTTCAGTAGCTGTTGGGGTTGTGAAAACTGCTACATCTCTCGCTGTCTCTCTCTCTCTCTTTGCTAATGCTAAAAGATTATGTTCCCTCCCTGTTGCAACAGTTACATCTGAGACAGTCTATTTTACTGACACTACCTTTGACAAGGGTTGCGCTTACACAGATTACTATATTGGAAAAGTGATTGAGTAGTTAGTATTTTGTTAAGTATTTTGATAGAGCGTGACCAATACACAATAGTGTATGCATAAAGCTTGTTTCTTTCAAGCCTGATAGTATGACCAATCAAATTTCATTTTGAACAAAATGCCTGGCACTTGCCTTTATAATATGAAAAAGTCAGGTCTATGCTATCTCCTTGACATGTTTGTGGGGATTTGGTCTGGCCCATACTATTTGTATCATCCAAGAGAATTTTCTCTATATTCATTTTATAGGTTTAGAGCTTGTCAGTCATGGTGTTATATCAAGGACTTGACAGCAACTTGATTGCAAATAATCTTTTGTGAGTTCAATGCAATCTTGACATAGTTTACATTTTAATAGTCAGACAGAAAAAAATAAGCTATATTGACTATTTCCACATAGAAAAAGTGAGAGAAAAAGTAACCTGTATGGATTATTTTCTCCTTATCTATCTCCATTAATTGCAAAGGAAACGTCAAGTCTTTATAAAGCTACAGTCATGCATTTCCACTTCTTAACAGCAGTTGTGTTTCAGTTGCAGAACTGATCTGTTGATCATTGTCTGGTTTGTTTCTGATATAGGATATTCTGTTATCTCACAGATCACTGTCTCTTTGTTCAGTATTCCTTGTTAATAAAAGGCTTCCCTCTCTTTACATAGTTCTTTTTTTCCTTACTCAGGGTTAGGCATTGCCCATGAGTCCAAATTCATTGGGTAATAGGTAAGACAAATGGGATATTGTGTTTTATTTCAAGAGAAATGGACTATAAAAGTAGGGAGGGGAAAAAAAAACAGAAATCACTGGAAAATCTCTGGCAGCATCTGTGAAGAAAAGTCAAAATTAATGTTTTGGGTCTAGTCACTGGAACTGAAACACCAGACCAGCTGAGCTTTTCCAGCAACTTCTGTTTTTGTTCCTGGTTTACAGTATCCGCAGCTCTTTCAGTTTTTATAAAAGTAGGAAGGTTTTGCTAAAACTATACAAAGTACTAGTCAAATCACGTCACGAATACTGTGAATAGTGTTGGGCCCCTTATCCTAGGAAAGATATACTGACACTGGAGCAGACCAGCTCATCCACTAGGCTGATACGGTATGAAAGGATTATCTAATGGTAGGTGGTTGAGACAGTGAGCCACTGCTGATTCAATTTTAGAAGAAAGGGAAGTGACCTTATTGAAACGTACAGGGTTCTTAAGGTGCTTGACAGAGTAAGTGCAAAAAGCTTTATTCCCCTTATGGGAGAGTTGAGGACCAGAGGACCTAATCTCGAAGTAAGGATTCACGCATTTAAGAAGAGATGAAGAGGAATATCTTCTACATAGTGAATCTGTGAAATTCTTTCCCACAGAAAGCTGCCAAGATTGGGGCACTAGCTATATTTAGGGCAAGTAAGGAAGACTTTTAATCATTAAGGGAATCAAAGTTTTATGGGGAAAGGGAAAATGGAGTTGTAGAATATGAAATCAGCCCTGATCTAATTGCATAGTGGGGCAGACTGGAAGGGCTGAATGGCCTACTTCAGCTCCTCACTCTTATGGTATTATGGTGGTATGCACCAACCTGATATCTGAACAGAATTTGAAGATTATGGCCACAACCTCTCAAAAATTACATTTTTACTCCCCTCACACCCTTGGATGCATCCTATTTGGTTGTGGTATCTCATCAACTTTAAGTACAGCTTAGGTTGTCTCCATACTGGTTCCTAAACAGCTCTCTTCTTCCTCTTATGGCCCTTTCTCTAGTTATATGTTTCTGGAAGATTTTGGGTTTCGTTTTAGTTTAGTTGCTAGTCCCTTCTCATACTTTCTCTTTACCTGTCTCATTTCCAACTTCACTACCTGCTACATTTTATTCAGCTTTGTTTTCAGTTGTATTATCAACCAGACATCTGCCAGACACTCTCTTCATCCATTTCAATCAATTTGTTATCTCTTTTGTCATCAAAAAGGAACACTGGCTTTATTCCGTCTTCACCCCTTGTGGGAATATACCATGACTATATAAAAACCATCTCTTTCAAGGCAGCTAATATTTACATTATAATTATGACTCCCAATCTTTGATTTCAGTTTAAGAGGGTAGTTTAGCTCAGTTGACTCTTCACCCAATTTACCAACAGTGTGACTTTAATTCCTGCACAGACTGAGTTTACCAATGAAGAATACCCTTCTCAATCTCCCGTTCACCTGAGACTTGGTCACGCTCAGATTAAACCATCACCAGTTATCGCTCGCTCTCTCTCTCTCTCTCTCTCTCTCTCTCACACACACACACACACACACACACACACACACACACACACACACACACACACACACACACACACACACGCGCACACAGAAATTTTGTACTCAACCCTTGACTTTGCTAAATATGTTAGAAAAAACCCAACCATTTGCAAAATACAGAGCAATTTCACTATCAGCATAGAATGATAGCCAAGACTCGCATTTAAATTCCAGTCTGATCTCTGATTATCTTACGCATAATCAAAGAGCAATCAGCATCTAATTGATGAGGAAGATGTAGCAATTATACTTCATGGTTTCAAAAGAAACTACTGACTTACGAAAAATAGCAATTTACCAATAATGCAATTGGTTGTGCGTTGCTCCTGTCCTGATGACACAATATACACTTTGATCAACCATTGGTAGCTCCATAGGATACCCGGTCTTTTAAAATGCTTTCTTTGTGTAATTTTATCTAGTAAGTCTATGAATCAGGAGAAAGAATTGTAATATTTAACAATTAAAATTTAAATGTGTGAACTTGTAATACTGGTGAGGAGGTTATGGCATTAATCACTACAATGGACCAGATTCCAACAAGGTTCCGTACTCATCATCTTGCATCATACATCAATCAGACCCACACGATAACACATAGGGAGGCAATGGCCTAGTGGTATTGTCTCTGGACAAATCCAGAGACCCAGATAATGTTCTGAGGACTCAGATTTAAATCCCACCATAGCAGGTAGAGGAAATTGAATTGACAAAAAAAGAATTCTGGAATTAAGAATCAAATGATGACTGTGAATCCATTGCCAATTGTTGGGGAAAAACCCATCTGGTTCACTAATGTCCTTAATGGAAGGAAACTGCTCTCCTTACCTGGTCTGGCCTACATGTGACTCCAGACCTGCACCAATATTTTTGACACTTATTTGCCCTCTGGGCAATTAGGGATTGGCAATAAATGCTGCCTAATCAGCGATGCTGTTATCTTGCGAATGAATAAAGAACATTCATATTTTATTTTCTAATTGGAAAGCAATTTTAACTTAAAATATTTGCTTTTGTCACTACAGAAAAGTTACAACCTACTCGGAATCTCGAGATGACCTGAATCTACCCTAATTCAAGGCTAGGTTTAAATCTACACAGTTCTATTTCACTCTACAATCAGGACACCCTCTCCAATTGCAATCCTAACCTCTCTTTGCCCTGTCACAGACTGAATCTGCTTCCTTAAAGCTAGCCTTGATCAGATAACATTCATTCTAATGATTAGCATTCCCACAATCTCTCCTCGCTGACACACTCAGGAGCATTTTTAAGTGATTTTGACCTCCCACCTTTCCATTTATCTCAGCTCCAACAAACATGCGACCTTGATTTTGAATTTCTGGCAAAGTTTCTTTAACGCGTTGTGGCTCTAATACCTGGTCACTTAAATATGAGGAAGTGTATGTATGAAAAGCTGCTCTTCTGAACATAAAACACTACTTCCAAAAACTATTAGAAAGAAACAAGAAAACATAAATCAGTGAGTGGGTGAGTGATTGTGAATGAGTAAGAGTTTCCGAGTGTACCAGCACCTGATTATTCCATTCCAGACCTACCTTCCACTCCTTTTACCAAGTAAAAAGGGACTAATGCACCAAAATTTCCTTGCATAAAACTGGTGAAAATGTAATTTGTGGATAATATTTTAGGTGGGAAATAGCCACATTTTCTGTCATAAATCAGGGTTGAAGTCGAATCTATCTGGTGACATGTGACCAGGTACATTATAATAAGAGATAGTAGGAAATGCCGATACTGGAGAATCTGAGATAACAAGGTATGGAGCTGGATAAACACATCAGGGCAAGCAACATCAGAGGAGCAGGAAAGCTGATGTTTCGACCTAGAAGGGTCTAGGCCGAAACATCAGCCTTCCTGCTCCTCTGATGCTGCCTGGCCTGCAGTGTTCATCCAGCTGTACATCTTGTTATCTCTTATGCTATACAAAATGTTATGTTTGCACACAATATTACAAACAACCTCAATGAAATTTTGAAAGAGAGTGCAAATAATCACAGATTAATTGATTACACTTCTAAAATAGCATAACAGAGGACCTTGATTTTCTTTTTATGTGGGCGTCATTCACACTGTGCCAAGCCACCATGTTTCCCTCCCAGGCTGAGGTAAATGTCACTCTGGCAAAGTGCAAACAACTGAGGAGTGAAGGTCCCACAGCTCCACTGTTTCTATGACGAAGCAGGAGCAAGGAGGAAATTCAGATTGCTTTTATGCTTCTATCATTGGATTATAAACCTGTCTCTGGGACTTCATTTTTTTAAAAATAGAAGCCCCACAGTGTGAGGATAAGCCAATTGACCTAATAAGTGCACACCAACCCATCAAATGGCATCACAGCCAGGCCATCTCCGTACTCCATCCCTCTAACCCTGCATTTCCCATGACTAATGCATCCGACCCGCACATATCTGGATGCTAGGGGTAATATAGCATAGTCAATCTACCTAACTTGCACGTCTTTGGGTTGTGGGAGGAAACTACAGCCCCCAGAGGAAATCCACACAGACACAGGGAGAACGTACAAACTCCACACTGACTGTCGCCCGAGGCTGGGATCAAACCCAGGTCCCTGTCACTGTGAGGGAACCACTGAGCCACAGTGCCCGCCCCATGTGAGATGTGACTGAAACATGAGAAGGAAAGAAAAGAGGAAAATATGGAGAAGAAAAGAGGTTATAAAGGGCCGTGGAGGTGAATGAAGGGGGATATATTGGCATTGGGGCTATGAAGATCATAGTGGTTGGAGAGGGAAATAGTTTGTTATGGAAGCAAATATATCGATCATGGTGGGTGGAGGGGCACAGTTTAGCACAGAATATGAGAGGCCATGGAGGCCAGTTGATAGGCAGGAGTTGGTTAGTATAGTAGGGCATAGGAGAGAATCTGGGCAGTGCGAGGAGTAAAAACTAGAGGACGGTCTGTTTTATCCTTTCCCTCACAAATCCTGGAATCCCAAGGTTGACCTTATAAATTGACTGGCCCCTCAGACCCTTTAGCTTGCATTCTCCTTATTTCTACTCCTGAAGGGCTCAACCCCTGTGGACAGCTGCTGTTAACCACAACATCCATTCTCTGATACGAACATTAGAACTTCCAGTCCAGGCTTTCGGAAGTTGTTTCCGCACACTGTGCTGCCAATGCAAGAGTAAAAATTGTGGCAAATTGCTTTGCATGTTCTTAAGCTTACCCAAATAAATTCCGTTTTATGCATGTCATTCAGGAAACAGATAATAAAATATTTACACAAATTTGACTGCCATAGGATTTTATATTAAATATGGGATTTTTGCTTTTGTTAATTCATTGAGCAAACATGAAAAGTAACATTTTGAAATTAAAGATTAGAAATTACCTCAGATGATATTAATACAAACATCTGAAGTCATGCCTTCAGCATTAGTGGAAGCATTATTCTATTTCAGATGTATATGCAATAACAATCCATTTTTCAGTTTCACAATATAGGCATAATAGTATCTTACACATTGCTGAAATATGCATTTGTGCTGAAATCTTTTCTTGAAAATGTAAGCAATTGAAAATACAGCATAACAGAATTATGTCAAATATAAACATTTACCAATTAGGAACAAGTGTATAACACAGACTGGTAGAGGGGACAAGCACAAAAGGATAATTATAGTGTCCCAACTATCTGTTCAGTTGTAACAGGCAATTAGGGACTATGCTGCACTACAGAAGATTTTTTTTAAAGGAGTTAGGAATGTTTAAATCAATACTATGCCTATCAGAATCTGACTATCAAAGACTATACTTTGTAAAAATCAATTCTCACCTCTTCTTTCTTCTTTTTGTCCTGTCCTTTATTTTTATTTTACAAGTGTGAGCTTGGGAGAAGAACAGTATGAAAATGTTTATAAAGTCATGGGTTTAGTTTGCTAAGTGGGAGTAAATCCTTACCATGCTATTAAAAAAGATTTTGGCAAGTTGATGTTTGCTGCACAAAGGTCAGTGATTTGTAGGCCGATCCTAGCAATTTTCCAGGTTTTGGCATTTTGAAAACGCACACAGGACAACACTTCAGTAAGCTGACCTTGACAGTGAATTGGATAAATAAACCTTCAATTTACCCCCTTCTGCTCAAAGCTAGCCTAGCTGATCTCTCTGGAGCCTTCACCTATCCACATCGTTCAACTCATCGCAACTTTCAACTGATGCACGTCTGCAGCTTTACAATTCTTGTGACAAACACTATCATACAGTCAAGCTACAGCATTTGGCTTTAGAAAAGTCAAAGTCAATAGTGCTTGCATTGAAATTTTAATGCATGTTCCATCTTTACCCATCATCCTCTCTGCATATATCCCAGGAGGCACTTCAAGTGATGAGAGTACCACTCCATAACAGGTAATGACGTGTCATTTAATGATACTGTCCAAAGTGATCCAAGCCTGCAGAAAGTAATGTGTGCTCATGTACCAGATAAGCATAGCTGAATGTACCAGAACAGCAATATCTTTCACCATACTGTCAGAAGAATAAAATGTGACATATGCTCTGCCATTGTACCTGGCCTTTCATACTTTACCATCAAGGGAAAAAAAAGCATTTTCAGATACAGTACCAAAGTGTAGAGTTCAGAAAAAGGCAGATAGCAACATATCAGTGATTAAGTATTCACAGCCTCTTTAATACTCCAGTGCTCTTGGATTCACTACTAAAATCTGTGAATTATACCTCATTGAAGGATGTCCTTAATCGACTCTGACATGTTATATTGGAGGCAGAGAAAACGTTTCAGTATGATAGATAAGGTTAAAAGAGCTAGTACTGTGATCATTTACTCTGGTGCCTAGCAAAAAATCTAAAGCCAAAAACCATTTCCATCATTCATTTCCTGCTGAAAAAAAAGCCATATCTGACAGTCTGTTAAAGCTGATGAGGCAAAGTGAACACATTCAATTTTCTGTCAAAGTTATGTTGTTCGTGTAGATAAGAAAAAGATTTTTAACATTTCCACAGCATGCTCTGAGGATTAAAGCCGAAACTAAACAGCCATCAGGCATGTGTATATTATTTCAAGTTGTGGTTGGTAATAGGTTATGCAATTATGAAAAGGTATTTTTGTAAAGCACATATATAACAAATACTGAATCGCTTCCCGTTAAAGAGAAAGCACAATTACATCCTTTTGTCAATCATATGACATTATTTTATATTTAGTTGTGTTCATCAAAGCACAGTGCTTTGGCTGTTCGATGTTGTATATACAAATTCAGGAGGGAGCAACACCCTATTGAGGGCAGCACTCAAAGACGTTCCAACCAATTGCATGATGGCAACCAATCACCTGCTTCAGCACACCAGCAAAATGTAGAGATCTCCAAAATATTGAACCTTTGAATCTAAATTTTTAATGCTGTAAAGGACCACAGAAGGCGGATAATGGAGTGAACATCAGCTAAGATGCTGAGCATTAACAAGTGGCTCTACATGTTCAGTATTGGTAAGTTGAGACAAAAGCCCAAAAAAAGTGATGTAACTCCATTCTTCAGTTCAACTTGGTAATCCTAAATTCCCTGGTGCCACAGACAAAAATCCATTATTTTCTGTCTAAGGATGTCCCATCAACTTTCTCAACACACTGGATCTACACGTAATTAACTTCCTGGACATGAGAAAAGTAACATAGCAGCTAACAAATGCCAAGACAGAAAACAATTCTTCTGTTTCACAAAGATCATCACAATGTAGACACAATGGGAAGAATAAATAATTATACATTGTGCTATACATTATTTACCACTTAGAAGTCAAGGTTGAAGCTGCAGTATTGTTATCAAAATTCCTCAATTAAATTAATACATAATAGGTTTTTCATATTTTGTATTATTCAGGAGGATTTTAAAAATCAGTTTTCAGTCCATCTTCATTGAACAGCTACAAATTTATTTTCCAGGTGGTGAAATTGTAAAAACTGATATTCACCAAACTGCAAAAGAGAAAAATGTCCACTATATTCAGAACAAAATCTATGTCCTAAAGGACAAGCAGATTGTATTTAGATCAGGAAGAATTTTGAAGAAATTTCACTAAGATAACTGCCAGATTAACAAAAAAAAGGCACACCATGCTGGATCCTTGAATTGCATTTTATTAAAAAAAACATTAATTATGTCATATTTCAGTCAGACTTTAAAGTTATTTGTGCTGCATGAGGTGACTTTTGTAGGTCTGTTACCCATACATTTTGGCAGTCAACATTTCGCAGCACACAGTCACACAGTCCATTCACAAATACTATAAATATACTTTACTGCTAAAATAGTTTGACAGTATTTTGTGATCATGGAAACATATTACATTCCTTTAGAACTGCCATTGAGACCCATAAAAGTGCTGCCTGAGAACTGTGCAAATTGTGGGTTGTCATTTAGCTTAACTGTCCTTATAAAGTCCTTTTATCTTCTTGAAGCTTAGTAATGTTCAATATAAAAAACTGTTTTTTGCTGATCTTCTCTGAACATCAATTATTTGTGCCTTTTGTGCCCTTGATTATCTTCTTCATGTTAAGGCTGGAAAACACCCAGAATAACATGGGTTTTTAAATTGGCAATAAAGCCTGATTTTAAAACATCCTTAATTATTGTACATATAAATTACAGTTTAGTTTTTTTTTATGCTGGTTTATATCTATTGCAAACGTTTCCTGGACTATGCTATTCGGTTTTATCTTTCTTCTGGAAAAGGTGAATCCAAAGTAAAACCATTTCGCTTTGCAGCCAGACCTGCAGATTTATTGTTGAAATGCTCTTCAGCCTGAACATACATTCTTCATGTCTGCATCTTAGCAGAAGATAATTTATTCTATGGACATGAATGATAATTTCACTACCCAGCAATATGATAATTCACTCCAGTGAAATTAAAAATGATAATTCATTCCAGTGAATTACCACTTAATGGTCCAGTGCACTCTAGATTGTATTTAAAACTGAGATGGAATCCCGCATGGAACAAACAGCATATCACATCGCTGATGGTGCATTACTGACGTCTGCCTGCCGTGCTTCTAAGTTATGAGTCTTTCACTTGTAACACACTTCCACCACTGTCATACTCTACATGGTCTTACATATTGTAAACGGTTTAACATCCTATTTGGTACACAGCTGTCTTCTTAGAGAGTTTCAGAAACTTTGTTTTGCTTAATGCATGCTGCTTTCTTGTTTCTGTCTTCCTCTGTTACAGTAGCTTCTAATTCCCATTCACATGATGAAGATTCAAATCCAGATTTCTTTCAAGTGTAATGAGTTTTAGAGGAAGTCCCGGGCATTTTCCTTCATAGGACTCATTTCTGAGATTTCACTTCTTGTATTCAAACTGACCACTCCGTAAAACGCAGTAATAATCCAAATTAGAACCATACTTACCTGCTAAAATGATTTTAAACGCAGGCTAAGTTGTTGATAAACACATCACAATCATTCAAATAAAAGACATTGAGAAAGTGATGATAGTAATGTCAAGCCGCAGATGTCGTATGATGGTAAAGAGAGAATGGTATAACAATCCAGATGAAAATTATCTGGGTGACATCATTCAGTTTTATCTTTCTCCTAAAGAAGGTGAATCCAAAGGAAATCATTTCATTTTGCAGTTATGCCTGCAAATTTATTGATGAAAGGCATACAAATTTGTTATCTACTTGTAATATTATAAAAAGATAAGTCCATTGCACTTTTCCTATCTGTGACCCTGTGGGTACTGAGCTCTATTTTTGTGCTTCACTTCCAAGCTCATACTTTACTACCCTGCTTGTCATTTGAACAACATGGGCAATAGTAGGAAATCTGGGGAAAGTGCAGTAAGAATGCAGCAAGTGGTCGTGGTTTGGAAGGTGCTGTCAAAGATCTTTAATTAAAGGACAAGGACAGCAGACATATGGGAACACCACCGCCTTCAAGTTGCCCTCAAAGCCACGGAACATCCTGACTTGAAAATTTATCGCCATTCCTTCACTCTCACCAAGTCAAAACCCTGGAATTCCCTCCTGAAGATATTGTAGGTCTATCTACAGCAGGTAAACTGCATTGGTTCACAAAAGCAGCTCACCACCACCACCTTCTCAAGGGCAACTGGGGACTGACAATAAATACTGGCTAGCCAGCGACACCCACATCCCACAACATGAATAAATGGATACGTGAGATTCTCAATGCTAGGAATAAAAGTCTGACGTTTCCTTAATGTTTTGATACCTAGATGAGAATTTCACTAAGTAAGCCTTGAAGGCACTATTTTCATGAACTAGTATCTCACAATTAGTAAGCTCAGCTCAATTCTAATGCCGTTTGCCATTCTGCCAGCTATCAGAAAGAAACTTGATGATGCCAATTCCCAACATGAAAGTTTCAGTGGTAACCCGCAGCTCTTCAATTTCTTCTTATATCTGCACCAGGACGTGAAATTGTTCTCCTCTCAAAATAAGTGTAAGCATGTAAGAACACGGGCGCTTGTATTAAATATCACCTGACATAGCAGGGGGAGGAGGGGTGTTGAGTGAGCAAGGATGTGACACTGCTACGACAGTTACAATATCCAATCTATTTGTGGGACAAGGTTTGTGATGCATGCATTTGCATTCGGTGTAATATTTCAGCGGTGCATGGAGAGGCTTTTGCTGGCTCTGCTTCAAGGAGGCTTCAATGGCATCATAGCCTATGTTAAAACTTAATTTGTGTTTAATATTCTCATGAATTGCATCACTGATGAGGTGATATGTTTCTGAAACAGTCCCCATTGCAGAGAGCGCATTGTTCTAGGGGTGTGATTCTTGCTTAGGGCACTGTGCAGTGCTGACATGCGAGAGGTCCTGGGTTTAACTACCGGATGATCTCATTAGGGCAGCACAGTGGCTCAGTGGTTAGCACTGCTGCCTCACAGTGCCAGGGATCCGAGTTCGATTCCACCCTCAGTGACTGTCTGTGTGGAGTTTGCACATTCTCCCCGTGTCTGCGTAGGTTTTCTCCGTGTGCTCCAATTTCCTCCCATAATCCAAAGATGTGTAAGCTAGGTAAATCGGTCATGCTAAATTGCCCATAGTGTTCAGGGATGTGTAGACTAGGTGGGTTATAGAGAGTTGGTGTAAATTTGTTGGGCTGAAAGGCTTGTTTCAACACTGTAAAGATTCTATGATCCATGATCTAACTTCATTGCATCCATCCTGAGTGGATCCAGCAGAGGCAGGTGCTCCCTTCGCTCTTGCATTGTTAAAAAAGCGTGTTGATGCATTGCAGAGAATCAAAGTGTCAGCAAGTCCCAGAGCAACAACAACTTCAAGTAGATAACAGTGCCAATCTCCTTGATAAGTCCCAAGTTCCTGTCTCATTCAAAGGGCCAAATGCCATACAAGGCTGGCTGCTGAGAGACTAGGGCTACACTCTCCAATTATGGCTAATGATTCCTTTAAGGAAATTCCCAACTGAGGCAAATACATAGACAATGCAGCCCATTCTACCACTAGGTCCATCATGGAGAAGATAATAGGGTCACTCAAGATGAGGTTCCAATGCATGAATCAGTCTGGAGGGGCATGGATAGAATGTGCCACATAATCCTGGCATCCTGTTTTCTACACAACTGAAGCATACTGACAGGGGATGTTATAGACACAGAGGAGTTGGGAGAAGAGCACAGGCTTCTGAGGAATAAGATGAGACATTTAAACAGGAAGGACTTCACTTTCACCATGATAGAGAACACAGCGTTAGGCATGATAGGTCAGACAGGACTTAACTGAAAACTGATTTCAATAGATTTGAGTCAGGTGAACACATCATTTGCTGAATGTCAAATTTTTTTGTTGGTGTAAAGACAAGCAGACACTGTTTATGTGCAAAAACAAAAAAAAGCCTTCTTAGTTATTTCTTTCTTCACCATTCCCAGCATATCATAAAATTTACCATTATCAAATGTTTGAACACTTTGCAATGTCTCCTGCTCTCACATTCAAGAAGAATAACATTGTCTGTTCTGATGGTGCCAGGGAAAGGTGAACCCTCATTTAGACAAGGTACTAAAATGATATCATGCCAAATAAAGGTATCTCCTAAGCCTTTTTTAATGATTATGTAACTGAGATCTAAGCAATGAGTTCTACCAAGACTATAATCAATCTGAGACACATCCTGAGAAAGTGCCTTCTCAGCCACCCATCATCCTTCAGTGCCTCTGATTTCATGTGCTCTGTTAAGTTAGCATGCGGTGCTTTAGCTGACTTCATTATAACATCCACATTTCGGCCATTCAACACTTAAAACTCTTCTTCAACCAGAACAGTGTGCTGTGAGTCAGGGGTTCAATATTAATGAGGGATTGGACATTACCATTATTGAATGAGGGCACACTCTCCTGTAAAACATGGAGTAGGATGAATTTTTACCTGCAGAGAGCCATGCAGTTATGAAAAAACAATTATTCATGTACACAAAGTGGCCTATCACAAGACATCCCCATTAGCTTTGCAATCAATAATCTCAAGGCAAATTTTAAGTCTTTGCTGCAGTCATGAAGTCAAGGGCTAAGGACACATGACATATGTAGCTATCTAGGATGCTTCTTGGAGATAAGCAATGCCTCACTGTTACAGACCAGACCAAACTCCCACAAAATATGTGAAGATGATAGCCTAGACCTTAACATTTTCTTATGTTAAAGATAAGTGTAAGGTTTTGCATTCGAGATGCAATTCGATTGGTCAAACTACTAGAAGTTTAAGCAAAACACACTTTATTTTTAATCTAAAGTTAAAATTCAGACAAAATAAAAAAAAATTGGTTTAACTGGAACTCTATTAAAATGCTATATATTAACTATTGCTAATTAACTGTTCTAAAATTGTAACATCCCATAAATACACCATTGGCAAAGGCAAGGTCAGTAAAGTAGATCGTCTCACATGCAATTCCAGCAGCAGTAACAGAACCCCAGATATTAGTTATAACAAAGAGAGGAATAAGAGCTTTCACATCCAGCTTCACAACCCCAGCAACTACAGACAGCTAAAAATCTTGCTTCGGTGAGAACTTGACCTTACTCATTCAGGCTGCTTCTACTGGCCCAACTTTAAAAATAAAGCCCAAGACCTCACAAGCTGTTTACTTTATTGGCTTTGAGCACACCACTTATCACCTCAGTCTCAACCTTTCTTCATTAAAAAAAAACAAAATATACCCCTTAAAGCCATTGTACCGTTACACTCACCACCATAACTGCTATCCTGTTTGCACTGTTTGAAGGAGCTGTCTAACTCAGCAATGGTCTGCAGTTAATCTGGTCCTACAGCTAAAATGAAAGCTGACCAGACAGTTAAGAATGGCAAATACATATATTTACAGTTGTGATATTCTGTTTACAATACAGTGTTACAAAATGTCACCTTTGTGCCTTCAGAGAGTTTACCATTTCTTTGCCCTCCCAATACATCAAGGAGCAGTTCCAGGGTCCACAGCTAGGGTGGAGTCAGCTTAGTTTTGGACCCTGTTGGCTTTTAGGAATTGGCAAGATCCTCAAAGTTGGAATCCTCAAAGTTGGAGGGCCCAGATATATTTCGAGTGTTTTTTGAGGAAGAGAATTCCAAACATTCATGACCCTCCCCCTCATTCTTCCAAACTTCAGCGATTATAATCTGAACCAATTCATACATTAGTCCTGCCATCCCAGGAATCAGTCTGATAAACCTTTTCTGCTCTCCTTCTATAAAACATTCTCCCTTAGATAAGGAGACCAAAACTGCACACAATATTCCAGGTGTCATCACACCAAGGCCCTGTAGAATTGCAGCAAGGTATCCCTGCTGCTTGCAAGCACTCCCCTGGTTGCTGTTGACTTTAATTTTGCTGCTTTTGTTTGGCCAGAGCAGCACATCTCTTCTTTACTCAGATTTGGTTCATTTCCTTGTTGACTTGTATCGCTCCTCTTAATCCTTCGGGATAACTGCACAATCTTCTCTGTTCAATATGCCACCTAGTGCTGTGAATTCATCCCTATATGACCAATATGCTATGCAGCAACTTGTGCGTCCATGATGTTCTCTGCGCATCCTCTTATCACCACTCCTTTCAACAGTTGGAGATAGTGCAGAATGCCGTTCTTCTTCAGGAGGACTGCGCTCGACAGGATGTCTGAAATATACATCTGCTTTCCTGGCTTGAATGACACATTCAGGTGAAAACTCTGTAACTGCAGTAACATTCTTTTCAGATATTTTAGAGTAGATAGTAGAGGAATAAGGGTAATGCTTTGAAGTACTTAGTGGTCAGATTTGATGGATTATCTGTCTCTTCTAAGTAGGTACAAATAGAAATGTTCACAGGCAAAGACAATAGACAGCATTCTTTCTCAATCTGGACACCTGGCCTTTCTGCTTGTGCTAGTGCAGTGTTTGCAAGTGCAACCTGTTGACCTCACTATATTAAGGTCACCCCTTGCCCTGTCACACTGACTTCACACTGCAGGATGAGTTCATCATTTATGTTGTAGTGTTTCAGTGTTAGTGCTACCAGCATTAGGGATTTGATTGTAGTGAATGCTGCTTTTTGATTTCTGCCCCAATAACACTACACATTTTCGCCCATGACATTGTGTAGTGATTCACACTCCAATGACAAATTGAGCAGGAACTTTGTCAAATAGTTGACAAATCCAACAAATTATTCCACTACTTTTACATCCGCTGGTCACTCCAGCGTTACATTGTTACAGGTTTCACATTTTTTCAATCTAGGCAAAGACCTTTTTCCATCAATACATAGCCTAACTTTGGTCTTTAAATCTTAAGAATTGTGATTGACGTACGTAATCATCTCTGATACATTGCTTGCAACATGAACTTTAGAATGTTGTAAGGCCAGTACCAAACTCAATAACTCTTTGTCAACAGTCAAGTATTTTCTCTGGTAGGTGTTGAGTTTCTTTGAAAAATAACCAATTGGCGTTTCACTTCCACAATTATCCTCCAAAACAACAAAGCTCCAACCCCTACATTGCTTGCACTGATGACAACTTTAAAGGGTTTCAGGAAATTTGGCATGGCTGAAACTGATGCGGTTGTTAACACTGTTTTTAAATTCATAAATGTCTCCACAGAAATTTTGTGTTCATATTTAAAAAATGTCAGTGGTGCCACTATACTACTAAAGTTTGGTACAAATTTCCTGTAGAATCTGCTCAATCCCAAAAATCATAGACCCTCCTTCTTATAGGACGGCCTTGGTAAATCCTTGATGGCCTTTGTCTTCAGTGTTCCTCAGTGTATCCGTCCGTCTCCGATGTAGTGTCCGAATAGCATCACTTCTGCCTCACAAATTCTGTTTTTGCCATGTTTATAACCAACTTTGCCTTTCGTAGCCTCTCAAAAAGCTCTGCCAAATGCTCCGTGTGATCCTTCCACAAAGGATCACCTGAGTCATCTGTATTGACGGCACAAATAAACGATCCTGTCACAACTCTGTTCAAAAGTCTTTGAAAAGTGGTTGGTGCATTTTTCATTTGAAAGGGCACTAATTTAAATTGATACAGCCCATTCGGGGTTAAAAATGTAGAAATGTCTTTCATTCTCTCCAACAAAAGTATTTGCCAGTTACCGTGAAATATGTCCAACTTTGTGAAGTTAATGGCTTCTCCTACCATTTCCACACAGTCCTCCAGCCTTGGATATGACTCTGATTTAGCCATGGTGTTGGCCTTCTGATAATCAACACAGAATCGTTGAGTATGTCAGGTTTGGGAACCAACACAATCAGCAAACTCCACTCACTTTGACTTGGCTCAATGATGTTTTCCTGGTCCATCGCTTCCACTTCCTTCTATACCTGTACTGCATGAAGAGGATTAAGCCTAGAGGGATGCTGTTTTATCAGAGGAACATTCCCTACGTCAACCTCATGTATGGTATTAGTTCTCCCCATTCTATTTCTACATATGTCCTCATAATGCTGCAACAAATCTTTCAATTCAGTTCTCTGTTCCTGGGACAGATAGATCACTACGCTATCCCATTTTTTTAAGGACTTCCTCATTATTCAATTTATTCTGAGGCACATCAAAATCCAAATCATCTGTATTTAATTCCTCATTCTGAGTGACATTAACTAATACCTGTTTCTCCGGTTCCCTTTCCCTGTCATAGTAAGGTTTCATCATATTCACTCTTGCCAAGTTTTAGCTGGCTGTTCATTGCCCAAGCCCATTGATGTTAGCCTCACTATTGGCTCAATACTGCACTCTGACATGGTCAACGTAGTTTACTGAACTGCTCAGATGTTAAGTCTTTGTTTGACTGTAAAATGTCTGATAGTTTCTTGTCAAGAGTTCAGTAGCATTTAGATCATGAATATGTTCATCTCTGATAAAAACACACTCGCTCAACAATGAGTTTCTGTTTTGGCTTCAATATGCATTAAGTGCCTTTAGAATGGATTTGAAATTTGCAGTGTTCTCTTCTAACCCCATCTCATGAATATGTCAACAACAACAGGCCCAAACTTATACAACTACCTACTAATCTGGGGATTCGGCATTCTGCAAACTCAATGCCATCTGATATATTTGGAAGTGTTTCTTCCATAACTCTTGGTTTTGTCCTCTCTGAGGACATTCAGCATTTTCAAATGCCTGTAGAAGGGACGCTGACTGCTTCACTGTTGTCGATGTTGCTGCTGGCTTGCAGAGCGCACCTCATCTAAGCAAGTCATTGATGTTTTTTCCTTTTCTTCTTTGGAATGTTGATTTTTCCCTCATGAATCTTGCTCTGAGGCATGAATTTGTGATTAAACCAATGTCTCCAGTGCTGCTACCAAGCTTTGTGTTGCCACAAAACTTGTGGCTCGGAGTTCTATTCTGCACATTGGAGTGTCAGCTGTCCTTGTTTCTGCTGGTAGTTTGTGGTCGGTAGTAGATTGCCCTTGGCTGTCAGTGACTGCGGGTTAATGCAAGTAGGTTTCTGCAAACTCTTTAGTTTATTGTACATTATTTTGTTCTCTGCAAGTACATGTCTCATTAATGCAGGATATTTTCATGGTTACCTGGACTTCCTGGAGATCTGTGCAAGCTACAGGAAACCGTCAGTTTGTGGAATATCTTTAGTCCCGAAAGCATCATTTGTGCCCAGCACTTCAATAGAAGACGTTCTGACAGAACATAAGAACGTAGAAACATAAAGGACAGTAGCAGAGAATTCAGCCCCTTGAGGCTGCTCCACCATTTTAGATCATGACCGATCATTTACCTCAAAACCATTTTCCTGTATTATTCATATATGGATTATGTTCTAGACTTCCAAAAGCTTATCAATCTCTGTCTTCAACATACTCAAAGCCTGAGTTCTACAAAGATCAAATTTTCAAAGATTAATTTCCTTCTAAGTGAAAATAATCCTACTCATTTCAATCCTAAACAGTTTGCCTCTTATACTGAGGCCATGTCTTCTGATTCTCAACTTACACCACCTCCACCCCCAACCCCACCTCATATCCATTCCCAAACCAGGGGAAACATCTTTTTCTATGCCTCCCTCATCAAGCCCTGTACAACTGAAAAGCAAGATATCTTTACTTCTTCCTCAAATCCCTTTGGAATAAGGATCAACTTAACTCTTGCCATCTCAACTGTTGCTGAACCTAGATTTCGACTCATTAACTTCAGAGCACACAGGTGCATTTGGACATTACCTCCTAATCTCTCACCAGTTAAGAAATACTCTGCACCTTTATTCCTACCATCAAACTGGATAGCTCCAAACTTATATACATTGTACACCAACGACGATGTTATTCTCTCACTAAGTCTTTTCAACTCCCCTTGAGGACATTTTACACCCACCTCACAACAAATACACCCACTTATTTTCATGTAACCAACAAATTTGGAAATATAACATTTGGTTTCCATGTCCAATTGATTAATAATAGAACAAATAGAAAACTGCGAGAGGGCATTTAAGCAATAATTTTGACAGTCTTGTGATGGCGCACATCTCTATTATTTACCACTGACTGCAATCTGCTGAGAATTAACTCCAGTCAGTACAAGCATTACTAGTAGACAAAAACAACATTTCACCCCACTAAGAGATAATAGGAACTGCAGATGCTGGAGAATCCGAGATGACAAGGTGTGGAGCTAGATGAACACAGCAGGCCAAGCAGCATCTTAGGACCAAGAAAGCTGACGTTTTGGGCCTAGACCCTTCATCAGAAATGGGGGAGGGGAAGGGGATTCTGAAATAAATAGGGAGAGAGGGGGAGGTGGATTGAAGATGGATAGAGGAGAAGATAGGTGGAGAGGATAGAGACAACTTAAAGAGGCAGGGATGGAGCCAGTAAAGGTGAGTGTAGGTGGGGAGGTAGGGAGGAGATAGGTCAGTCGGGGGAGGACAGACAGGTCAAGGAGACAGGATGAGTTTAGTAGGGAGGAAATGCGTGTACGACTTGAGGTGGGAGGAGGGGATAGGTGAGAGGAAGAACAGGCTAGGGAGGCGGGGATGAGCTGGGCTGGTTTTGGGATGCGGTTGGGGGAGGGGAGATTTTGAAGCTTGTGAAATCCACATTGATACCATTGGGCTGCAGGGTTCCCAAGCGGAATATGAGTTGTTGTTCCTTTAACCTTTGGGTGGCATCGCTGTGGCACTGCAGGAGGCCCAGGATGGTTCCGTAGGCAGGTACTAAGAAAGGGACTGACCTATCTCCTCCCTAACTCCCCACCTACACTCACCTTTTACTGGCTCCATACCCGCCTCTTTAACTTGTCTGTCCCCTCTCCACCTATCTTCTCCTCTATCCATCTTCGATCTGCCTACCCCTATCTCCCTATTTATTTCTGAACCCTCTTCCCCTCCCCCATTTCTGCTGAAGGGTCTAGGCCCAAAACGTCAGCTTTCCTGCTCCAAAGATGCTGCTTTCACCTCACTAACTTTTATTTTGTGACTTGCCTGTACAATTCATTAAAGAGCCAATGTATTCTTGTAAAGTATCTTGAAAGGAGCTGCAGTATGTCCCAACTGTCAGAGTGACAGACCTAGAGTACAAACACATTATTTTCAAAAAATGCTTCAAGGACAAGATAACCTTCAGTCAACAAAATCAAAACAATCCCCCCAGAAAAGGTTGATACAAGAATAACTTGTGGTTAAGTGGATCTATGACTATAAAATAGGGACGTTGCATTTTATTATGGTTTCCCTTGGTGTTTCAAATTCACGGGCATAGGCTGGGACTTGAGGTCATTGAACTGAATACCACATAATTAGAAAACTCCACAGACCAAAATAAAGTACAAAATTATACAATAGGTACTGCTATCAAAGCCAATGAAGATACAAGTAATTATGGTTTTGTCATAAAATTTATTTTTAATGAAGAGACACCCCATTCTCACTGTGATAATTGTGGCCTTTGAGTAAAACATGAATAGAGAAACTCACTTTGCACGCAAGTAATGTTGTATTGTAATTAGCATGTACATCAGATTACCATGGATTACAGTGTATCTGTGGCTAATGACTACCTATCAATAGCTTTGTGATGCTATGTTTCCTAATGTTAACAGCAGAATCCAGCAGGGGAAACTATTCTGTGTGCCACAAACTGAACTTAAAGCCTAGCTCATTAAAAAATGAAGGATAAATTTTACACAAGTTTGAGGTTGTTCTGCACAAACAATATGAGATTATTCAATGAGCATTGTTATTACCTTGTATTTGGAACTTAAATAAAGAATGATTACAAATACGTATCACTGTATGAGAAGAAATTGTATATATTTGATTTTTTTCAAAAATAGTTCTTTGCAATCATTTAATGCCAAAGATTTGTAAATAGTTTTAAATATTCCTTGGCATTGTTCATGGATAGACCAGACCCTGGGGTGTGATTTCTGATGTTTGATGAAACCCTGCTGAGAGGTCCCAGAATATATCCACTCTGATATGTATGAAGTTTTTGTTTCAATACCACCTGGCTGTAATGCTGACATTGCAGATCAAACACCTTATCTACATTGAAACAATGAAATATATACCCAAAATCTCAACTCTTAATCCAGTTTGGATGCGAGTTGTAATCTCCCCAGATTGGTCCTCCTTGCAGTTGTGCCTGGTAAAGAGTTGCTCAAATGTAAGCATTGTGTCAGAGCAGGGATGGAACGAGGAAATATGTGCGGTCCAAAGGCCAAGCATCTCTTGCTTCCACCTCTAGGCTAATTGATAATGAGTCAGTTGCTTTTATTTTAACCTTAGAAAGATCAATGAAATAGATCTAAAATGAAGACACATGCTGAAGCAATATGCTGTAGTCTGGCATTTGTTAGCTCAGCTTCTCAACAACTAAAGCAGTGAGCCAGCATGCTACATTATGATAGATTTGGCCAACTGATTTGAAACTGGAGCATCAAAAATCTTAGAAGTTGAGAGTAGTGGATAGTTAGAATCTGAAAATCAATGGAATCCAACTCAGTGTGGCAGATAGAATCTTGCAAGAAGGGAGGATTATAATGAGTCTGATCATCTGATTGTGGACAGTGTAAATAATAAGGCATACTTTATTATTTGCCATGTCCACAATCAGAAGATCAGACTCTTCATTCCCTGCAAACCTAATAGTCCATTTTTATGGGAGCCACAGTAGACTGCTAGCCTTCAGTAATTTATTAAGGTGGGAATCTTTTATGCCCCACTCAAGTCGTGTAATGACTGATAAGCCTCCTTTTGCTAAGGTGTACCAATAATCACTTGATCATTGGGTCTCTGGCAGTAGGAGGTCACTTGACCTACTGGTATTTCTGCTAAAACGTGTGTTTCATTAACACAAATTGGTTGTAACGTGATTGATGATTAGTGGATGCTGGTTGGATAACAGAAACTTGCTACTGTACAGCATAACAATTTTCTATAGCGATTTCCCAATAACACGATTTTCCATAGCATGATTTTCTATAGCACAAGGTCACACAAGAACACAACTAGTGCGTTATAGGAGAAATACCTGTGCTTATCCCTATCCCAATTATATTGCTCTCAATCAATGGGACAGTGTTTGGGGTGGGTGAATTTATTAATAAAAGCACATCATTAGGACCACCGTAGTGTGATGTGAAAGAAATTTTGTGGTACAATGGGTAAAACACCAGCCTCTGAGCCAGTGGCTAGAGGACCAGGTTCACTCCAGAACTTAATGATTAAGGAAGGTGCATCCATAACATGCTGAGCATATCAAATATCTACTTGCAAATCCTTCCTACATGTGTCAATGGGTGGAACAAAGGCAGAAAGGATTCCTGGTCAGCCATGTGATAGACAGAGATTGGGGTTTCTACCATCATTAATCATCGGTCCATGCTGCAACATTTATGTGAAAATGTATATTGCCACTGTAGCTCAGACATCTTGGGAAGGGGACATTTGGCTGGGTGGTTTCTGTAAATCTGATGCTGACAGCAAGCAGTCCCAGCTAAGATAGAACTGGGCCCTTCCTTAATGTCCTCCTGGTAATTTGGGGTTGGACCTGTGGTCATGCAGAGAATGGAAGAAATGATGTAGATGAAAACTTGCCGTGTTGATTTTACTTCTCAGTTTCTTTTCCATGGAGAACTAATTGATTAGATTTTGTTTTGGTGAAATTTGTGGAAAGGAAAATGAGTAGGTTTTGTTTAATTTGGCCACTAAAGAACAGAAGTAGAAACCACTCAGTTAGATGATGAGAAAAAGGGAATGAATATGGAAGAATAAAACAGACAGGAACAAGAGGGCCCTTCAGACCCCGAAGTATGCTTTTTCTTGCAATTAGATCATGGCTCATCTTCAATTAAGTTGATTTGCCTGTCTTTGCATCATATCCCTAATGTCCTTACCCAACAAAAATTAATCTCAGTTTTGAATTTTTCACTTGACTTAACCTCAACCGCTTTTTGAGTGTGAGAGAACATGACAAATGCATCTCCTCAGATGCCTCAGACACATTTTACATTACAGTAACAAAACCCCTTTATTATATAAATGATTTCCTTCAACTTACAGGAAGAACACAATAAATTAAACCAAGAATGTAGGATTTAACTACTTGACGAGATGTATCTTTAAAGAGAAATCTAATTATTTAACTAATCTGGAAATTACATAACTAAACAACACGAAAAGAGCTGTCACCACCTTTGAGGATGATTTTGATTTTCGGTGACTGTGTAAAGTGTGATATCAGCTCAGTTGACATCTTTACTCAATTTTGTTCTATTAACTTTGGCAGAGGTTTTTAAATGATTGGCTGAACCAATTGTTATATATTAATGTCCAAAATTGAAATGACCACCCTTACCTTTAAAGGTATTTATAGATAAAACATTACTTTATCAAAGGACAGAAATTCTGACTTTCCCTGTAGTTAGTCATTTTGCCACATCAAACTCCAGAAAATATGTAGTCCCATCTGACAACAGAGAAGTGTCGAAACAGAAGTTGCTGGAAAAGCTCAGCAGGTCTGGTAGCAACTGTGAAGAAAAAAATCAGAGTTAACGTTTCATGTCCGGTGAGCCTTCCTCAGAACCGGTTCTGAGGAAGGGCCACTGCATCCAAACTGTTAACTCTGATTTTTTTTTCACAGATGCTACCAGACTTGCTGAGCTTCTCCAGCAATTTCTGTTTTTGTTCCTGATTTACAGCATCCGCAGTTCTTTCAGTTTTTAATAGAGATTTATATATTTTCCAGATTCACTTGAAAAGATAAAGAGTGTGATCTGGATTAATGAAGGCCAATATTTGCAGTAAAGGACTGAGAAAACAAATGTAAACTGTTTGTGCGATGAACTATACATCTTATCCACTAGAGTCAAATGTTAGCAGCCCTAAGCATTCAATCTCTCGACAGAACCTTTCTTTCATTATACTAGTTGCTCAGAACTTCCTTCCAGATCTTCTTTGTCCTTTCACAGACAGTGGCTATTGTTTCTGGTAAGTACTGCACATGATGCAACAACATTGTTATGAGTTATTTCTACGATAAAGGGAAAATAAAGAGAAAAAATTCAGTCCTCCTTATTCTTTAAGACATTTATCATATGGGTCCAAATTAAGTATGTGGCATTAGTGCAATTAAAAATAACACAAGATGGTGCGAAATCCAAGCTAAAAATAACTTAAAGGGAAAATTCTCATTCCTTTCCTAATACCAGTTAAAATAAAACCCTCAACCAAAGAAACCTACCATATGTATCTCAATAATAACTGTAAGGCTGAATAAGACATTTTAAAGTATGTGCTAACCCACTTAAAGACAGTATTGCTCCCTGGAGTCCTTATAGCCTTACACCTTCTTTATAGGAAAAGCTGAATAGGTAAATGGGTTACATCAGGCTCAGAAATCAATGTGTATACTCTGTTCTCAGCCACAGAGGAGCTTGTCGAACCCATTTTATCATAGCTCTAGGAGCTGTATTGATCTGACTGTTAACTACTCTAAGGTGGCTAACAATCCAATGAAGATGCCTCCATATGTCCATCCTCAAACAGTCTGCTCTCAAAAGCCCTTTCAGAACATGTGATTGCATGTTAAATTACTTTTGTGTCTACTTGATCAGACCTGACTACTCTGGGACCTAAATGCTATTAATTACTGGAGGGTTCAGCACTAATATAGTTACATGATGTTAAAGTGCAGAATGGATACGCCATTGCTAAATACCTGAATTTGCAAATGTAACTATGCATGGAATACCAAAGGCAGCATGCTGTTACTTAAGATAACTTTTGTTATTTATATGTGCCTCACGTATTTGCATGACTTAGAGATCTCAGTTCCTGTTCACATTGTTGAAGAACAGCGCAATGATATATAATGCAGTCCATACAATGACATCCAAACAATTTAATAATGGCAACTTTTGTGACAAAATATTGGCAAAATTTCAAATGAAAGTACACAACTATTTTCTAAAAATCTATGTTTTCAGAATGATGGATTTGTGCAATGCTATGAGAAGTTGAAACATTATGCAAATTGTTGTATATACATACACTTGTAACACACTTAAATTAATTTTATTTTTGGGTTCATTTAGTCTTAACAGTGTGCAATTTTAAGAAAACTATTGGAATACTGCCATGTTATTGTGGCTAACCTGCTGGACAGACAGGATGAGGATCTCTTTCCAGTGATAACAGTCATTCCTGAAAAAAATTAAGGAACTACATAATCCTTTTCTGCCAAGTAGGTTTCACATTCTTATATGTTATGTTCAGTTATGTAACATATATATGGATAGGGCAATATACCTTCAAGCTTCTTGTGGAGGGATGACAATAATTTCCTTGGGAAACTCCACACCACACTGTGTGAGGATATAACACTTCGTTTTATTCTGTTGTGTGTGAGGTTCCAGAGTTTGTTCAATAAAATTGTTGTCTCTTTCTGATCTTTCTTGTAAATTATCTGCTCACACATCTGACATCAACATTACCAAGCCAGGAATCCTTGTGGCCTTGCTTCAGATCCAAATAAGAGATAGAAGCAGACAGCAATTACAACATTGTCAATAAGCCCAGCAAGACCTGCAATATCCAGGGCCTATCTCACAGCCTTCAGAATGAGAAACAGCAGGTGTAAAGCCACCAAGGGGCTGGCTGATGAGATCTGCATTTATTGACCTCAGTGTCATTTCCTCAAACTGCCTGAGAGACAGTTCAGCTGCTGACTTGGAATGTCCCAGGCCATCACCACTGAACTGTGCTATCTGCTGGAGCAGGACGTGCTCAGGAAGGGTGGGTTGCAACCCCTATCCCAATGGCCATCGAGGTTATAGCCAAGTAAGAAGACATGAGTGTAGATGCTGGAATCTGCATGAAAAACAAAAATGCTAGAGATGACATTGGGTCAGGCAGCATCCATGGAGAGAAAGCAAGCTAACATTTTAAATCTAAATGACTCTTCATCGGAACTGATGCCCATTCTGTTGAAGAGTCATCTAGATTCGAAATGCTGCCTTGATTTCTGCCCATGGATGCTGCCTGGCCTGCTGGGATTTCCAGCATTTGTATTGTTTTCAGTAATGTTACAGCCAGATTTACTTTACCAGCTAATTGTTTCAATCGCCAACCATGGTCCTATTTGGCATATCCCAGTTCTTGAACAACAATTGCGTCTGAGTTGTTAGTGATGCCATTTTCTCTGAATCACAGCTGTTCATTGCCTACCCCTGTGATAAGGAGAGACAGACAGCCCTAGCATGGGGAATTTTCCACCATTGCAGGATGTTTTGACTGCATGCACATTGCTTTGAGAGTGCCCTATCATCAACATACAGAGCTCATTCACAGCAAAGGCTTACACTCCTTAAATAACCCAATGGCACAAGGCCATCAAAGCCAAGTACCAGGGGGCTGTGCCAGAAATCCTGGGGGCTGCCATGACCCTTAAATATTAGAGGCTTCCCAGGATCCCGCTTCACTGCAAGTTCCTCAAATCATGCAAGGTAATTTCTGGGAATCAAAGGGTACTCAATCCCTCAAAATATAGCTGATGACAACTTGACAAAACTCTCAAAATGATACAAAACAAAGATACAACACTGTTCACGCATCTACAAGGGCTATAATTGAACAAACTATAGGCCTCCTTAAGATGACGTTTTGATGCATGGATCACTCTAGCTCATCCTTATGGCATAGTCCATAAAGAATGTGCTGCATTACATTCCAGCCCTTCACAGCTGGAGTCAACATATCAAGGCATCTGTGATGCAGAGGAAATGTGAATTGGCTACAATTTTCTGAAGATGAAGATCACACGGACAATGAGGGATATCCAGTAAAGTATAGCTGAGCAAAACATCATCGAGCATGAGAAGCCAGAGAAAGTTTCATTGAAACCTGCTTCCAACATGAATAAGCTCAGTATAAACTTCCTTTAATTATTTGAGAGCCGTGGGTAATTTGGCAAGCAGCCCCTGCATCATGGAAAGGACACTTAGACCTTGTTACTTAGATAGTCCTTAACCTTTGTTTCTTATTTCTGAATAAATGCTTCAATTTCCATCTCATTGGTTGTACATGAGTGATCCCATTTTTAAGTATCTACACATCACTGCCCTGGGGAATGTTAGGGAAAAAGGAATAGTCAGTGAGGAAGTGAGCTAATATCACTTGGCACTTATGTTAGGTAGCTCTTTAGGCTTCAATCAGCATACCATATCCAAGTGTTGTGCAGTGAAGTCTCTCATGATAGCCAGCCATTTGAGAGGAATCATGAGGAATCTCCTTATGACACTTCCATTATCGGTCACCTTTCAATGTTTCAGAGTGCACATGATACTAAGTTGTCCTGAAATGCTCTAGCATTCTATATGAGAGTATTGAACCTGCATGAGGCAGAATTTTGTACAGTTGTTCTTGGCAGACCAGTGCACTGTGAGGGATATGTAAGCTTTCTATTGTACACCTAGTTGCCTCGAATACCATTGAAATCATTCCATACCATACTCTCACTCTCAAGGCGGGTGTAAGTGTGGAACTATAAGTGTAATATTAATTGACAATTAAACAACAGTGATCTCCATTTAAAATCTAACCTTCTGAGGGCTTTCAAATTGCATGGCCTTTATTCTTCCTGTCTGCACTATGTGTGTGTTTGACATTGCAGTTCCCTATTTTTCTCAAGGTTAGTAAGTAATGAAACTGCTCTTTCTTTACTCAAGAAAATGTAATTGATTTATTAGTTTTACTGCATTTTACTTAAAGGGTGGTAGTTTTGTTCAGGAACGAATTAAAAATATTTGTCAGTGAATGAAAGATGAACGTTGAATCAGCCTTCCTTTACCTGAGTCATGGAAGTATCATGAAGCAGCTTTGGTCCACAGCATATTGGCAAAAATCACATTAAGATATAACTCCAAGCATTGATGAGTGTC
Organism: Stegostoma tigrinum; assembly: GCF_030684315.1. Lineage (NCBI taxonomy): Eukaryota > Metazoa > Chordata > Chondrichthyes > Orectolobiformes > Stegostomatidae > Stegostoma > Stegostoma tigrinum. The sequence continues at coordinate 34,605,080 of NC_081369.1, forward strand.
ATTTCAGAACTTCACAGCAACTGGCAGTGCTTGACTCAGAAATAACAGTCATAATCAAGTTTGCATTGAAATTATTGTTACAGAATACAACCACTGTAAATTTCAATTGTTTTGAAAAAGGTTTTCTTCTTATTGATAACAATGTGAGTCAAGGTCTTAGCCATTCCATTGTACTAATGGTGTCACAATGTTATCCATAGGTTAATATCATGATTCAGAAAGTTCAGCTGCTCCTTTTCCCATTAAGAAAACATTTCCAACTTGCCATTTTGTCAATTGCAACGGTTATATGTTCCAGTTTCTGTGAATTTTCTATGAACTAAAATATACACGTACGGACGTGTTGGTTTTAATTGTTTCTGCCACTTCATAAATTTTCTTATTTAAAGTTTTAAGGTTTTGTTTAATTCTCCCTTGATCAGCCCTCAAGGAAGAACCAGTAAAGCACATTTCATCTTATTTCTCAAAGCTGGTTACTTAGGTATCTGTCATCTACACTCTGGCCCTTGTAAAGATGATCCAGATATCTGCAAATTGTAGGAGTGAGAGATGATATTCTTCTGGAGATATCTCATATGTATAAATCAAAACAGTCAGCTGAATAGTTAGGCTAACCTTCTCATAATGTCACATTTCCTTCTGAATAATCATGGAGTTCATAAACTTATTTCCGCATTTTTGAATTATACATTTTAAAATGAGTATGAACAGATTTTACTCCAAAAATACATCTACATTTAACAAAATAAGTTGATTCATCTAGACTGAAATTAGGGGCTGATGATTTTCAACAGCTTTCTATGCTTTTAGAGGCGATAAGGAGTTTATTGGTTGAGCACTGCACCCCCAGCCAAAGGGTTTTGACACTGAATCCCAGCTATGGTTTCCATTTGAACTTATCTACATTTCTTAGTCTTACTTTGTCAATTCTAAACTGATTTGCTGGATAGAACATTGATGACACTGCAGTGTGGTATCACAAGGGAGACACAGCCTCGCCATGCACAAACGGTCATATGAATGGCACTGAAGAGGTCTGAGTTATGAACTAGTGATGAGTGGGTAAAGTTTAATATTGAATAGATTTACCAACCAAATGCTGATGAGTGAGATGATTAGCTATCAGATAGCAGGAACTGCAGATGTTGGAGTCAGAAACACAGTGTGGAGGTGGAGAAACACAGCAGGCCAGGCAGCATCTGAGGAGCAGGAAAGCTGACATTTCAGGTCAGGACATAACCAGAAACATCAGCTTTCCGGCTCCTCTGTATCTGCCTGGCCTGATGTGTTCCTCCAGCTCCACACTGTGTTGTGTCTAGATGATTAATTATATTTTTTTGTGACTAATAGTTAAATAAACATTTTGCTTGCAAGTACTGCTCTCCTCCTCTAAGCAGTGTTTAGGGCCAGGTGAAGAAGAGTGAATTTCTTTTCAGTCTCCCCAGTTTGCCACAACAAAGTTTTCAGGTTTTATTTAGCGTACAGCTATACATTGCCTCAATTAACATACAGTTAAACAATAAGGAGGCAATGACAACATTTTCTTTTGTGAAAGAAATGTTAATTTTATTACATGTCAACCCCAAGAAAAAGTACAGTGTATAGCTTAGGTCAAAAGACACACACACACACACACACACACACACACACACACACACACACACACACACACACACACAAACACACGTCTTTTAGGTATCTTGAGGCATAAGAGTTTAACCTGAGACCATGGTTGATTGGTTGACTTCTCAGAATATCAGCAAAAGTGAATACTGTAGCTATGCTTTGCAGCATTTGTGTTCTGGTACTTCTTTTCAATTGTCACCAGATTTTATTTCCTTAGAGGCACAGAGTAAAATTTTCCTGACCCTTCAGCAGTCAAAACTCAACTTCTCCTCTCTGTCAAAAACAGCTTTTTGAAATGCAAGCTGATTTGTGTATTCCTGTGTCTGAGTTCATTGTTTTAAGCTTGAAATTGCAGGTAATATTTTCAACTCCATGCAAACATACCCATCAAATATTCAAATAAAACTGGGAGACAGAGTCTTTTACACCTCCCTGGGAAGTGTCGTCTGATTTCCTTGCCTGGGGATAAAATGTTAATTTCATTTCAGGGTGTCTTTTGCCTATGCCACATTGCGTTCATTACGCCTGTTCAAACTGTATGGTGGAGAGTTTGCTGTGGCCATTTTACATCGGCATTTCAGTTTTCTTTTAGAAACCACTTCAATCCATGAAAGTCCCGTGCATTAAATCTAACAATAGAGTTAAATAAATGATAGCTCACATTCACATCATATGGCCACAATGACTTTCTGACAATATAACAGTGCAGTGGCCAATGCTAATTCTAAGTAAAGTATTGTTGGAGGACCTCTGCAATTATGTTGCCAAATGTTATAAAGAAAGGTGGAATAGGCTGGGACTTTTTTTACTGAAGCATACGACGACCATGAGACTTTTGGACAAGTATATGAATAGGAAAGGTTTGGAGAGACATAGGCCAGGATCAGGCAGGTGGGACTAGTTTAGAGATAATGGGAACTGCAGATGCTGGAGAATCCGAGATAACAAAGTGTGGAGCTGGATGAACACAGCAGGCCAAGCAGCATCTTAGGAGCACAAAGGCTGACGTTTTGGGCCTGGATGAAGGGTCTAGGCCCGAAACGTCAGCTTTTGTGCTCCTAAGACGCTGCTTGGCCTGCTGTGTTCGTCCAGCTTCACACTTTGCATTTTTGGGACTAGTTTAGTTTGGGACTATGTTTCAGCATGGACTGGTTGGACCAAAGGTTTTGTTTCCATGCTGTATGACTCTATGACTCTATAGCATCCAGCAGGATAGCAAAGTCGTTTGGGGATGAATTACAAACTAAAAATGAAAACATTTGTAATCATACACTTGTTTAAGACTTTGAATATATTACAAAATATTATCAAAGGTTATGGAATTATTTCAGCTCCATAGAGAACTTTGCTCATTCAACTTTATAGCAAAGCCCCAGGAAGGTATTTGAAAACAAGTTTGGATTAACCTTCTCTTCTACATTTCTTCCACTGGAATAAACACAAGATGCTACATAGTAGCTTTCTGTAATAAAACAACAGATGTGCTGTTATGGGGAGTATTTCCTCTGTTTCACTATTTGTGATGAGATCACAAACACGCTTTTCATGTTTGTACTAGCTATGTCCCAGTAGATAGCAAATAAAGCAGCTTTCCCGTAAATGAAAGAGCATTAACTCATCTTGAGTTACACTGGAACTGAATGTGTCACAGCTCCCAGCTTTGAAAATTTTTAGAGGCTTAGAATAAAATAGTTGTAGTAACTTAAACTTCTTTAGAAATTAAACATTTTATGAGGCAGAATAATCACCTTGAAAGAAAAGTGTGTAAATTTAATTGTTGAACATTTACATTCAAGTCCAGGAACACATAAAAATAAGCAATGAGCATTCCCCCAGCATGGAGCATAGCCTTTTATTTGAACCTATCATGCCGCCCTCGTGCTACTGCGGAGATAAATCTAAAGATTTAATAAACAAGCATTAAGAATGTCATCAACATAACCTATTTGGCCAACATAATCTACAGTGTAAAATTACATTCTTCAAATGCTTTCAAATTGGGTCAAACTTTCATAATAATTATTTAACTTCAGATCTTTTATAACTGATGTGAGGGTTCTGACAATGCCCTGAACAAATTAAATTGACACAAAGAGAAGGGATAACAATCAAAGCTTGATTTAATACAGGTGTTTAGATTTACAAGCTGCCACAGCTGCCTGGGCAGTGACAGCTGTTGATTTTATCATTAATACGAAGCTATTACAAACTCTATAGTCTTGGGACAGTACAGCCTTCCTGTTAGCAACATCTCCATGGTTGATAACATTTGGCTGAACTTTCAGATCTTAACCTCCCTCCTGACGTTTACGGTCAAACCAGTCTAAAATGATCAGAGGAAAATGCGCACAGTGGGGAGACAAGTAAAATAATATTGACTAGACTGTTCATGGCTATTAGGAAGAAAGAGCAAGGAAGGGGGAGAGCCCTATAGCTTGACAGGCTTCAAGATAATCAGGGAACAATCAAGTCAACACATTTATCCTCAACAAAGCATGACTGTTGAACAGTGTAGGCTAGGGTACAAAGGAGAAAAATTAAAACAAAAAGCTGAATTAACTTTTAAGTTCTCAATTCTTACTCTTTTTTGTTCAGATGTTATTAATTTATCATTTTAAAAAGTCAAAGATATTGGGCATAAATGATTTTTTTTAATCGACTCATTCAGACATGTTATATAAATCTCCAGGGCAGATGGGACTTGAACCCAAACCTTCTGGCCTAGATGTAGAGAGGTTCCCATTACACCACAAGAGAACCTCTGGGAATTATCTTAATGTTTATTACTGGAGGCAAGGCGGTGCTGTGAGGAAGTAAAGAATCAACCTTGTACAGTTTTCTTTCTATTTTACTTTTCCAGAATACAAAATTAACATTAAAAAAAAGCTGGTTGCTAATCTGCTTAGATCTGACTTTTTTGTCTCAGTTATTAGTGTTAACTTGAGCTTAAATCCACATATAACCCAGTTGCCGAAAACTCGTAGCATTTATACATCGTATCATTTCAATGGTTATTAGTGAAATCCTTCTCAAAGGAAATTCTCTCCTTCATTTGAATCTGTGAATTACTCACTGCATAAAATATCTGTAAGGGCAATCAAAAAAAATGTACTGCTGAGGGAAATGGATACGAATCTTTGGCTTCCACTCACTAGAAATGGTTCCAAACGTTATTATTTATGTGACTTTTCTGCTTGCAAGAGGATGCAGCAAAGTGGATTATATGCAAATGTATGTCAGTTGTACTCACACAAATGCTGCAGATTCAGAACATACTGTTTACATAAAAACATATCATCATCACTTCCTAAACTGACCTTAGGCACTAGAGAGATCATTCTGACGTTGTCACTGTAGAATGAACATGTGCGTATGGAGCTATGTCATGATGCTATCAGATCACATGGATTAAGATTTGATGGAAGAAAACATTATCTAAACCCGGACCTTCTGAGTTTATGGACACAGTTAATGGACAGTAAATGTTAAGTTTAGCCGAGTATGGTGTTCAACCCTCAGCTTTCTCAAGCTCTTAGAATTTCCTATAAATGTCATTACATGGTGCTACACATTGACCAGACTCAAATGATGGTAATTAGCAACAAAAAGCCTGGGGAGAAACCCAGCAGTAGCAGTGAGCAGCATGTAAAGGTCCTCAGGGACGGCCCATCAATCAGGTCAATGGGACAAAAACCACCAGTATGGGCCAGCAGCTACCACTGACAGTATCATAGGAGACACAAACGTCACCTCAGTTGACTCATGTACTCCACTGTACCCCACCAAAGAACCTTACAGAAATAGCAGGTCTCAGACAAGCAGAGCAAGGGTAAAGAGAGTTCAAGCCATTCACCCTGGAGGGTGCAGAACTGAAAGTGCACCAATTCCAGAACATGGGAAGCATAAGGAAAAGGCACCAACCAAAGATTTACAATGCCCCTGTAATGGTGCGAAGAATTTGGGAAGAAAATCACACCCACACTTCTAAAAGACAGCTGGATAGCAATAGTTGGTTTAAAACAACAGAACACTTAATGAAGCACAGGACAGGCACCTTAAAAGGAAGTTTTACTTAGGGAATCCCTTTTCTTGGAGAAATCACAGTTAATGAAAATCAATACTGGATAGTTAAGATTGACATCAAAAGACATTACATAGACTTTAAATGAGACACAAGTGCTGGAGTCAATGACTTGTTTGATGAACTTATGACAGAGAAAAAAAATGATCCTGTTGCCTTTATCTGGCAACTTCAAGGCCCAGGCAGAATCAGTTTTAAGTCAAAGGTCAGCTTTAGGCAACATTCAGATGCAATGGCAGATAAACTCTAAACACAGAGTCTTATTTGCAACCAGCCACATTCTCACCTTAGCAGGAGAGCCTGCATAGGTCTCAACATCGCTTATAGAATGGAAGAAGTCAACAACCCAGAACCATTGAATTAATTCAAAGACAACCTGAAACCTCTTCAGACACCTAGGAAAATGTAATACTGCATGCCACATTAAAATGAAAGCAAACCCCAAACCCATCTGCTTGTTTATACCCAGGAGGAGCCTACACCCTTCTGAAAAAAGTGTAAGAATTGAGAGTGGGGCAATATCTCAACAGAGAGTTATTTTGCCAGCTCTGCAGTGATGACATCTGCCAAATTAAATGCATCAATTGAAAGTTGTATCATCTTAACACATTTGTACAAGGAGCATAGCGAAGAATATACTCAATGGCATTTGTAAATGAGAGCCCGGGTAAATACACAAAGAGCACAATCTTCATTAACTGCTTGAAAGCAGTGGATACAGTTAACTTCCACCATAGTATAATTTCTAACCACCTCCATAACACTCTGTAGATGTTATTACTTCAACTGTCTGCTTGGAATCACAATTGCATGAGAGATTTTCCAAAGGATGATGTTGAACATACTGGAATGATGTTGTCATTCATGGACAGTCGGGAAGGAGAGATCACACTGGGACTGAGACACAGCCCGAGTATATAATTCGAGGATTTTGGAGGCAGGATGGAAATTCAGTGCAGAGGGAAAGAAGTAGTTTTTGCTCACTTTTTTTTAGCTCATACTTCGTTAATTTTTTTTAACAGGATAAATTGAAGCCCAGGATCAGGGACCCAACATGAAACAAAAAACGACATCACTGAAAAACTACAGGTTCAATCATTGGAAACAGAAATTACAAACTAAAAGAACAGAAGGAAGCTTTAAAATTAACAAATTAAAGTAAATTAAAGTAAAGTAAGTTGAATAGCAGCAGCACACCACAGAAGAAAAATAAGCTGTAGGCATTCTGAAGTGCTGAGCTACTTCTACATGGGTGGTACTGTGGCTCACTGGTTAGCACTGCTGCCTCACAGTGCCCTGAACCTGGGTTCGATTCTAGCCCTGGGCAACTGTCTGTCAGGAGTTTGCACATTCTCCCTGTGTCTACGTGGGTTTCCTCCAGGTGCTCTGGTTTCCTCCTGCAGTCCAAAGATGTGCAGGATAAGTGGATTGGTCATGCTAAAGTGTCCAGGAATGTTTAGGTTAGGGGGGTTAGAGATTGGAAATGAGAGGAATGGGCCTGGGTGTGATGCTCTTCAGAGGGGTGGTGTGGACTTGTTGGGCCAAAGGACCTGTTTCCGCACTGTAGGGTTTCTATGAGATGCAGGGCCTGGCAATGTGTTATACCTGCATGATGTGGGAGCTGGTGGACCCTATTGTGGTTCCTATTGGCCATATCTGTAGCAATTATTGGATGCTGGAGGAATTCCTGTTCAGAATTGATGAGCTGCAGTCTGAGCTTCTGGATGTTGTGACTCATCAGGGAGGTGGAGAGTTACCTGGACACTATGTTTCGGGGTGCAGTCACAACCTTTAGATTAACTAACTCAAAATTGGTCAGTGGTCAGGGAGATGATGATGTGACTACAAGCGAGGCAGTTTGAGCGATCCAGAAGGTAGTGTTGAAGCAGCCTCAGCCCTTGAGCATGTGAAGAGATACCTCAAGCACTCTCTAGGACATTCTTGCCAACAGCACCACCTCTGCCATTCACAGACAGTAGCAGAAAGAAGTGCTGCTCTTCTCTTTTCTAGCCAGGCCGAGGGAATGCTTCTTTGCATTGCTGTTTTTCACATCTGAAGCCAGTATAGCCTCCCTGAAGAGGATATTTTTCACACATACAATAGGTTACTATTTGCCAACTAGAATATCCAATTCTTTGCAGACTCCTCTGGGGTTTTCTATGTCATAAATGTAATCAAGTTATCTTCAAATGAAAAGCTAAACTGAGCATGCCATACGTACCATTAAAAACCTAAGAAAGAAACACGAATTTCATTTGTCCCTGCACAGCCATTTCTCTATACTTTTACAGAATGGCCAACACCAAGTTTCATAACACAAGCATGACAAAAAGATGAATGTCCAAGCCTACAGCTTCATTCAGAGATACAGAGCTCACAAGTTGCCCACACTAGAAAGAGATTGAAGATGTGACTCGGGAACCAGCAATGAGAGGCCACTGTGGTTGTAAGGCTGCAACAACTAAGACAACACCACATTCAAACTGAAAATAGCACCATCTGAAGAAACAAGGGTGCCTTGCTTTTGCTGAAAAGAATGTCATTGGCCAGCATGCCTAGACACCATGATCCTTAGGTGGAAACTGTGACTAGACAACCACAATCACCATAGACAAGGAATAAAGAAGAAGTTTGGAACAAACTGGCCCTTGCCAACTTTTAAAAGTAGCTTGGCACATTTTAAGGGAATTAGTGAAACCACCATAGAGACTAACCTGTAAAAGACACAGTCTGAGGAAAGATGTAGTAGGGAGGATATGTCAAAAGTGCAAATAGAATGTGAGGGTAAAGACTTGGGAGGTGACATAGAACAAAGAGCTAACTGTACAATTACCGTAACAGAGGTACCACTGTGCATGTGCTAAAGAACTGTGTCATGATGATGTCAGATCATGTGAGACTAAGACCGAAAAGAAGAATGTCCCGTTTTGCTAAACCATTCTTATGTAAATGGTTTATATACATTAAAGTATCTATAGGGGGAGGTGATAGCTTCATGTATTCTCAGTAGGCTATTCATCCAGAAACTCAGCTAATGTTCAGGAAAACCAGCTTCAAATCCATCCAGATTGTGGGGTTGGACTTCAATAAAAAAAAATCTGGAATTAAGAATATTTTGATGACTATGTATAAATGATGGGCTGAAGTGCTAAACTTGTAGATGATACTTGACAGCTGCATGACCTTGAATGAGTCCTGTAAACATTCCTTTACAAGTCTAAGATGACACCTGCAGCTTGTTTTTCTGTAGCTGTATTTTTTGTACCAGCCAGCAGTTTTGTTGCCTGTATCTGCTGCTTTCTGTGCCTTGTCGTTTGTTACACAGTATAAGAGAGAGAGAATTTCATTCTGAGTTGCTGGACTTCACCTTGGACCAGGATTGTAAACGGTGCCAGGAACAACCTCAGCCTCCAGACCAGCCATCAATCGAGGGGTCCCCGATGGGCAGAAGGGCGTGAGGCTAATTGTTCCTTTCCTCTTTTTCATTCCTTTTATTTACTTAATAAATGTCCCTTTCTTTTTTCATCTTTTATTATTATTCAATAAATGGTACTATTTAAGAAAATTGCTGTTGTCAAGCCTTCTCTTAACCACATTTAACCAAATCTGAAAAGAACCGCTTGGATGCATTCTGCAATCCAAGACATTTTTGGCAATGAGGATGGGGTTCGGGAAAATGTTTAAGACAAGGAAAAAGCAACCTGGTGCTCCAGAAACCTTTCCTATTCCAGGGTGGAATATGGGACACTCTGGTTTAGGGTCCATCGCTAATATGTTAGCACAATTAGGATCACTGAAAGGATGGGGGAATGGTTATAACCAGAGAAAGAGAGAACTGGAGGCCAACTTTCTGCATTGTGAAAGTGCACTGAACCTTGTAGAAGTGTTAACTCTTTGTCATCATGTTTAAATTCACCTTTGTTTTTTGGTGGTTAAATGTCATCTTGTACAATTCATATGTTTTTTGTTCCAGGGAGCTCAAGATCTGGGGGTACTTTGAAGCTTTAGTTCGCATTTTGGGAATGTCTGGTGATTTGAAAATGTGGTGTGTACCTATGTATGCCCGTATTAGTGTGGAACATGTATTGTTAATGTGCTGTCCTTTTAATAAACCATCAATGGTTGTGTCAAGCAAAAAATCTGCAAACAAATGTTGATTCAAAAATTTGCTTTGTAAAGCTTGGTAAAAGTTTGCATTATGGAATCAGCTCCATGTTGTGTTTGGACTTGGGTAAATTTTAATTCCAGGAATTATCATGTTTGAAATTTCATTTTCAGGCCAGAGTGAACTTCCAAACGTTGTTTCGACACGAGTGAATCTATAATTCATTGGCTCATTGTTAATATCCAAGTGATAGGGACATTGGAATGTTAAAAATGCAACTCCCTGTGTGTGAGGAGTTTAGGAAAGGTAAATTTACAAAGGGGTGGGCTTCTCCTTCCTTCGATGAGGAGGAGATGTGGATGACGTAATTACCTGCAGGAGTTTACACCCTACCCCCTTTTTGAATCCGTAGTAGATTAATACTAATTGATCCATTCTGCTTGACATGGAATGGATGGACTTTTTTCAGTAGTTGGAGACACTGAAGGCTGAAACCTCTTGCAGAATTTCAAAGTAGCAATACTGCGATGGATCAGGTACCCTTTCATCAAACCATTCATCAATAGCACATTTCAATGTTGGGGTAGAATCATAGAAATACCAGTTGTAGGAGTGTCAGGAATTTTGAAACCACTGAGCCTGGGTACACTTAAACATATCATGACAAAACCTATATTAAGACCTACATGCCCTGGTATCCTAAAACATTAAAATGGAATTGTTACCTGAAAATCTCAATAGATTCTGGGAAATGGTAAAGTGCATGCTCACAGTGTCAATGGTTTCAGTTGCCTACAAAAATGGTTAGTGATCTTACAGGAGTAAATAGAATTTTGAATTTGGACAAATTTACATAGAGATATATCAAATATCTAAAAGGAATTATTAAATAACTTTCAGAAAGAAAGTGAGTCATCTTAGAAAAAGAATGAACAAAGTGTATTGTACCTAAATCAAACAGAACTGTTGGACTTCTGTTTTAAAATATAATAACATTATGTTCCACGGACTTTAAATCTCTCCAGATCCCTGGAATTAAATATGGTGGTAACAGTTAAGTTGCAAAATTGGATGGGATAAAACAATTAAGGGAGGAGACTGGTGGCAGAAGACAAGAGAATTCAGAATAATGGGTTGAAGCTGCAATTCAGGTTAAAATATTACAGTCGTGGAAAGGTGGCTCAAATGTAAGTACAAAACTGATAGCTTTCTCTTGACGATGTTTGTGTCCTTGTCTTTCCTTTTAAGGAAATTGGTGATCAAGCCACCACTCAAGGCATCAGGACCACATGTGGAGAGTTAAGTAAAATCTCATAGATCATTTGATAAGATCATGTGGGAGTCAAGAGTGCATGGCATGGTCTTGGGATACCGACGTAAGTGTGCAAAAGTGAATGTTACCTCAAAGGTAACAAACATGAGATGGTACAAAAACATGCTCTGAAAACAGGCCTCAGACATGGACACTTACTTGATGGAAATCAGTGTGGCTTGGAAGAGCACAAAAATATGGTTTAAAAGATAAGACGCTGACTCAAAATCCACAGAGAAACTAACTTTAAAACAATGCAAGTAGCATTAATAAAAGGGATGCAAAAAAAAACTACAATCAAAATATAAAGCGTGCTTGGTTATTACGTCAAGATGTTACAGAAATGAAGGAATATGCACTCTGGGAGAACTGAGTGTAATGGTTCATAGGATGACATACAGATGCCCCATGTTGAGCGTTTGTATGATGCATGTACTCCAGTGTTTAAACCAGTAGGTGAAATTGTAACATGTTAGAACAGTTAGTGTATGCGAAAGAAGGCTGAGCTAAGACTCAGGTGGTGTACGAGTCTTTGGCAAGTGAACCCTGGGAAAAATAAAAGGCAGGAAGCATAAGTTGAAGTTAAAGCCTGAGTAATGTTAGAGCTGTATTGTTCAATCCCATGTATATTGTAGCTCAAAGGAGGAAGCTGCATATGGAGGCAGTTACCACTCAATGATACAATCATTCATAAAATTGTAGGGAGGGAAACGTATTGAAGAAGTATCTTCAAGAAAGATAGAGATGAAGACAACTGGAGTAATTTTGAGTAAATAAAGGATGTTATTTTGTTGTTGGGTGAGGTGATCTGTGGATAGGGAATAGGAGGATAATAAAAACACAAATTAAGGAACCTGAATCTGCATTATTCTCAATTTTAGAGCAAATTACATAAATAGATTAACTGAAAACAATATAGATGATTTTTGTATGCTGCTGTGTTCATCCAGCTCTACATCTTGTTACCTTAGATGATATTTTGGTTGCCTCAGTCACGTGCCACAACTTGCTGGCTCCATCACAGCCTTCACCATACATCAGGGGTGGGATATATATTCAAGGGTCGGCCCCCAGAGGCACTGCAATCATTAATTTGATGATACACCCTATTGTTGTATTGTTCATATTGATTAAAGTTATTTTCATTGCAGTTTTAATCTTCTAATATAGGTACATGTTCTTATATATTCTCACGCAGCTGTCATTGATTTGTATCTGCAATTGTAACACAGGCTGTCAAATATCGTCAGGGGCTGATTGCATTGGATGGGCCGAAGGGCTAAACTTGTTGATGATACTCGACTGATGCATGATCCTGAATGAGTCCTGTGAACATTCCTTTACAAGCCAAAGATGGCACCTGTAGCTTGTTTCTCTGCAGCTGTGTTTTCTGTACTAGCCAGCAGTTTTGTCTTCTATATCTGCTGCTTTCTGTGTCTTCCTGTTTGTTATACTGTGGAAGAGAGAGGGAGTTTTGTTCCAAGTTACTGGACTTCACCTTGGGCCAGGATCATGAAAAACTGGTGTGGTTCATTAAATCCCTTCAGAGAGGGAAACTGCCATTCTTACCCGGTCTCGTCTACATGTGACTGCAGACCCACAGCAATGTGATGGACTCTCAACTGCCCTCTGGGCAATTAGAGATGGCTAATAAATGCTATCTAGCCAGTGATGCCCTAATTCTGTCAATGAATAAAGAAAGAAAAGTACGATGTGCATGCCGAACAGCATAAACAGCAAGTGATCGCCAGACCTAAAGCAATCTCATAACCAACAGATCAGGTCTAAGCTCTGCAGTCCTGCTATATTCAGTTGGGAATGGTGGTGAATAATTAACGAACTCACAGGAGGAGGAGGCTCTTCATATATCCCATCCTCAATGTTGGGAGAGCTCAACACATTGCTGCAAAAGATAAAGCTGAAGCATTCACAGCAATTTTCAGCCAGAAGTGCCACATGGATGATCCATCTTGGCTTCTCCAGTGATTCCCAGAATCCTGTGATACCAAGAAACAGTTGGAAGCACCGGATACTGCAAAGGCTATGGTCCCCGACAATATTCTGGCAATAGCACTGAAGACTTGTGCTCCAGAACTTGCTGCTCCTCTAACCAAGATCTTCCTGTACAGTTACAATACTGGTATCTACCCAACAGTGTGGAAAATTGTCCTGGTATGTCCTGCACACAAAAAGCAGCACTAATTCAACCCAGTCAATTACATCAGTTTACTCTTAATCACCAGAAAAGTGATGGAAGGCATCATCAGCAATGGTATCAAGCAGCATCTACTCAGCAATAACCTGGTCAGTGATGCCATTTTGGATTCCTTCAGGGCCACTCAGCATCTGAACTCATTACAGCTTTGGTTCAAACATGGACAAAAGAGTTGAATTCCAGAGGCGAGGTGAGAGTGACAGCCCTTGGCACCAAGGCCACATGAGAGTGAGTGTGGCATCAAGGAGCCCTAGCAAAACTGGAATCAATGGGCATCGGGGCAAACTCTCTGGTGATTCGAGTCATACCTGGTACATAGAAAGATGACAAAGTGTGGAGGTGGATGAACACAGCAGGCCAAGCAGCATCTCAGGAGCACAAAAGCTGACGTTTCGGGCCTAGACCCTTCATCAGAGAGGGGGATGGGGAGTGGGTTCTGGAATAAATAGGGAGAGGGGGGAGGCGGACCGAAGATGGAGAGAAAAGAAGATAGGTGGAGAGGAGAGTATAGGTGGGGAGGTAGGGAGGGGATAGGTCAGTCAGGGGAGGACGGGCAGGTCGAGGAGGCAGGGTGAGGGCAGTAGGTAGGAAATGGAGGTGCGGCTTGAGGTGGGAGGAAGGGATAGGTGAGAGGAAGAACAGGTTAGGGAGACGGGGACAAGCTGGGCTGGTTTTGGGATGCAGTGGGGGAAGGGGAGATTTTGAAGCTTGTGAAGTCCACATTGATACCATTGGGCTGCAGGGTTCCCAAGCGGATTATGAGTTGCTGTTCCTGCAACCTTTGGGTGGCATCATTGTGGCACTGCAGTATCTCTGATCACATAGAAAGATAGTTGTGGTTGATGGCGGTCAGTCACATCACCTCCAGGACATCTCTGCAGGTGTTTCCCAGGTTGGTGTCCCAGACCGAACCGTCTTCAGTTGCTTCATCACTGACCTTCCCTCTAACATACAGTCAGAAGCCCGGATGTTCGCCGATGATGGCATAATATTTAGCACCATTCGTGACTCTTCAGATACTGAAGCAGTCCATGTTCAAATGCAACAAGATCTGGACAATATCCAGGCTTGGGTTAATAACTGGCAGATAACATTTGCGCCATACAAATGCCAGGCTATGACTATCTCCAATAAGAGACAATCTAACCACCACTTATTGGCATTCAATAGTGTCACCATCACTGAATCCCCCATTATCAATATCCTTTGGGTTACCATCGACCAGAAAATCAACTGGACTCACCATATAAATATTGTGACTACAACAGCAGGTCAGAGGCTAGGAATACTGCAGCGAATACTTCACTTCCTGACTCCCTGTCCACCATCTACAAGGCACAAGTCAGCGGTGTGATAAAATACTCCCCACTTGCCTGGATAGGTGCAACTCTAATAACACTCAAGAATGTTGACACCATCCAGGACAAAGCAGCCCACTTGATTGGCACCATATCCACAAGCATCCATGCTCCTCACCACTGACACTCAGCAGCAGCAATATGTATTTGCAAGATGCACTATAGAGATTCATTAAAGATCCTCAGCCAGCACCTTCCAAACCCACGGGTACTTCCATCTAGAAGGACAAGGGCAGTAAATGTCTGGCTTCATCACCACCTACAAGTTCCCGTCCAAGCCACTCACCATCCTGACTTTGAAATATATCACCGTTCCTTCACTGTCACTGGGTCAAAATCCTGAAATTCCCTCCCTAATGGCATTGTGGTACGACCTACAGCCCATGGACCGCAGCAATTCAAGAAAGCAGCTCACCACCATTTCCTCAAAGGACAACAAGGGACAGGCAATAACTGCTGGCCTGCCAACGTCACCCACATCCTTCAAGTGGATTTAAAAAATGGGGAATGTTTGCACTGAGGGTCTTGTATTGGTCCCTCATATGCCTCAAGCTACAAGCAGCTCCTAATGATTTTCCGACAAGTACTCATGTTAAACAGCAGATACTGTACGGCTCTCATTAATTCATTTCTATGGATTTCAATATCTCCAAATCAAAATACTGCCTCTGACTAACAAGCCAAGATTGTCAAGACACAGACTTTTTTTCAAACATTTCCAGTTCCAGCCTTTTAATAATCGAGGGAACATTTAGCATTACAGATAATTTCCTTTTGTAAAAATGCTTTGATTGAGACATCAGAGGAGCAATAACAATCAAGCCCTTCAACAATTATTGAAAGAATATCCCTGGGAGTCTCCCAATCAACAGGGATTATATATTCCTTGAAGCTGAAGAATTCCAATTCCTTATCCATTTACCTGCTCTATTCCACTTCTAGTGAAAAAATGCACAAAGTCTTACAGTCAAAGCAGAAGATTGTTCGCATTCCTTTACTCTTCATACTGGCGTGGGCAGATACCGAAAGGCGTGGTGACAACTCCAGTCTGTTTTGTCATGAAGCTAATGAGCTGCCCACACCAAATCAGCTTTCAGAGGCAGCTCACCATGATTAGACCTGTGCAAAGTTGGGTATTACAAGGTTGGCCGTTATTCAGAGATGGGTTAGGAGACTCAGAATGAAGTGGAGAGGGAAGCCAAAGCAGAAGCCAACAAAATTATTTGAAGGGCATCAAGAGCAAGAACAGCCCTGCACATGTTAGCTCCTCAAAAACCCATATTTTACTTGTACAGGAATCTTTACTTTTGGTCCAATAACTTCAACCACTGTAGGAAGGGTAGATGCTCCTTCTTGTCAGCTGTAAAAATGACTGGGTTATAATTTCTGATTGGAATAAATTCATTAATACTCTGTACTACTAAGACAAGTACCTAACATATAATTACAGGAGCATCACACCATTATTATGGAGATGTTATTATGCCATTAATGTGCAGCCAGTAAATAGAATATCCAACCAGGGCCAGGTCATTTAGGCGAATTGCTCCATGCCAGCACTTATGTAACACATTCGCTTCCAGTAATAACTCTTCATTGCATCAAACTATTGACCCTTCAATGTGTTACACTCTCATATGCTTCCCCTTAAGTGTTAAAGTGCTGCTCACCTCAACGACTCCTTGCAGCAGCAGGATCCACTTCCTAATTATATCGTACTGGCCTTTAAGATTGCCAAGTTTCATTGCTGCAAAACGAAATCCTGACAACAATTACCAGTTAATTGATTTTGGCATGGCAATGCCTGCAGAATGTCACCTGTTTGCAAAGTTCTAGTTCTAGGTCAGTAAGTGGGTAACAGATATGCTGGCCACTTGCATTTTCACTTGCTGTGCAACTTTGTAGATTCCAAACACCTGACTATTCTATTATTTATTTATTACACTGTCACAGAAATCCACTGTGTGATTTCTGAAGTATGCTGGAGAGATGCGATGTACAAAAAAATACAAAAACATCGTTTTTAGTTGCACATGAGTAACCAACCTGTTATGTCGTTGATGTTGAGTTGATGGATATGGTTGTAAAATTGCAAAGGGGGAAGATCCTGATGTTTGAGCAGTGTTCGAATTAATAAATATCCTGCGACTGAATAGCATGCTTGGATAGAAGGAATCCAGAGAACATGAACTTAGGAGTACGGGAGAATATTTTGGTTTCTATATTGGTACACAATTCATTTGTTAAGATTTTTAGAAGTGAAAAGTTCAGGTCTCACTGTTGTTGAATAAATGGCATGCATCTTCAAGTTGTCTTGATAAAGCATTGGGATCGTAATAGCTCAAATTCTCTGAGTGTATTTTTCTTTAATTTTGGAGAGAAAGCATAAATTTTTACTGATCTTTCTTGCACGACTCCAGAACAAAATGATAAATTCGTGTTATCAGTCATTTTTTAAATAAAATTTTATATTTGAATTAAGATCCACAGTAACGCGAGTTGCATCATGAGAAGGCTGACCTTTCAACTATGTTGAGAAATGCACACGCACATGCAACACGAACATTTTAGGAATAAGAAACATAATATAGCTCAGGTCCTTTAGCTGTACAGTCTATCCATTGCTTTCTCAAAACTAAATTAGGATTTCACGATATCAATTTGCACATTAAAAATGGCTACAGCTATTCATGCAATTTTCCCATTAATCACATTAGCTATTTTAGGTGAATATTGTTCCAATCAGTTGGAGCTTAAAAAAATAGAATTTGTGAAAGAACAATTTGTCCTACTATTCTTGGCCAATTAATTCAGCAATGCACCTCAGAAAACATCAAATAAGAGGATTTCCTAGAAAATGTCTTTGCTGCTTATGGATAAGTAGCCTTCTATTCTCGAGATAACCTGGACGTTTTCTTATTGTTTTCTGTTAGTATGTTGTATATGATAAACAAATAGGCTACAAATCTGAGTCAATTGGGTGCCGTTTTTGTTGCTAGCTGATATCCAATCCACAGTCTTACTTCTGACTTCTAAATCTTGTATTGATGCGTTCAGTGAGGGCATGAGCACATTTGTCTGGAGGAAATATTTGAAAGAAGCACGTCAAGCAAATTGTGATATCAGTCAGTGTTTCAGGTAACTTACTAATTCATAGGACCCTCACATTTGGAATCAGGCCATTCAGCCCATCGATTCCACATTGACCTTCCAAAAAGCATCCCACCCAGAATCCTCCCCTACCCTATCCCTGTAACCCTGCATTTCCCATGGATTATCCACGTTGCCTGCAGATCCCTGCACAATATACGTAACTTAACATGGCCAATCCACTTGACCTGCACATCTCTGGACTGTGGGTGGGAACTGTAGCACCCAGAGAAAACCCACACACATGCAGGGAGAATGTTCAAACTCCACACAAACAGTTGCTCGAGGCCACAATTGAAACCAACTAACCACTGAGCCACCATGCTGCACATTGATTAAGTTCCACTACTTCTGTCTAGGTTTGTCAAAGTGCTTCAAACGTTCTAGCGGGCTATTTTTAATTGATGAAGACAACAGAGAGGGAATGCTGCATGTGGCAAAGGCCGTGAGCTGAATCTTACAGCTTTTTTTGACTAAGTGCAGGTCGCACTGGGTTTGGAGAAATGGTCCTAGTGATGAAGCTGTGTGAGTTTTCTCATCAAATCTTACTAAAGTTGTCACTTTAATTATGGCAGGAATGACGACAGATTTCAACCCAATCTTACCATGCACAATGAGCCACTAACTGGCAACTCCAGAATTCGTTGGCATTCCTGACAAGGTGCCATATTTAAAAGGACATTGTGTACCCAAACAAGGCCTATAAGTCTGGAGTGGCCCTGCACAGTTCCTGACATTTGCCTGGACATGGCAGATTGGGGGAAATTGGCACTCCACTTTATGAGCAGGGACCTGGATCTCCTGCCGGACAGGGTGGTATGCAGACAAGACTTCCTCTTCCCCAGGGCCAGCAATGGAGACCATGACGTCAGGCCTTACCAAACTGGCTCAAGGTTGTCACCTGGGTTAGTACACTCTCATTCCTCTGTTTGGAGCACGGTAGGTAGACAGTCAATGTATTTCTCTATGTACCAACATCTTCTCTCCAATACGTCATACTCATCTATCTCTGCTACTGTCCCACTTCCCACTGAGGCTCATGCTGTACTATTCTCACTGTTGCCTGCAAGATCTTCCCTTACCCATCCTCACACTTCACAACTGTAACATCACTGACACAGAATGCACTCTTCTCAGCCTGCTCACTTGTTCAGGAAACCTCCCCTCCTGCAACAACAGTAATAGCTGTGCTAACTACTTTCAACTTTTGTAATAATGTGCCTCTCTATCTCAATCAAGAAGCTCTTCCCCCCAGCAGAAGGTTCTGATCCCAACCATACCTCGACCCAAAGTGAACTCTAAAGTATTGGACACTGCCATGACTTACTGTACGTGGAACCCCTGAGCAAAGACTATCCTTTGCATGGATTGGGGCCTGCTGATAACTGTGATTAGCTTCCTGACTTTGTGACTGCATTAAAAGGCACAGAAAGGCAGCAGTAATATAAGCTTTGTCTCTCTTGCTAGGGGTCAAAATGCAAAAAGGCAAAGTAATGGTTGTGAGTATCCAGGTAGGCTCACAGTGAGTGAACACTGTGACAGTGAGAGAAGATCCGAGAGAGGCAGTCAGGTCCAGACCATGAGCTGGCTGTGTGTCCCTGACCACAGGCCATGAGGATTTATAGGGACTAGCACATGTCAGATGCTAATGTCTGTGGATATGGGGTGCATGTGGCTGGTATCCATACAGCGCATGCAGTGTCCAACATGGAAGTCTTCTGGAGCAAGTGGAAAGTTGAAACTGCCAAGAACTCACTTTGGTTTCTTTGCTGAGCTTTCCTTGTGGCTAGTTTGTCTGGTGAGTTTGCTAAAATCATCAACTGGGTTGTTAACTAATCAGTCATTAATGAACATCAATTGGGAACATACCACTGCCCAGCATGAATCCTCCTATAGATAACACAATGTGGAGCTGGAGGAACACAGCAGGCCAACAGCATTGGAGGAGTAGGAAAGTTGGCGTTTCGGGTCAGGACCCTTCTTCAGAAAAAGAGTCTCAACTTGATAAGTCAAATTTCCTACTCCTTTGATGCGGCCTAGTCTGCTGTGTTCCTCCAGCTCCACACTGTGTTATCTCTGACTCCAGGATCGGCAGTTCTTACTATCATTGATTGAATCCTCCCATGCTGCTTGAGAAAAGTGAACAAGATGCAAACCAGAGCCCCGACATAATAGAGAAACTAATCCACCACATGTGACTAGCCTGTTTTTATAGCACTGGAAATTACTTGAAAAAGGACAGACCATTACTATTATCATTGATGTATATTAATCTGTTCCTTAGCAATTTTTAAACAATATTTTAAACTGTTGAATAGCTCCATCCTAGTTCTCATGTCTTTTCTACTAAAATAAAACACAATCTAAGGCGTCTTCTCAAAAAGCCAAAAATGAGCGCTATTGATGGAAATTTGTCCAGCTCGGTTATGTGATCTGGAGCCTAGTCAATGTGGTTAAGTTGGGTGCATTTAAGCCTAGTGTATTTTAAAGCAGAACAAAAGATTGTGAAACTCAATTTGTACTGAATGTGACTTCTGTCATACAATAGTTAATGTTGATGTTATATAGGTTCATGATACATTATTGTCATCATTTAGGAATTTGTGTTCTAAAATAGAGGAAAAATTCATTTTAGTTTTCAGTTCTGTGAAGGTCTGACTTTTTTAAAGGTCAGAAAATAATTTTTAACAGTAAGCTTAAAACAGCATGTAAAAGAAGCCATGAGATTTTAGGTAAATAACTAAGAAGCTATCAAAGAAGACAATGACTAAGGTGTTAGCTGACTTCAGTTTTATGACCCAGAGCGAGCGAGAGAGAGAGGTCAGAAACATTTTCCTGAAGAGAAAAGCCATCCATAATAGCAGAGATCATGTTAGAAGCAATCCTGGAACAGTCAGGACTTGGTAGCTCTGTGTTGCTCAGAGATCAGTGAGAAAAAAAACCCACTGAAGCATGATGCTGTTGAGATGTCAGACAGGAAAACAATCTCCACATTTGTTGAAGAGATGCATTTAGGAGCCCATGTTAAGTAATAAGTGAACTGAGTTAGCAGTTTGTTATAAGACTCTCAGGGAATGACATGATTTTTAAAAAATAGCATTGAGTGACTGCATAAGAATTTCCTAAAATGGAACTGATTACAGTTGTGGCTGCTGAGCAGGAAGTTTTAGCATGAAATTACAGGTGAGTTTTCACTGAGCATCTGTAAGTTTATTGCTGGGGTAAAAATGGATGCATCTTTCGTTTGGATCCTTATAATGAGACAGATTGAATGATAAATGCCTAGTGTAATATATTTTGTGTGTTTGTCTTTTGTGCAAAAAACATTTAGTTCTTGTGCCAAAAGTACATTTCGGCATCTTGTGAATATGATTACTGATGTATCTTCACAGCAAACAAAAAGAAAAATAAAACATATGGGCTATGAAGCTAGGTTTCATACTGGGATCCAACTTGTCCAGTATTACCACTAATCGGTGTCATAACATTGAAGAATGCAATCAGCACTGTCAATAGGATGATCTCAAGGGTGAGAGAACATTGTGGGACCTCAAGGGAGTAATACCTATCAATGTGGACTTCACCAGCTTCAAAATCTCCCCTCCCCCCACTGCATCCCAAAACCAGCCCAGCCTGTCTCTGCCTCCCTAAACTGTTCTTCCTCTCACCCATCCCTTCCTCCCACCCCAAGCCGCCCCTCCATTTCCTACCTACTAACCTCATCCCACCTCCTTGACCTGTCCGTCTTCCCTGGACTGACCTATCCCCTCCCTACCTCCCCACCTATACTCTCCTCTCCACCTATCTTCTTTTCTCTCCATCTTCGGTCCGCCTCCCCCCTCTCCCTATTTATTCCAGAACCCTCACCCCACCCCCCTCTCTGATGAAGGGTCTAGGCCCGAAACATCAGCTTTTGTGCTCCTGAGTTGCTGCTTGGCCTGCTGTGTTCATCCAGCCTCACATTTTATTATCACTAATACCTAATATCTTTCTGGGTCCCCCGTAGTCTCTGTATCAATGTCTATTCTATTAATATTACTTGTACATAGTTGCTGGGATGCAATAAATTACATCTTGTTTAAGACAGGACCCCCTTCTTGTTAGATGACCAAGTGGTTTTTTTCTGTCACAATAACACAAGAAGACCCTTACCAGGAAAGAGAATGGTAGCAGCAAATCTACTAGCTAGCTCATACAACATGATGAACGATGGTGCAGATTCATCTTATAACACAGTAGAAAGTGATGCAGACTCCATTTAGCTGATTCATGTATGTTGTTAGTGATGGAGATCTGGATTGTTTTTCACATACAGCTTTATGAAGGCTATTTGAACAGTTAGTCCTCTGCTGAAAGAGCTAACATTCATGAACTCTACATGAGCCCTATAAAAAGTAAATTTCAGGCCTGGTAAGAGGTCAAAGTAGCAAGAGAGAGCTCTTTGATAAAAAGATACTTTGTGTTGACTTTAGCCCATATGCACGGTTCAAGTAAAGGAACTACAAGACTGACTCTCCAGTTGATGCTAAAAGAATCTCAGACCTGGTAAAGGACACAGTAGCAAGAGTGTACATTTTATGATATTGTCCTGTGATGGATTTATCCCATATGTACAGCTCATGTAAAGGAACTCTATGCTACTGAAAGCATCTGAATGATGAGGCAGATGGTGAGATATTGCTTTTGTGATCAAGTGGCTTTGTTAGGTATGGTTTTACAAGTTTCGTTAAAGGCTTTTCTAGTATATATATTAATTTTAAGCTGGAACTTTGTAAGGATGCACTAAGTAGAACTAGCTCAGGAACTCCCACATGCATGTAAAAGTGAAATTGATAAAAAAAATCAGCCCATGCCCGTTCTTCACACCCCTCCCCGCCCAGCCCCACTCCCAAACTACTTTGTCCTAGTAAATGTTTCTGTGTAATGTAGATAGAAGCCATCATGTGACCTAGGGATCCCTGAACTTTTTCCTTGACCCCAGTCAGAATTCTCAAACCCAGGTCTTTAGTACAGGGATATGAATTAATGAAAGTCTTTTTCTCCTCGATGGCTACAAATCTAGGAAGTGCGGTGATACAATTTATTATTTTTTCAAATATATTTGTTGATTTTTTGTAGCCAATTTGCACACAGCAAGATCCCATGTAAGAAAAGACAGAACCATATTTGTCACGCATTAATCAGGACAGCTATTTAGGTGAAAGATTTCACAGCCGTGCTTATTGCAAGATTGACATCTACACATGCACACTCAGCAGAAGGGTCACTGTGATCACAAAACTTGATAATAATTGACAAGCCAACAGGCTAATTGATCGCCTCTCAAGGTGTAGGTCCACTTACGTCTGGATTACCATGCTAACACATAAAGATGGATAAGGTAATATGAAATAGTCCTCTAGAAAGGTAATGTATGCAGTTTTAACTCATTAAAACCAGATGGTATCCCAATGCTCATTAGGCTGTCTAAGCTTTGATTATTGACAACATCCACCCAAGGTTTCTAGGTTTGGTGACATGTACCCCATTGAATTCGAGGTCAACAGTGGTGAAAATGTATCAGATAAATAGAAATTCTGCTGATCTGGAGTCATTAGTATTTTGGTTTGGAGATTTTTAACAGATTTTAACAGATTATTTTAACAGATATTATTAATATCCGTTATTTTAACAGACATTATTAATTTAACACTGGCGTGCAAATAGCAAAACTCTGAGAATTGTTGAAACATTTGTATTTCAGATGAATGTGATGGAAAAATAACAAAACTTCATTAAGACCATAATTCTCAATTGTATTATCAAGTAAAGCATGGCCAATCATCATCTTGAAGGTCAGTTTATTAACTTATCACTGTTACTCAGCGAATCAGCACCTTCAGCTGTTAGCAGTGATGTTTCTCCTTTTAATACATGGCCATACATAATAAAACTTCTGAATCACAAATCTTTGTGCTAAAATGTTTAGGCCAACTTTTAGGAATATGATGTAGCCCTTCCCAGTATTTCAAAAAGAAGAAAACTCCACTTCTGGGGCAGGCTGGTTAGGGACTAGTCAGGTTAATTCCCTAACTGTGGTGAATCGCTTTAATTGACTGCAGCATGTCTGGGCAAAAATGAGCGTTAATTTTGTGTTTAGAGTCAAGGGCCTACTAAAAACATGGTGAGGCTCTGTACTCACCATGAGTGAGCTGGTGAAACTGCAGGCACAGCCGGGGGAATGCCAGACATTTGTGACAGATGCATGCGGTAGACTTGAATGAAAGTCGGAGAAGCCTGACAATGTTGCGAGTATCATGGTGGCACCAACATGTGAGAGCTTGACTGTCTGCATGGTAAGGGGGCATCTGCCTTGGAGAGCCAAGTCCAACAGAAAAGTCAGTAGCTGCCAGATGAGTGCTTGGACTTGCACTGCATTGATTAAGCCATTGTCAGCATCAATGGCAAGGGAAGAAGTGGACAAGAGATCTCAGCCTTAGTGCAGGTTCCCCTTCATCTCCAGGAGATTGGCAGTGACAGAGAGGCATCCCATTTAGATGGGGAGTGACAGAGAGGTTGCCTGGCTGCTTCATCTCAGGATACTGTAGAGATGCCCTCCCCATGCCCATGACAACAATATGCCCAGCAGTTCAAGCTAAGGAAGGTTAGCCTGCATCTGAACAAGACATTTTCAGTAGACCAGATTTCTCTTAGGCAAAACCCACCAGGGAATGGCCTGCTAAAGACTTGACATCAAGAGAGGAGAACTACTCAGCATGCACCCTTCATCCTAGCTACAGAAGTTAGGTTTACACCTGCACTTTGTGGGAGGGAAAGGAGAAGGAAAGACATTGAGGGCACACCAATGACATGGATATTCAATCATTGTACAAAATTTGCACTTTTACATTGCATATGTTACCTTCTGCTTATGGTAATATCTGCTTTAATCTTACTGCCCTGATAGACACAGGTTAAGTGGAGTGACTTTTTTTTAATTTGATTTGATTTGATTTATTATTGTCATAAGTACCAAGATTAGTGAAACATGTTGTTTTGTGTACTAGCTAGACAAATTATACCTTATCTTAGTATATCAGAGTAGGAGAACAGAATGACGACTGTAGTGTTACAGCTACAGAGAGGGACCAGAGAAAGATCAACTTTAAAACGTGACAGGTCCATTCATGAGTCTGATACCAGTGGGGAAGAAGATGTTCTTGAATCTGTTAGCTTTCAAATATTTGTATCTTCTGCCTGATGGAAGAGAATGGAAAAGGGTACACCCTGGGGTGGGAGAGGCCCTTGATTACGTTGGCTGCCTTCGCGAGGAAACAAGAAGTGTAGGTGCAGTCATGGGTTGCACGATGGACTAGGCTGCGGTCACAACTGCCATAGCAGACAGTGGCCTATGAATTCAGTACTAATCTGTATTAAAAAGTCCAATGGAGACAATTTAAGCCTTATCAATTGTGTAAATCCCCATTTGGTTCACTAAAGCACTCGAGGGAAGGAAATTCTGTCATTCCTACCGGGTCTAGCCTACCTGTGACTCAAGGCTCACATGTAGCTGATTCTTAACAGCCTTCTAGCAAATTAGGAACGGACAAAGTCTACATCCCCGTGAACAAATTTTTAAAAATGCGTTCACAGTGAATTATCCTTCTCTCAAATAATGTAGTCCAACAGAGTGATATTAGTCAGGTGCCTGGAAGCCGTCAGCAAACCCCATCTACATTAGTTACAGGGTTCTTGTTCTGTGTGAGACTATGATAGTATAATGCATTGGCTTGCAGTCCTTAGAGACCACCTTGTTTCATTGAGTCTTATTAATCTTGTGGATCAAACATTGGCAATTTGTGGGCACAGTATTGCCCTAGTGATTGCTTCAGGAGTGCATTTCAGAATACAGTGCTTTTATGTATAAGAGATAACAAGGTGTAGAGCTGGATGAACACAGCAAGCCAGTCAGCATCAGAGGAGCAGGAAGGCTGAAGTTTCAGGCCTAGACCCTTCTGGTCTAGGCCCACAACGTCAGCCTTCCTGCTCCTCTGATGCTGATTGGCCTGCTGAGTTCATCCAGCTCTACACCCCGTTATCTCAGATTCTCCAGCCTCTGCAGTTCCTACTATCTCTGAAACGCTTTTATGTATGCTGTTTTCCAGATTAGCTGCGAATCGAAGGCAGATGAAAGGCATTGTTTAAATAGCACAGTCACAATGATGTAGTATAAGGCCTTACATTCCAGTGATACAGTCCACCCTTTGGAAAAAGGCAATAACTTATCGCTTTCACTTTGGAGGTGCTGCTTCTACATTGAGACATTATTGTGCGGTTGATTTTCAGTGCAATACAGTGAGATTCCACCTTCGCATTCAAGTGAGTGACTTGGAGGCTTTACGTGTGTCTCACAGACTAACCCTATTCTTCATGTCTCCTTTGGTGTTGTGGCTCCTGTTGCCCCTATGATCCTTCAAACTTCTCCTATTTTTTGTTGAACCCCTTTATATCATGATTATTGTTCCTGCTTTACTCCATCGAGCCCATATCACTCCAGATTCTAATGCCCTAAATAATCTTGCACCCTCTCCACATTGAGGCAGAGTGATTATGATTGTCTTGCCAAACCCCTTGAAGATGATGCATTCCTCTGTAATGTGATACCAGCTCCTACCCCTACCCCTGTAATTACCCCCATAAATGGAATCATTGTCTCAGTTACAAAATGCAACGAGATCTATCCGAAGACATACCCACAGCCTCAAATTTCTCATGGACTGATTCCTGAACAGCTTCCTGATTATATGTAACTAACGTCCTCACTATCCATGGCCCATCCCCCATTCTGAATTTGCAGCAGCCTTGACTGACTGGTCTTCACTAAATACTCATCATCATTGACTTTCGCAGATTGTAGTTCTTTCCAGCCAAATACAGTATCATTGCCATGTAATCTGTTGACATGTGCTGCACCTCTGAAGTGATGCAGCTCTGTACTGAACAGTAAAATGTCCCCCCAACAATTATATATCCTCTCCACTGCTTCTGACTGTCACAGGCTACCTGCCTTCCTCCCTGTGCTAAAGCAGAGACTGCGGGTTGCCCCCACCTGCAAGAGTTTTACCAAAGATTCCAAGATGGCTAGCTGTTGCTCTCTTTGTGCTGAACATCACCCCAGACCCAGGGACAGCTGCCTAAGCCTCCTGCAAAAGCTATCTGTGGGAGAATGAGTGCCAGCCGAGCCTGCCCAACAACAAGCAACCTGATGTTCTGAGCCTGGTGCATTGACATTGACTAGTTGTAGGGATGGAGGGTCCAGGAGAACACTGTGCTTACTGACCACGGGGACTCCTGCAGGTTGTAGCAGGGTTTTTTCCCAGTATGAGGGCGTCACTGGCTAGGGCAGCATTTATTGCCTATCCCTAATTGTCCAGAGGGAAGTTTAAGAGTCAACCACATTGCTCTGGGTCAGACCAGGTAAGGATGGCACTTTTCTTTGCTAAAGGACATTCATGAGGCAGATGGATTTCTTTTTTGACAATCAACAGTGGTTTGAATGGTCATTGTTAGACTCCTGATTCCAAACTTTTATTGTGCCCAAATTCCAACAAAATGGGAATCGAACCCAAGTTCCTCAGAATATTACTTGGGTGCCTGGATTAAAGTCCAGTGATAGTACCACTAGGCCATCACCTAAGGTCAAGGGATATACAACGGAAGATGTGACATCACTCAGACTCAAGTCACAGGAGTCAAGACAGTGGCACAATTAGCCATGATCATTTAAATAGCAGAGTAGGCTCAATGGTGCTGAAGCCTCCACTTCCTCCTAGTTTCTATGTTTCTAAGTCACCAGGTAACCACTCAGTTTTCATGGTCGAGTGTTTCCGTTGGGGGAGACATTCACCAGGAAGGGGAATTTAATAAGACGAGTCCTACAATAACTGAGATGCAATTGCATGCACTCTTGGGCTTCTCACTGGCCTGAGAATTTGAACTTGCCTTTGAAAGGAGAGAGGACAAAATCACAACAGGTTTTTTCCCATTGGCAAATACCTGATTTTTAGACACTTGCAGGTAAAGTCATCACACTCACCGATAATCTTGCCAACTCAGGGAGGGCAGAATGACTGCCATTGTTTCTTTTTCTCAAAAAGACTGTGAAATTACCTCCTCAAAACAAAGCCAATATAGCTGAATGTATACACCCTTCACTTAGTGCCTCAGCTGCAGTGATTTAAATTTAGCAAGAGCAAAAATGAAGAGCTATTTTCACCACCTTCAGGATATCAGTCTCGCACATGATAAATTGGAGAGAAGAATAGATTGACTAAATTATATTTTGCAATTATTTATGTAGTACAGTCCCAACGAGAGGCCAGAAACAGGCCATAATTTGTTTATGTGAATCTAAACTGACTTAACAAAGACTCCCATTTATTGCAACCCCTATGGTTTTTGCTCAGGGTATGTCCTCAGGGCACATTGTGCACACATTTTTCTGTTGCTGTTTATCATCGTGTTACAAGCTACAATTTAGTCCCAAGGTCTGAATGAATTCAAGAAACACAATGAAATAAACAGCATTTTCCTGACTTCTGAAATAAAAG
This sequence comes from Stegostoma tigrinum, assembly GCF_030684315.1. NCBI lineage: Eukaryota > Metazoa > Chordata > Chondrichthyes > Orectolobiformes > Stegostomatidae > Stegostoma > Stegostoma tigrinum. Next base: position 34,633,516 of record NC_081369.1, read on the forward strand.
CTGAATCAGTTATTGGAACAATCTCAGTGATGATTTACTCTAAATACTTTCGGATTATACTTACTAGAGATTGATTGATTTATTTAAATGTTTCTACAAGGTACAGGCATAAACCCAATTGTTAGATGAATTCCTCATTGGCTACATGTCAGTTTGGGAGTTTGTAAAACTCAGCTTGACGAGTGCATCTTAAAGGAAACAAGAATCTCTTGAAGGGATAATGGGAACTGCAGATGCTGGAGATTCCAAGATAATAAAATGTGAGGCTGGATGAACACAGCAGGCCAAGCAGCATCTCAGGAGCACAAAAGCTGACGTTTCGGGCCTAGACCCTTCATCAGAGAGGGGGATGGGGGGAGGGAACTGGAATAAATAGGGAGAGAGGGGGAGGCGGACCGAAGATGGAGAGCAAAGAAGATAGGTGGAGAGGGTGTAGGTGGGGAGGTAGGGAGGGGATAGGTCAGTCCAGGGAAGACGGACAGGTCAAGGAGGTGGGATGAGGTTAGTAGGTAGCTGGGGGTGCGGCTGGGCCTCCTGCACTGCCACAATGATGCCACCCGAAGGTTGCAGGAACAGCAACTCATATTCCGCCTGGGAACCCTGCAGCCATATGGTATCAATGTGGACTTCACCAGTTTCAAAATCTCCCCTTCCCCCACTGCATCCCTAAACCAGCCCAGTTCATCCCCTCCCCCCACTGCACCACACAACCAGCCCAGCTCTTCCCCCCCACCCACTGCATCCCAAAACCAGTCCAACCTGTCTCTGCCTCCCTAACCGGTTCTTCCTCTCACCCATCCCTTCCTCCCACCCCCAGCCGCACCCCCAGCTACCTACTAACCTCATCCCACCTCCTTGACCTGTCCGTCTTCCCTGGACTGACCTATCCCCTCCCTACCTCCCCACCTACACCCTCTCCACCTATCTTCTTTGCTCTCCATCTTCGGTCCGCCTCCCCCTTTCTCCCTATTTATTCCAGTTCCCTCCCCCCATCCCCCTCTCTGATGAAGGGTCTAGGCCCGAAACGTCAGCTTTTGTGCTCCTGAGATGCTGCTTGGCCTGCTGTGTTCATCCAGCCTCACATTTTATTCTCTTGAAGGGAGATGGACTCTGTTGCAGATAACAACAAATGCTGGTAAGAAGATAAAATGTCCAATGCACCTGGTGTGGCTTCCTCTACATTGGGGAAACCAAGCGGAGGCTTGGGGACCGCTTTGCAGAACACCTACGCTCGGTTCACAATAAACAACTGCACCTCCCAGTCGCGAACCATTTTAACTCCCCCTCCCATTCCTTCGACGACATGTCCATCATGGGCCTCCTGCAGTGCCACAATGACGCCACCCGAAGGTTGCAGGAACAGCAACTCATATTCCGCTTGGGAACCCTGCAGCCCAATGGTATCAATGTCGATTTCACAAGCTTCAAAATCTCCCCTTCCCCCACTGCATCCCAAAAACCAGCCCAGCTCATCCCCTCCCCCCACTGTATCTCACAACCAGCCCAGCCTGTCTCCGCCTCCCTAACCTGCCCTTCCTCTCACCCTTCCATTCCTCCCACCTCAAGCCACACCTCCATTTCCTACCTACTAACCTCATCCCACCTCCTTGACCTGTCCGTCTTCCCTGGACTGACCTATCCCCTCCCTACCTCCCCACCTATACTCTCCTCTCCATCTATCTTCTTTTCTCTCCATCTTCGGTCCGCCTCCCCCTCTCTCCCTATTTATTCCAGTTCCCTCTCCCCATCCCCCTCTCTGATGAAGGGTCTAGGCCCGAAACATCAGCTTTTGTGCTGCTGAGATGCTGCTTGACCTGCTGTGTTCATCCAGCTTCACACTTTGTTATCTTGGATTCTCCAGCATCTGCAGTTCCCATTATCAAAGAAGATAAAGTGCACTAAGTTTCAGGGAATGGTCAACTATTTTGTCAGCTACAGTGTTGGAAGCTTTGGTGTGGGTAGTGGGCATGCAGATAGTGACCCTGTTTTGTTCAGGCAGAGGAAAGCTGTGCAGGCAACATTTCTCCTGCAAGTGGAAAGGGCTCCCGTAGAAGTCGATGGCAGGGACTTAGCTTCAATGACATGGCTGCAGATTTATCAAAATGAGAACCTTACCTCTCCCTTCAATCCAACACAACAGGCTCACCATGCAAGTGAGAAAAGGACGAAAAGAAAGGCTTTCATTTGCATAGCACCTTTTGTGACTTCAATTTCCTCGAGACTCACGTCAGTACTGTCATCTTCCTGACACTCCACGTACAGAAGGAAAAACAAAAGTTGCTGGAAAAGCTCAGCAGGTCTGGCAGCATCTATGAAGAGAAACATCAGGTAACGTTTCGGGTCCGAGTTCTGAGACAGGGTCACTGGATCTGAAATGTTAACTCTCATTTTTTTCTTCATTGATGCTGCCGGACCTGCTGAGCTTTTCTAGCAACTTTTGTTTCTGTTTTTGATTTACAGTATTAGCAGTTCTTTCAGTTTTTACTCCGCATACAGACTGTTCAAAACTATGCATCCATGGCTGGCACATTCTGTATAACCTTAGAGGAATATCTCATTAACACACATTCTTCTTTCTTACAGGACGTCACTCATAATTTGTGATAGGATCCCATGAACCACCTGCTTATCCTGCTGACTTTTAGGGTAAAGGTTCAGCCTTGGCCATGGTGAATGACAATCCTGTAAACAATATCATTCGGAGTTTCGTCAAATATTACTTTATTTACACTTATTTTAATTTGCCCCTGAACAAAGTGCATGGCTTTCGAAAAACTAAAAGAACTATGGATGCTGAAAATCTGAAACAAAAACAGAAAGTGGTGGAAAATCTCGGCAGGTCTGACGGCATCAGTGGAGGGAAATCAGAGTTAGCATTTCAGATCCAGTGACCTTTCCGCAGAGATAGTAGGAATTCAGATGCTGGAGAATCCGTGATAACAAGGTATAGAGCTGGATGAACACAGCAGGCCAAGACTGTATTGGTGCTGCCTCGTGCTCCCACAAGGAGCTCAAACAGTTCATCCACTTCACCACCACCTTCCAATCCAACCTTAAGTTCACCTGGACCATCTCTAATACCTTTCTCTCCTTCCTGGACCTCTCTGTCTCCATCTCCGGCAACCACCTAGAAACCGATATCCATTTCAAGCCTACCAACTCCCACAGCGACCTAGAATACATCTCCTCCCACGCACCTTCCTGAAAAACTGCCACCCCCTATTCCCAATTCCTTCACCTCCACTGCATCTTCTCCCAGGATGAGGCATTTCACTTCCGTACATCTCAGATGTCCTCGTTTTTCAAGGACGGCAACTTCCTCCCTCAGTGGATGAGGATGCCGTCGACCGTGTCTCCCACGTTTCCCACAACTCACCCCTCACACCCTCTCCCTGCAATAACAACCAAAACAGAATTGCCTTCATCCTCACATACCACCCCACCAACCTCCGGATCGGACGCATCATCCTTCGGCACTTCTGCCATCTGCAATCTGACCCCACTACCAAAGACATTTTTCTCTCCCTGCCCTTATCTGCCTTCCGGAGGGACCACTCTCTCTGTGATTCCCTTGTCCACTCCATACTCCCCTCTAACCCCACCATACCTGGCACTTTTCCCTGCAACCACAGGAAGTGCTGCACCTGCCCCTACAGCTCCCCCCTTGTCCCATCCCAGGCCCCAAGAAGACATTCCACATCAATCAGATGTTCAGCTGCACGTCTGCTAATGTGGTATACTGTATCCACTGTACCTGTTGTGGCCTCCTCTACATCGGGAAAACCAAGCGGAGGCTTGGGGACTGCTTTGCAGAACACCTATGCTTGGTTCGCGCTAAACAGCTGCACCTCCCAGTCACGAGCTATTTCAATTCCCCCTCCCATTCCTTAGACGACACGTCCATCCCGAGCCTCCTGGTGTGCCACAACGATGCCACCTGAAGGTTAAAGGAACAGCAACTCATATTCCGCTTAGGAACCCTGTAGCCCAATGGTATCAATGTGGACTTCACAAACTTCAAAATTCCCCCTCCCCCTACCGCATCCCAAAACCAGCCCAGCTCATCCCTACCTCCCTAACCTGTTCTTCCTCTCACCTATCCCATCCTCCCACCTCAACTTCACAATCTTCAAAATCTCCCCTCCCCCTACCACATCCCAAAACCAGCCCAGATCATCCCTGCCTCCCTAACCTGTCCTTCCTCCTACATATCCCCTCCTCCCACCTCAAGCCCCACCCCCATCTCCTGCCTACTAACCTCATCCCGCACCCTTGACCTGCCCGTCCTCCCTGGACTGACCTATCCCCTCCCTACCTCCCCACCTACACTCATCTTTACTGGCTTCATCCCCACCGCTTTGACTGGTCTATCTCCTCTCCACCTATCTCGTCCTCTATCTATCTTCTTTCCTCCTCCGCCTCTCTCCCTATTTATTTCAGATCCCCCTTCCCCTCCCCCATTTCTGAAGAAAGGTCCAGGCCTGAAACATCAGCTTTCCTGCACCTCTGATGTGCTTGGCCTGCTGTGTTCATCCAGCTCTACACCTTGTTATCTCGAACGTTCCTCAGAACTGTTTTCACCAGCCACTTCCCTCTCTTCAAACTGAAGATATAACCTTTGTTCTCTCGGTTTCTTTTGAGGACACATCCTCAGGAATGTGAAGACTGCTTTTGTAAAGTATCACTCCATCAGGGCCTAGCAAGTGGCAACTCAGGTTCCAGCAGTACACTCACTTTTGAGGATGGGATAAAGGAGATACGTTCATTTCGTAAATCACTCATAATTGATGTGGAGGAATTAGGAGCCAGAGAAATTGCATACTAGCTCTGCCGGAATCTCTCAGATACTGGCTTTGTCGGCCCAGGTTACAGGCGAAGGCCAATGTCTAGACACCAGGAAACACTGAGTGAACTGGGCAGGGCACTCTGCCAGCCAAATATTGCATGATAGCTCAAAGCATGGGGGAGTTCAGCTCCAACATTTACAGAATCCACAACATCTTCACTGAACCTTCAATCAGGCAGTGTAATGGAATGTTATAGTTTCGTTTTGTTTTATTCAATTAAAGGTATTCCATGATGCATTTAAGAGTGGTAACCCAGTGCAGTTTTATTAATACAGCTGAGATGAGTTTATCAGCAAAAACAAACATTTGCATGAAATGCCCAGTCCTGTTACCTGTGCGTGACCTGATTTAAAATCACTGGAAGTTGCTCTAAAAGAAACAAGCTATTTAATAGTTTCATTGGTATTTATCAGTCAGTTTCCTAATAAACCACATTACTTTTGATTCAAGAAAAAAAGTGCCTCCTAGTGCTTGTGCACTAAGAAAATGAATGGAATCTGAAGAGCCTTCCTGAACCAGTGTGGTCAATGGTATCCCACAATTTTAACACGATGGCATTATGGGATTTGTGGATAGGTTTGTTATAGCCACATTGTTGTGTCTATGAAATTCAGAAAAGATGTTTCCCTAAATGAAATAAATTAAAATAGATGATTTACCTTAACCCAAAGTGGAGTTACAATGGCTGTCTGGACATTTTTCAAATTACAATTCCACAAAATAAGAGTGAAGAAGAAGCTTTGATTTCATTGAGATTTAAATGTCCAGGATTCAAACCTCATTATTTGTCCATGTGATTGCTGCCAGTAACCATTTCTATGGACATTGGGAGTGCTGATATTGTAGTCATGTACATAACAGGAACTACTTCATGGTAATAAAACATCTTGTTAGCTCACATCTTGGGAAGGTTACTTAGTCCTGGAGACAGACCAAACAGGGAAGGGATTCCACCAGGAAAAGGAAGGACCTTTCCTAACATTCCCTTAAAGGCAGAGAAGGTGGAGTATATCTCTTATTAAATATGGGATTGCAGGAACAAACAAGAAAGTTACTGTTGTCAGGTCAAAGGCACTAGGTATTAATTGCAAGGTACTTTCAACTCATTGTCTTTAGTAAACCAAAATAGAATCTTCAGGCTTACACCATTTCTAGCTTCCATCTCAAAAGCTAAGGGTAAAAGTGGCTTTTGGATTCATTAGGGTTAGAAAATCTAAGTGTATGTTACCTTATTTGTAGTTATCCTTTCTTGTGAGTGTGTATGTGTTTTTTTTAATGAATGATTGGCTGCTGTTGCAAATACATTTTGGGATGTTGAAAAAAAAGTTCATTCTTTCTTTTAATGTAAACTTATGAGAAGCCTGACGTATGCCTACTTTTAAAGTTACAACACTAAAAGGGCTGAAACATTTCTTGCATAAAACACATTTTGCTGTAATTAGTTGGGTAAGAAAAGGGAACTGTCTTTCCAACTGCACCTTTCTGTAACAGGCTTAATGTTGGTGTATTAAATCTGAAAACAGTGGAAAAGATTGTGTTAAACACAAACATATGTTGTTTTAAGTAAAACACAATCTTGTTTAAAATTCCCTGAACATTTTCATTATTCTGGCTCGTTTCCTCCGAAATTGTACCAATATTACTTGGGGAAATGAATGGAAATATATATACTTTGACAATTACACTTATAATGAGGGGAAGGCAATCCCAGAAGGCTGCACTAGAGAAAGGCTATAACAAAAAGTCTTGGTCATAAGGATTGCAGGATGGTTGGCATATTGTGGCCAGTTTACATGAGACAATTCTGAATGAGCTCTGGCAGAGAAAACCATGTTAGATGCTGCTCCTGCTGTTTCTCCTCTTTCTGATGAAATACCCAAGAGATTGAGAATCACAAGTGGTATAAGTTCATCAGAAATCCAACAGCTTTAATGGCAAAATCTTAAACTTCAAAACAATGGAGTCACACAGCTACCCACTAGTTAGACAAATTTGGTGGACTGCAGGCTGATTAGATCTGATCTGACAAGCACCAAATAGGCTGTTGTGGAATTACTTTTGATGATGGTCCCACTCCCGACAGAACCATTTCAATGAGGGTTCTTAGTCTCATTTATACGTCAGCTGCATGGCAACTGCCCTTGTAACATGCTCTAGAAACTGTCTGCACACTTTCAGAGCAAATTTTAACAAATTCTAAAGCGTTATCTGCACTATGCTTCCTTCTACAAGACAAATGGGGTGAATGAATCATGATTGTTCAATAAACCAGGCAAAACATACATGAGATAGCAGGAACTGCAGATGCTGGAGAATCTGAGATAACAAGGTGTACAGCTGGATGCTCCCCTCCTCCACCCTGTCACCCTGGCTCTGGTCCTCAGGATAGTCTCTGGGCTATGGAGGTCAGAAACCTGCAACACTCCCGCAGTTCCTGATGTTACTGTATCTCTATCTCCCTCTCTCCCTCTCTCTCTATCTCTATCCCTCCATCACAACCACCAAACTGTAGATGGATGCAATGACTGGACTAGCTATACTGCTCCAGTTTCTCAGCATGGACAGCCACAGTATCCCAAACTCCTGCTGATCTTGTTCATCTTTGAACGTGTCCATGAGGACCCTCATCACCAGGGTCACATGGTCTTCTCCTGCTATAAGCTGAGCAAGTGCCCGGTCTCCAGGATCCTTTCAAGCGCCAATGGGCTGGACCATTTCTCCCTCACCCATCTCTGTAACTGTTGGGATGAGGTCCTCAGCAGGCCGAGCAACATCGGAGGAGCAGGAAGGCTGATGTTTTGGGCCTAAATCCTTTTTCAGAAAAATCTGGAAATTTTTTTTTCTGAAGAAAGGCCTAGGCCTGAAACGTCAGCCTTCCTGCTCCTCTGATGCTGCTTGTGCTGCTGTGTTCATCCAGCTCTGCAGCTTGTTATCTCAAAACATACATGATATGCTGCAGCAATTAAGGGGCAGTGGAAAGTGTGGCAGATATTGGAGCATTTACCTGGCCTGGGTGATGAGGACCTGGAGAAGTCTGTGAGGTTAATGGAATTGGCAGCTGGAGGGTGGTGAGAGGATGATGCTGCGGGGTGTCAGAAACATGTTAATGCTGAGGGTGGAAGCTAATTTCGGAGAAATGCTCATGGTCATTACCATCATGAAGTAGATGGGCATTGGATAATATCTAGGAGGATGAAATTGAACATACTCTCAGTGGGAGGTGTAAGTGAGATGATGTGTGAGGGGTGGGCCGTATGTACAACGGGGGTCACTGGGCAGTCACTAGGGAAGAATGTTTGTGTTCCACACATGAGATATTGGTGACACAGACCGGCAGGCTGTGTGCTCTTGACAATCGTGTGATATTGACCTTCATTGTGTGGTGCATCTCCCTGTCACTGCCTGAAATAGACTCTCCCAAACACACAATAAACACAATAGTGGGCAATGTTTGAGAGTAGGGGTTTGTAGTGAGCCATTGCCATGTACTTGTATTTCTAACTCTGCTCCCTCATGATGTCGTTGCCACTCATTAATAACTGCTAAGCCCTCAGGTTAAATCACCACCAATCATCTCTCTCTAATGAGAGAGCAGCCCTATGGCCTAGTAAGACTGTGGCAACACAACATACCTACCATGAAAGCTTATTCTTAGAAACCATGGAGTGACGTTGTAGTGTGCAACAAATCATCTCCACAAAGTCACAGATAACTGTATGAATAGTTAAAAAAACAAATCTTTATCACAAATTCAAACAATGTACATGAGTGTTAATTTCCTCTCTCTCCCTCCTGCTGCATCTTACTGAACACCCCAGTTGTGTAGATAAGTTAGAGCGAGTCTGCTCCATAATGGAGTATGATGGACCTGAAAATTTGGTCTGGCAACCCTGGGGGCGATTTTGTCTGGATGTGCCGGACCTGCCAAGGATTGGGCTTCCAATGATCAGAGAGAGGCAGGCAACGTAGAAAGGGAGGGCCAGGCTCCCCGGCAGTCTCTGGAGTGAGCACTGCTGAGGGACCTGAGTGTGGCTCCTTCTCCAACCAGATGTGTCCTGGCAATGCCCTGACTCCTTATGAAGGGGAGCTCCTGGACTGTGGCTAAAGCTCTTTGCTCCCCTCCTCCACCCTGTCACCCTGGCTCTGGTCCTCAGGATAGTCTCTGGGCTAATGGAGGTCAGAAACCTGCAACACTCCCGCAGTTCCTGATGTTACTGTATCTCTATCTCCCTCTCTCTCTCTCTCTCTATCTCTATCCCTCCATCGCAACCACCAAACTGTAGATGGATGCAATGACTGGACTAGCTATACTGCTCCAGTTTAACAGCATGGACAGCCACAGTATCCCAAACTCCTGCTGATCTTGTTCATCTTTGAACGTGTCCATGAGGACCCTCATCACCAGGGTCACAGGGTCTTCTCCTGCTATAAGCTGAGCAAGTACCCGGTCTCCAGGATCCTTTCAAGCGCCAATGGGCTGGACCATTTCTCCCTCACCCATCTCTGTAACTGTTGGAATGAGGTCCTCAACAGCTTCCAACCCCACTCTCCCTTCAATTATTGAGGCCCCTGGCATCTTGGTTTCACTGCTGGTGGACAGCCTCATCGATGGTTTCTTTGGGCTGTCAATGGTCTCCTCTCTTGAGGTGGAGGAGCTCTCCTCCTGGGAGATGGCTGCCTCTAGGCTCAACGGCTGCAAAAAGCATCACAGCTACTAATGTGCCCATTGCATCACCCTGACTGTCTGGAAAATGTCAGCATTTTCGTTGCTGGGACATAGAGCTCCCTGCATCCCCATAGGAGTTGTTACGGTCATAGAGTCATATATATATACAGCATGGAAACTGACGCTTTAGTCAAATTCATCCATGCCGCCCAGATATCCGAAATAAATCTACTCCCATTTGCCAGCATTTTACAACTATCCCTCTGAATCCTTCCTGTTCATATCCCCATCTAGATGTCTTTAAATGTTGTAATTGTACCAGCCTCCAACACTTTCTTTGGCAGTTCATTCCATACATGCATCACTCTCTGCATGAAAAATTGCCCCCTTTGATCCCTTTTAAATCTTGCCCCTTTCACCTGAAACCTATGTCCTCTAGTTTGTAACTTCCCCATCCTGGGGAGAAGACCTTGTATATTTACCCTATTCATGCCTTGATGACTTTATAAACGTTTATAAAGTCACCCCTCAGCCTCCAATTTTCCAGGGAAAATAGTTCCAGTCTATTCAGCCTCTCTTTATGGCTTAACCCTCCAACCCTGGCAACATCATTGTAAATCTTTTCTGAACCCTTTCAAGTTTCACAACATCCTTCCTATAGCAGGGAGATCAGAATTGCATGCAGTCTTCCAAAAGTGCCCCAAGTAATGTCCTGTATAGTCACAACATGATCTCCTAACTCCTGCGCTCGATGCACCTATCTACAAACATACCAAATACCTTCTTCACTATCCTACCTACCTGTGATTCCACTGTCAAGGAACTATAAACCTGCATGCCAAGATTTCTTTGTTCAGCAAAACTCCCCAAGACCTTACCATTAAGTGCATAACTCCTGCCCTGATTTGTCTTTCCAAAATGCAACACCTCACACTTATTTAAATTAAACTCCACCTGCCACTCGTCAGCATTGGCCCATCTGATCAAGTTCCTGTTGTACTCTGAGATAACCTTAGTCACTGTCCATTACAGCTCCAATTTTGGTGTCTTCTGCAAACTTACTAACCATACCTCCTATGTTCAAGTCCAACTCTTTTTCTATTCATTTGTGGGATGTGGGGTGGTGCAAGTTCCTCTGCCTGTCTTCCAGGAAGAGGACAATTCTCCTGTGCACCTCCAGGTCCTGTCAGAGAACTTCAGTGCTACTTTGCCTTTTGTTAATCATCTCCATCAGTCACCAGTCACAAGCTAGGTAGATGCCTCTGCTCCTCCAGCTGCACTGCAGGCTGTTATGGCATGGCCACAATTTATGCTGTTCTTCTGGCTGATGTCCAATGAGTGGTGAGTTCGTCCTGGGATGACACGTGGTAAGTCAGGACAGGGATACAATGTGCTAGTCACCATTGGGTCAGCAATAGCTTTTAAAGCAGCAAGTTTGCTAAGATACATGTAAAAAAAAGACACAGTTTGCACTTTGCCAAACAGGAGTAAAATTCCACCCACAATTATTTTTGGTTAGTAAATAAATTTTACACATGCAAATCAATTTGTGTTTCATATTTTGGTGAATTCTCTTAATGGTCTGTATTCTTCAAAAATGATTGTGTTCTCAATGATTACACGGTTGCATACAAAAGTTTGATGAATTTTACAAGTAGCATATATATTTGTTAAGATGTGCAGTTTCCAAATACAAGCATAGGATTTTACTAAGTGAGACATAACATACAAATTTACTAAACCAATTTATTTTGGTATAGATTTAAGGCAAGTTTAAAACAAAATTACCTGATTGTAGCAAAGTCTTGATGGGTGAATGATTCGTCCATTTTCTGTGGTTCAAAGAGAATCCACAGAACCCTTGTAATTAACTACAGCATTGTCAGCACTTTTTGAAAAATTTTGCACATGTGAGGATATATCATGTACACTGTATGTAACTAAAAGCTACTGTAGTGGCTCTTTCATGCATTACAATGCATGTGTCTAACTTCTTAACCAAGCCGCTAATCACACAAATTATTGCAACTAATTACATCTGAAGGTCTAATTAATTCTTTCAGTACCACATCATTTAGTGCGCATTCACACTACAGCACCTGTTTTGAAAATCCTTGTAGCTAATTTGTTTATAAACAAACAATATTTGCATAAAATGCCTAATGAATGGATTAGCAGTTAGCACTCTGATACACAGGTTACAGCCTAGTAGTATTAATATTGAGTAGGTCATGATTGAAAACATTACATTGCAGTTGAAGTTATAGAAATCTATCCTTAAAGGGATATCACCTTCTGTAAAAAGAAAATTTTGGCTTCAGCATCATTCAAAATGCACATCATATTGAAGCCCAATGCTGCCATTTATGTCTGACGACATCGTGATGCAAATGTTGTCTGTGCACAAAGAAATAATGGATTGGCAAACAATTTTACATAAATATATTGTCTCTTCAAATAATCTAATTTACTGTCAAGAAATTCTTAAAATGTATAATTGGTAAAAGTGTTCAAGCAGTGCTGAAAGATATCAACACTAAACTTTTACATTTTACAATAGTTCAGTCACAAGGTACTCATTTAAAAAAATATAATCCATGTGCTGTATAAGAACAATGTGAGTATAAAAATGACACTTGTCAGGATTTTCAAAAGTGAAGCAGTGTACGTGAAAGACATCCTCATTTCCAATATTCTGAACTTTAATTGAAATGTTTTGTGCCCAATGCTGCCATTCTCGGTTGTGGTGCACCATTGCATAACACTCACAATACACATTCTTTCATTCATCATACTGTTCATTATGGCTCTTGTAACACAGGGGTTTTTAAATCAATTCATTCAATCTACAGTTACTGGCATTTCATGCACAAGCATTAAAAATTGTTATTTAATATATATGTCTCTCTGTGTTGTTTAAAACACGGGAGAAGAAAAGCCCAAGGAATCAACATGTCGGTGGCACTGACACTGACTTAACATGATGGACAAGGCAGCCATAAGACACATACCAATAAAGAAAAATCTCAGCCCCTCGTGCTTTCTATGGAGCCGACCCAGGTGCTCGTGGTCTCAGAGAATTGAAAGAAACCTGATGATTTTGACCAGACAAGACAAGCAGTCACCGAGCAAGTACCTTTGCTTTGTCACCAAGGAGAAAGAGCAAGCAGACAGCTCAGAAAGTGGCTGCTTTTTACACTCTGCTATTTACTCTGACACAAGCTCCGGTGAAGCTACTTAGTGATTGACAATCTTAACCTGCTGTAAAAAACTACAGTCTGTACCGAAAATATGCTAAGTATATCACTGCTCCATGTGAATGCAATACATATTGTGTGGCAGAGTTTGCACACACCAGCAATTGTCAGTGTTGGACCTGCATTCAGACATGACATTCATTTGAAGAATTATCTTTTAAAATGGAATTTAATTTGCATATAAGGAATGAGAGATTTATGATGGGCAACACTGTGCAGCACAGCATCTGCCTACCATCAGTCATAATTTAGATTGTTTGTGACCAATCCTAAATTCTGCAGTATTTGAAGATGAAGTGTTCTGTTGCTATCTTATTGTCAAGAGTGTAAGACTTACAAGAGATTTATTAGTAATCTTATCACAAACATGTCTCAAGTTTTTTCTTTTAATATGTGCCAAGTTTCTCTGAGGAATTTTCACATTGCAATTATATTTCTCAATGTTCACATTCTGGAGGTTAGTTGATTTTCTCTCCAAAAGAAGACGACCCGTGAATACACTACAGTGGCTCTGGTGTATTTTTTGTACACTGTTTAATAATCAATGTATTCATCATTAAAATCTGAACCCTGAAGCAATGGTTTTTAGCATATTCTAATGACTAGCATCTTGCAAATTACTTTGACCTTTCATGTACATTCTGTAAGCACCTTGTTCTAATGTGTACTGTATTTATAGTTTGCCAATACAAACTAGCCAAAGATTGGATAATTACTGTAATCTATTAGCTCGATTGTTCTCCATGCTCATTTGTAGAATGTGTCATATGGGCCATTTTGAAAAGCACTAGGGAAGACAGGATATCCTTCATCTCAACAAGACTTAAAGAAAAGAAATACTTTTGTTTTCAAAAACAGCAGTAATGTATGGAAACAAATAAAGCCAGCCTTCCTAATGGACAAAAGAAAGCATCTTCGGATCGAGATCCTCTCTGAGACTGACACAGAGCATAACATAGAGTGGCTGAGATCTCGACAGCAGAATATCAAGCAAACCATTTTTACTACAAAAAAATCACCCTGACCTTCAAGCAATTCTTTAATGGACAATACCAATGACTTTATTACAAATGGAAGATAAAAGGCGCTACTGTAGGAAGCTGCACAAAAACAAATCTGTCCTTAAAAGACTGTTTATGGAAAAGGGTGAATGATTCTTTTTTTCGGAGAAGAGACAAATTTTCTGAGAAAGTACAGATAGAAGCTGCCCCCAAAAGGTTGAATCTGCTAAGGACTCCTCTCCCCACTCCTCTATTCTATTCATTGACAGCCCGTTTTGAGGCAGTTATGGATAGATAACATTACAGACACTGGTAATTAAAACAACACTAATTTTGTCTCACTGGCTGCACTCTGTTGTTTGAAATCATCTATCATGGCCTTCATGCTTCACACAATGAGCAGACATTTGTCTAGTGAAATCTTGCTTGGTCAACACTTTTCTTAATACAGTATCCCAGCATACCTGTCTGCCTGTCTATGTTTTTCAGATTGAGATAACAACTACAAAAATGTTTAGTTAGCTATTATTGTGACAATTGCTGGCTGTGTTCTTCACAAGTACTTTTAATTGTTTTCATTTTCTTTAAGATATATTAAAAATTTCTCAAATAGGAATATGCTGTAATTGACTTTCAGCAGTGTCTTCTACATTGTACATGGGGCGTGTCACTACATGTTTTTTAAAAGTCAGCATCTTATTCAATACATAGAGGTTTGGGACTGACTTGAGATGACTCATTTAATATTTTCCAATTAGGTTAGGATTTAGTAGATCATTAAGATGAGTAGCTAGTCAGGCACACCATACACTCTTTGGGGCTGCTATAGAATGTCAGAAGTAGTACAAATAGACATGATCAATTACCACACATCGCCTTAGCTATAGGCCTTAAATTTGAAATAGCAGCTTCAGGCATAACTCAATGGTCAAGGGACAATAATCTGGTCTGCAATGATATCAAGAGACCAAATTTAAAGGAACATTTGCAAAGTTTTTAACCAATAAAATATAAATAGATACCAGAACTTTGAAAATCATACAGCCTGCCAGGCAATTGTGACTTTTAGTAAAATCTTGACCTAAAGCCTTGGTGAGATATTTTATCAAATTCAATAATGATTATACAACATTTTACCTCAACAGACAAAAAGGTACTTAAAAAATTAGCTCCGAATCTGGCCATGACTGCTCCCCTAATTGCTCTCTCAGGGAAGTATCAAGCACTTAGGTGCTGACGACACAGATGGAACCTGACTTTCAGGAACCTAGCCTGGGCTTAGAGGTGGATTTCAGTTTTAAAGGTGACTGCTATGTCAGATGAAGACATTTTAAAGAATAACATGAAATTATTCCACACTATGTAGGTTTTATTGATAAATGCAGCATCTTCATGCTATATAAAGCAAAGTTTTAAAATCCTTAAAATACAATGAAAATGATTAGCTGTACAAACAATAAGATCATAGTTTATTTTAAAAGGTAATCAGTTTTTAATACATGATCTCTAACCTTTGAAACAGTTCATGAACAAATGTATTAATGAATTATTACTTTGAAATCTCTCAGATAAAGTAAGTTTATAGGTCGACATGAGTTTACACAAATTAAAATAGCCCCAAAACAGTAAGGTGCTAAAATATAACAATTTTACACCATTATCAAAAGACTAAACTTAACAAGATGTATATAAACAAAAATCCTAGGCACATATTAGATTAACTCCTTGAATGATAAATTTACTCAGTGTTCCTATATGCAGACAAAACAATTTGATAATGGGTACCATGTGATGAAAAAAAAACACACTCCAAAATATCTCTACTTATTCTCATATCAATTCAAAAAGGAATTTTTATGCCATCTCTGTGTGCTGAAATAATATGCAAAATTGAATAACAAGAACAGTGCTAATTTATCTTTTCGGTGTCAGAAAGAAATATTATTCTAAGTGTTTGAGCTGCAGAAAGGATAGCAGAGCGTAAGTCTGCACTGAAACTTCAACATTGCACAAAAGCACCACCCAAAGGCTGAACTATATGCAGGAAGTAATGAAACACACAGTAGACTGAGCTTTATTTTTGTCAATTTCACATGGATTTGGAAATATGACCCTTCTCTGGCACCTGGCAAGGGGTTTTTGATTGAAATGGCCTATTTCAGTAGTTTCACCTGGTGAGAATTGATGATAATCCAGACTAAAGCATTTTGTGATACACAGATACACACCAAGTTCATGCGTAATTGAACAAGCTCATCAGATCAGCCATGATGTAAATGCGACAGAGGGCAATTTAAAGATGAAACATTTTTTCCTACTTTCCTGTCAATATAACATTAAAGTTTGTGCTTTTTTGTGTCTGATCTTTATTTAAATCAGTTACAGAATGAATGATATACATTTTGACATGGCTAAGATAAAATGACTTAACATATCACAATATAAGATGACATGAACATTTCAAATAGAATCTTGCAGTGAAATGTAGAGAATGAAGTTCCCCATCCTTTTAATTTGGAATTTTAATTCTGTTTTATGCTTTGATTCCTTTTTTAAACCACAGGTCTGGTTTCATGTTTCCCTCCTTGACATTTTCTCTGAAGGGCCTGATTCATCTCTGGGCATCGTGACATGGGCACTGGTCACAAGATCACAAGATAAATACGGATGAGCATGGCCTTTTTAGTTCATCCATCCACAATGACATGTCATTCTCCTCATTACAATATCTATGTTTATTTTTAAATTTAAAAATACAACTATTTTCCCCTCTATAAATTCATTCATAAATCTGTTACATTTCTCAGTGAAGCTTGTATGAAGAAAAACACCTAAATTTATAACCTAAATTTGATTGCTGTCACTTTCAGTTTTAATTTGTGGTCATTGATCAGTTACCTTTTCAATAACGTACATCATGTTATCTTATATACATGATCTCTCATCAAAGAGGAAACATTTAAGTTTCTGTTGAAATTCCTCTTAATCCAAACAGCTTAAAATAGTGATCAGCTTCATGACAATTATCTGAATTGCTCCCAATGTCTGACTATCTCATGTGTGTCTCAGTGGTTAGTTTGTGCATGAATCCTTCAGACTTGCACTCTCCTACAATGCCATTCAGTGCTCCATTTGCTGTGTTGATTGCTGCACTGCTTTGGTCAGACATGTTAAATGTAGTGTCTATTAGAATTCATAAATCTCTTTCAACATCTTCCCAAGCTATTTTCACACCAAATATGGAATATGCAGGTCACACGTTTTTCTCCTACATTATATTTGTCCATGTTACAGTTTATCTGACTTGACATTGTTCTGCCCACTTACATATTTCATCCAAAATATCTTATACATCCTTCTTCGCAGTTCAAGTAAGAACTGAACCTCTTAATGTGAGATTATCCACATCCCCTATCTCACTTGCATTGTTTCTAGATCCAAAAAGCACTTCAAATACCAATCCCTATCATTTACTACCTAGTCTTTCTTCCTAACTTCCAGTTAATTTTCTGAACAATTTCTTATCTCAAACTGAAGGGAGTCAGAAGTTTCCTTCTGATCTAAAATTTGATATTTAGAAAGAATGTAAAACGCTATCCTAAAATTGGCTTAATTTATGGTATTTACAAACAGTTCCAGCACCTTGGATTTTCACAGGTAGTGCTCAGAGCATGGTTTCTTCCAATACCTCCACAGGAAGCAAGTGACCAGGGACAAGATCAGAACTTTGTTCTCGTTTGGTTAGACCTTGCTACATAAAATATATCAGTAAGAGGGAGCACCTCAAACTAGAATGATTCTGTCCAGTGAAGTCCTAGACACTACGCTAGAGAACTATACATGAAAACCTGAACTCTACAGATATAAGTAAAGGAGTGTTACTGACCATTAAGTACAGAATTGCCTTCCTAGAGATAAGGAGATAGCAAGCTGGGGAACAATGTATGTGAAGACACACACGGTTGAGATATTCCATGCAAATATCTCAGTTTTCAAGCACCACTATTGTCTTAAAGCATGAGATATGGCATGATGGCATCTTAGGAATAAATCTCCAGAACCACAACCTGAAGCTGGGACAAGGTCCATGGGACACAGCCTTGAAAGCTTTGACCAAGTCTGAACAGAGGTACGTCATCATAGAGAGGAAAGTATTAATAGCTATCCATAATACTACCAATGGAGCTGAAATTTTCAGATGAGATAGACCACCAGCTTTTGGCAACATTACTAGGATCAAAAAAAATCACAAAAATGTCTCTGAACATATGAAGATTCAGGCTTAGGCTAATGAGTTCTGACAATGGTCTCAACAGTGGTTTATGATCTAAGTAAGGCACAATCAAAGGAAAATAAGCTGTTGAGGTTGGCAGTGGATTAAGCAGACAAAGAGGATCTTATTCTTATTAAACAAATAGATCCTTATTCTATAGCAATAATTAACAATTTACCAGCAAATGAGGGTAAGCTCATAAAAGTACACAGCTCAAAACTCTGATAATGGGTGCACAAAAGTCAGACAACTCCATCTGCGAGGGTGGTGAAAAAATGCTCCAGTGAACAAAGTGCTGGAAAAGTACCACAAGCAAAAGCAACACTCATTGATGGAAGAATATTTATTAGTGTATGACCATAGAATAGCTAATCTGAAATCACTGTGAACTGAAATCCCGCAAAAACTTCATGGGCAGCATTTGGGTAACAATAAGTGCAGAACAAGATCAAAACAATCACTGCAGTGGCCAGGCAACTGAAAGACATACATTTATCATGGTTGCTTTGAAAGCAATGCCCTTTTAAGAATCTCAGTAGATGAACAAGGTACCTGGATGTTATCAAATGGCCAGGAGCCAACGCTATCTGCAGTTGGCCACCCTAGGCAAAGAATCTGCGCAGAGGTTACACTGTACTGTCTGAACTAGTTTTAGCTGGAAATAAACACACCAGAGGTCTTCAAGTAAACAAAATCTATGTAATTGTTTGTGTTCCATTCAGATAGCACAACACCTTACTACAATGCACAATTGAACTTTAACGTGCTGAACATGTGCTAAACACAGACAAGTTCCCATGGAGCCCAGAATTTCATAAAATTTCTGGAAATAACATGGGAAAATTTAGAAAAGGGTTTGTTCAATTGTAAAGGGAAGATATGTGTAGTCCTTGCCAACTAGTATTCAAAATTCAAGAGTCAAGATTATTCATCTTCAATGATAAAGTGGTGAGATTTCTTTTCACCACAGGAGACCCAGTGAAAAAAGCACTGAAATTTTGTGATATGTGATTTTCTGGATAAATTAGTATCAAACAATTGATCTCAAGTTGTGAACGAGGATTTAAGGAATTCCCTTTGGAGACAAGTATCAAGCTGATGAAAAGTTCTTCGCTCCATCATCAGTTGAACTGAGACAGCAGTCAAGACTGTGATGTCATGAACACTTTAAGAATTCAGGCTGAGAATTAGTTTTATTTAGTTACAAAGCAACAACGCAGATTAGTCAGAAAGATATTAAAAACAGACATACCAATTTTAGAAGACATAACCTGCCAAGACCATGAGGAGGTAAGACAACTACATAAAGGTCATAGCAAAAAGCAACAGAATTGGTACAATTCTAGAAATAGGACAAAAAAAATGTCAACTTGAAAGCCAGGGCTGAAAGCCTGGAAATGGACAGGAAGTCAGAAGCCATAGACATCAATGAAACAAATCAACTGACATCTTACATTGTCATAATGCCTGGAGGGATATTCAGGAGGTGCAAAAAGGCTTTTGTCTTACTCCAACAAGCTGTGAGACCGAGTATAAGTATCACAGGATGTGAGGCAGACATGGACATGCAGATAGTGCACAGAATGATATAATTACAGACATAGTACAACACCATCACCTTTGTGCAGAACTCAAATTAATTAATTTGGGACAACAGTCAGAGTTCCAGATTATCTTGATTTATGGGGTTCATATTTTGTGGTCTGTGGGGATGGTGACAATGATACTGACAGTGGTGATAGTAATAACTATGTTATTACTGATGTTAATGATTACACACAGTATATAATCTATGATTTCCAGTACGGTGTGCAATGGAATAATATAGACCAAGTAGTGATAAACTTAGAAGAATGTGTAGTATAATGATGTTCACATAAATGATGATGATATAACTGATGATATGACTGTCAGTAGTAGGAGAGGGGACATATAAAGAGAGATGTCTTAGGCAATTCTTTAGAGAGCTGTATTTGAGAATCAGTAATCTACGTATGTGAATACAGCAGTGTGCCAAAACATCAGGTGTGTAAGCACCTTACTTGGGGATGAGGAACAAACAATCTAAGAGACAGCATAAGTGCAAACACCCACAGATTAGATATACTGCAAAGATGAATCACAGTATGTAGATAGTAGGAGCAAACTACTGCAGATGCTGAAATCTGTTCTGTAAACAAAAAATGCTGGAGTTCACAACAGGCCAGGTAGCATCTATGGAGAAAGAGCAAGCTAATGTTTCAAGTCTGGGTGATTCTTTATCAGAGATCTGATGGCGAGTCATTTAGTTTCGAAATGTTAGCTTGCTGTCAATCCATGGAAGCTGCCTGGCCCGTTGTGATCTCCAGCATTTTTCGTGTTCATGCAGATCGCAGTATTGGCTTAATGTACACAATAAAGCAGTATGGACTAGTTCAAACCCAGTTCCACGTCAGCAGCTGACAGCTTTTCTCAAGTAAATGTATTTATAAACAATTAGTATAACTTACATTTCTACTTTGCTTTTACACATTTCACAGGAACATCAAACAAATTAAACAGGGTACTGAATCATGTAAGGAATATGTTAGGGCTGATCTCCAAATGTTTGATATCAAAGGAGATGACAGAGACAGAGTGCCAGGGAATTTTATGGAGTAAGATCTAGAAATTAAAGTGAAAGGAACTGAAGGTATGGGCACGATTTGTGGAGAAATAAGTGGGAATACATAACAGGCCAAATATGGAGGAACACAGACTTTTTAAAATGTTGTAAATTTGTGCAAGGTTACAGACAAAGAGGGAGGCAAAAACCAGGGAGAGCATTGGAAATATGATGAGAACTGAAATATTAAGGTAATGCTGATTAAAGGACCTGTGAGTGGAGGAGATATGATATGAGCTCGGATACTCACCAAATTTTTATATCAGCTCACGTTAGTGAAGAATGGAATGGAAGCCAACTATGTAAGAGGTGAAGGGAAGTCAAAATGCCATTATATAACGGTATATATTCTGTTACATAGTATACTTTTTTTTAAAAAATGACCTAGTTATGGATTACAATAAGAGTTTACCACAAGTGTAGTAAAATTTCACAAAAATCATACACAAACACACATACATATACATTCAATCACATTTTCACCACTGAGTCGCAGATGAAATTTGTTAATTTGCATTTTATTTGAATCTGCGTCTCAATCACCACAATCTAGTCAATCTACCTTTGGATTAAAGAAATTACAGGTAGTATTGTACATTATCAAGTAAACATTTAGCATATGAACCAAGTAGTCCTTTTGATTAATACAGTAAATTGAATATCATTAAGAGGGCATTGCAAAAAATATGTTTGATAACATCCAAGACAAAGCAGGTTATTTGATTCACATCCATAGACATCCATGCAATCCACAACTGACGCTAAGTAGTTGCAGTGTGCACTGTCTACAATGTGCACTGCAGGAATTCACCAAGGCTCCATAGCTAGCACCTTCCAAACCCATGGAAACATTCCAATATCTTCTAAACCTTGACTAAGTCACATACCACACTGACATAGAAATATATCACTGCTCCTTTCTTGTTGCTGGGTCAAATTCCTGCATCTGCCACCCTCAGAGTATTGTGGGGATATCTACCCCAAATGGACCACAGTAGTTCAAGAAGGCAGATCATCAACATCTTCTCAAGGACAAGTAGAGCTTTAACCTGCCAGCGATGACCCCGTCCGCCACCATACTATGACCAAATTTTAAGATTTGCTTAAACTTCCAAGGCAAAGAGGAGGTACAAGAAGTGGCAGTTAGCACAGCCACAGACTGGATCAGTATTCTATAATCTCATCAGTCTGGTTCAGTTGAATGAATCTCCGGACTGTAATTTCTTAACACATCCCCATCTTGTCATCCATCTGTTACAGACCATTGCATTGTTCTCTTCTCTACAATCACGAAATAAAATACAAAGCAACATAACTATTTCATCCCCTGCTTCACCAACAGTACATCCAATACTTCAATCACCACTTAATTAATTAGTCTTCTGAGTGTCTGCTTCAGTGTGTCTGCCTAGCCTAGGCTCTTATTCAGTGATACTCTAGTGGCTGCAATATGGATGGTGGAAAGCTGTTGAGGTTCAAATGGGGAAGATTGCCAATGGTATTGCAGGGCAACCAGTGCAGTACCGAGTCTTGAAAACCCAGCTTCAAATCACAATGCCTTGGCATGGATTGCGTCAATCTGAGAGCAAAAGGATTACTGGCAGATGACAGCACATTTATGCTCCAAGAAACCCTGGATGGCATCTCAGCGACTGGAGTAAACTGCTGGAGAACAAAAATTGGAATGACAGTGAGAGTCTGCTTTGTGCATTGGCATCCACAGTCGTCGTGAAAGAGATCTGAGCCAGTATGGCAGTAAATTAGGCAAGTCAGGCATCAAGAAAATGCGTGAGGGAGAATGCTTCAATTTTATAGACAGTTTATTATGAGGTGATGTTCAATAACGTTGGTATGACTTTTCTTTAAGTGTTGGCTTTTCTTTCAGAATTTTGATCAAGAGGATGCCGTAGCAGAGCATTTGAAAGGTGTGAGTTGCCATGAAACAATGAGGTTGGGTTCCTCATCCAGAGTAAGGGGCCTCAAATCTCCTCCCTTCCTTTTCCTCCTTTTATTCTTCCACCTTCCCACGTTCTTCCCACTTTAGCTTCTCTTCCAGAGAGACCTGCACATAAGAACAAGACTAAGGAGGATGCAGTACAACACCGTGGCTTTGAAGATATACCCCAGTGTGAGTTGCAAGGCCCTCTCCCAGTGACCCGGCAGTGGAATTACAGCAGCAGGAAACAGATAGTTTGTTCCATCATAGTTCTGATGACAGCATACGTCTCATTGAAAGAATAGCTTCCTTGACAGTGAGGTATCATGAGTTAGGTATAGGGTACATAGTCCTTGTCAGAAAGGAAGCAGCCTTTGACTGTTTGCGATAGCCCAGAAATGGTGGATATAGCAGATGACATTGATACTAAGTGCCTTGACAGCTGCCAGAATAGTGGATATTTACTATTCAAACCTTTTGGGCAATGGAAGCCTTTGCAGTTGCAGTACAACAAATCACTAATATGTGGGCTCCACAGAGCCACATGCATTCAGTAGATGGCACTCTACACCACTGGAAGTCCCGCTAGTCTGCTAAAATCTTATGTTTAACGCACCTACGTAACTGTCTTTTTCTGCCACTTTACCTTCCTGATGAAACAATACAAGACATTAGAAATAGCAGCTGCTTCCACTGCAAGGATCCACTGGCAAAACTGAGGGCCACCTTTACCTTCCTACTTAATGGCAATGACATCTTTTGACATTGAGCAGACCTTCTCATGACCAACCTTTCCATTCCTTTCTCTGCTTGTTAAAGTCTCTGAAATTATTAAGACATTTTATACCCGGGACCTAATCAAGTATTTCTCAGAACTTCGTGGGAGGCTAGGAAAGAGATTGTTGGGCCCTGTGCTGGGATATTTATATCATTAATAGCCATGGGTGAGGTGAGGGAAGACTGGAGGTTGATTAATGTGCTGCCATTATTTAAGAAAGGCTGTAAGGAAAAGCAAAGGAATTATAGACTGGTGCGTCTTAGATCAGTCATGTGTAAGTTGTGGGAACAGAATCTGAGGGGTTGGATTTCCATGCTTTTGAAAAGGCAGGAATTGATTAAGGATAGTCAGCATGGCTTTGTGCATGGAAAATTGTGTCTCACCAAACTGATTGAGTTTTTTTGAAGAGATGATGAAAAAGATCGATGAAGGCAGCGCAGTACATGTTAACTATATGGACTAGCAAAACATTCGACAAGGTTCCACTGGGTAGTAAGGTTAGATCACGTGGAATCCGAGGGAGCTAGCCAATCGGATACAAAATTGGCTTGAAGTTAGAAGACAGAGTGCAGTGGTGGAGCATTGTTTTTTGGACTGGATGCTTGTGACCAGTGGTGTGTCACAGGAATCAGTGCTGTGTCCTCTGCTTTTCATCATTTATATAAATGATTTAGATGTGAACTTGGGAAGTATGATTAGTAAGTTTGCAGATGACATCAAAATAGGTGGTGTGGTGGACAGTGAAGAAAAGTATCTCAGAATACAATGGAACCTTGATCAGATGGGCCAATTGGCTGAGAAGTGGCAGATGGAGTTTAATTTAGATAAATGTCGGGTAAAGCAAATCAGGGCAGGACTCATACAGTTAATGGTAGGGCCCTAGGGAATATTGCTGAACAAAGAGACCTAGTAGTGCAGGTTCATAGTTCCTTGAAAGTGAAGTTGCAGATAGACAGGGTGGTGAAGAATGCATTTGGTATGCTTGCCTTCATTGGTCAGTGCACTGAGTACATGAGTTGGGATGTCAATAATCCACCACCCCCGTGCCAAAACCCTGACATTCAGATCATGGGACATGCCCAAAGTTGCAGAATGTGGTCTAGCCAATACTTTTTGAAGCTTTGGACTTCACTAGCTGAATTGCACAACTTTATATTTCTTGAGGCATTCTGATCCAACATTTTTATTGCTCTATAATAAATGGTGTATTTATGTTAATCACACAGATGGGTGGAAAGGAGGTGTCTTTTCTTCATAGCAAATGTTTTCTCACAACAAGTTGACACGGAGAAGAAATCCTCCCCCCAGGGGTCATATGGGGGTTTTCAAGTTATGGTGGAACTGGAAATCAAATTGCAAACTCTCTAGATTTGTTAGAATTTTCAACTAATAAATGGTTTCTCCTTGGTTGGTCTACTTTTAAACCTGCAACTACATATTCTGGTATTGCTGGATGCTCATTGGTCTGGAAGGGCTTGCATATAGTCCTTACAGCTATTAGGGTAAGTGCATATGAATGATTTCCAATGAAGGCGTAGTAATAGCTGGAGGGCAGCCATCTTTTTTTTAAATAATCTGATGCTTCAGATTGACTAATTAATTCAGAAGCAAACCTGACTTCATACTGTCCTATGTATTCTACTCAGCATTATTTTTTATCTGAATGTAGTTTTTCATTGTTCCATTTAATTAACAAAAGAAAGTACTTGCATTTATGTAGCACCATACACAACCTGAGAACACCCTATAGTGCTTTTCAGTCAAAGAATTTCTCAAAATGTCACAGTGTAAGGAAACATGGAAGCCAATTTCAACGCTGTGCAAGAACAATTAGCTCAAAATTAAATGACCAGATAATCTGCCATAAGTGATATGTTTGAAGGATAAGTGTTAGTCAAAAATCTCTATCCATCTTTCATGAAGTGCGTTATAACTTTTAAGCCCAGAGGACAAGTCAGTTTACTGTGGATCTGAAAGAAAGCACCTGTCACAGCACAACACTCCCTCAATGCTTCCTGCAATATCAACCTGCATTTATCAGTCTAATTGTTTGTTAATCATTTTCATCTTTTTTCCTGAGTTTTTCATTGGTATGTAATTGATTTTGATGGAACCAGTTCCCCTATAATTCACAGAGTCTTCTGTCTTATCCAATCTATCATTTTATCAAGATATGGTTATTCTTCAGTAGGCGTCAGGCTTAATGTTAGTTTCCTCCTTAACCTCAAGTTTGTGTTCATAAAATTGACTTCATGTATGAAAATCTGACAGATTGCTTTGACATAATAGCTGCTGAGATTTGCATAAATCCAGAAAGCTTTGTACAAAGCCAAGGTGCAATGAGCAAAATGCCAATATTCATTGACGGCATGCACATTTTGACTTCACAGTAAACTACCAATAGCTATGTTCTTATGGAATAATGTTATTTGCTAAAGTACAGCTTTGAACCTAAGTTTAGACAGGTTTTCAGTCACAGAAACACAATTCTTCAGCTTGACTGTAATCCAGTCAGACCTGGGCCATCTAATGTCTCCTTCATCTAAAATGACAGGACATTTACAGCAAACTCACTTGACAACTCATCACTGCCACATCACTACCGCACTGATTCTCCTTGAAAGCTGACCCTTGCAGCTAGATGGGCCCAGTGGTCATGCCATCTCTGTCTTATTCTCAACTCCTACTGACAGGAGACATGCAGGCATCAAAGACAAGTCCTGGCACCTGAGACACTCTGTGTGACGTTATACAGGTAAAACAGACCAACCAGAATGTGGCACCTCTATGCTGACAAAGCACGATTTACACCTCAAACATCAGACAATGCATGGTTATACTTTGGGTTTTTGTTATTTCCACTATATTTAGTCAATTAGAACTGATTACATTTAGTACTTATGTACTTCGGTTATTTCAACAGAAGTGGTTTGCATACCAAATGTATCAAACATAATTCTGAATGCCAAGTGGTGCATATCAAAGTTTCTTTTGATGTTTCAATATCTGTAACACAGCTATTTAATTGGATTAAAATATATTTCAGCAAATGAAGTAAAAGCACATAGAAACACAGGTTTGGCATTGCTTTTTTTTCAAAAAATGTTAGATTAAGTTTGCCAAGATAAATAATACATATTCTCTGCAGAAAGTGAGCTCTGTTTCACAAACACTTAACATACAGAGAAGTATTTCTATTGTAAAATGGATTCTATTGTCTACAAAGTAGATTTCCCGTGTTACTTCATTTTTTTTTGCTCATTAAGTAAAAATGGCTATGTATCTACACTTAGAACACATCACAGTTACTGAAATTTGATTTGCTGATCTGTGAATTCTGCATTTCTTTTAAGGAGGCACATTCACAATATCAAGGCACAAGGGGGACATTTTATGATGAAATATTGTTCACTATGACAAAATTTGCAATATTAAGAGCCAACTTAATAAGCTCTTCTGACTGACAGTTTGACGAGAGGCAGCAGCAGGTTCAAGTTTTGTTAGAGGTAGCAGTTCCAGTGTGATGATCTTTTGAGCAAGTACTCTGTCAATTTCAGTTCAGGATCATAATGTAAAGCTCATTGTATGCCTCATCAGAAATTGCAGCCCTGAGATTAACTATTTCTGAACTGAGTTAGCTGTTTTGAAACAGCTCAAGAGCCTTGACAGTTTGCACTGCCACATTCAATGTTTTTATAAAATGACATACCACCACCATGCGGCAATTAATGAAATTTGATTAGAGCTTTAGTACAATGGAAAACTAATTGCCAAATAAACTAAAAATTGAAATTCAGAAGTGGCATCATAATATCTAAAACCTATTGTCATGTAAATATCAAAACTACCTAGCAAAAGAGTTAAGGATTTCACATCCGAACTGATAACCCTCACTGAATTTTAAAATAAATTCTAGTTCCCTTAATGAGGTAAAAATGGAAAAGTGCCATTCTGTTTGAGTTACATGTTTAAAAATAGGTGTATTGCAATGTTTTTCACATATATAAATGATATTTTGCTAAATCTTAGTTGATTACAAGCAGACTAAGGTTTAGGAATTTCTTCCAAAGTGTAAATTCTTTGATAACAATACTATTGACAATCGTAACTGGCTATCTGCCACAGGTCACAGGTCTAACTATATTACTATATTAAATTGAAATCACATTCATAACTAAAAATTCTAAATTTAGCTAAAAATCAGTGTGGTAAAACATTTACACTTTAAATAAAGCCAATTATAATCATTGGAAGCATGACAAGATTGAAGATATTAAACTTAAATTACTAATTAATTTTGGGTATGATATTCCCCTGCTTTCTCTGTCTTCCAATGATCCAAGACAAGCTGGATTTACTTTACAGGTTAGTGATTTTGTTTAATACATTTGACATAGGTTATTAACCCATTTAAACATGTTTAGTTTGTTTCTCCAAAAGAGACATGCTGTATGCAAAACAGATCACATTTTCACAGTAAAAGAAATCATGGGTATCACTGGCAGACTTAAATGTTGATATACTCTTTCTCTCTTGGAGGAATTGCAACTGTTTCAAAAGCACTTCTTAGGTGGTTTCAAGGAGATCTTGAGCTTAGCTGCTGGAAAGTTTGAAGTACAACCCAGAGTGTTTCTAATTAATTTTGTCAAGGATTGTACAACACATGTAGACTTTGTTTGTATAGTCTTAAGTAGCTCTTATGTGAGGCGTAAATTGGAAAATCTTTCAGGGAATATGCTACACTAGTAAAAAACCACCTGATTTTCCTTTCATTCTTTTAATCTGAAAGAAAAACCTCTGGGTTTTGTGACTAGCATTCTGCCTAGGTAATGCTTATATTTATCACTAATTATTAATGAGATTCAAGTGATTGGATGATATAGTGGATATGGACACTATGGACCTTTATTTTCTTATGGTTTGCGAAATGTACAAACAGAAGTAGCAAATGAAGATATCTGTTATATCATAGGTGGAAGTGAATGCCCTCCAATTTGATTGGTTTGGTGGCGGGAGGTGCATTTAAACAGTTGGGAGAGTAGTGGATGGGACCTAATTGTCTTTATGGCTCAAATCTGATTAAGTTAAAGGCATGAAAGCTGTGGGTGGCATTCCCACCATGCTTTCAACTGAGACCCTTAGGTGGACAACGATGACCATTTGCGGGATTTATTCTGCAGTCATTCGTCCTTCTTAAACAATCCCTCAGGAATGAGGTGGCCCTTTCTCTGCTCTGGGTTGTTGGGTTATGAAGTAATAAATACGTCCATTGTGACACATTAGGGCAAGTGGTGCTTGAAGGACTGTATATACCTATAGATGGGTCGTTTGGAGACTTGTTTGCTTTTCTCAGATGCACTGACATTGCCTCGGCACATCCCCAGCAATGTCTTTCAATGAGTTCAATGCCTTCCCAGATGAATCTTCTCCATTTTGGGCAGTGGTAAGCCAGAGATTCCCGTGAGCTAACAGCAATGTTTGATCTCATCAGTGTTGTCTTGTTTCCACTGCATTCGTGGCAGGCTCCAACCTCAACATTGTTCTGAGTAGACCAATTGTTTCAAGATTATGCTGTCAGACATGTAAACATCATGTTCCATCCATCAAAGATGGTTTGTAGTGTTATTGCCTTGATTTTGGGCCTGTTGGCTTGAGAGAAGATGCTACTATTAAAGAATCTTGTTGCCATTGGGGTAGAGGATCATGCAAAGACACTGCCCCGATACTTTTTCAGTGCTTTGTACTGCTGTAGCTGATCTAAATCTCTAAAGCATGTAGGAACATTCTCCGTGGTAAAACAACATTTAATTCTGTTGGCCTTCCCTACGAGAAGTGATGTAGTATACCTGAAGTGGGTGTGTTATCCCCATTAAATCCAGCATCATATCTCTGTCTTTGGGTTTATTGGCACCTCTTAAAGGATTGCATGGAATTTCTGCATGTACAATTGGTGCATGTGGAGCAACTATTTTTTACGGAGATAATGGGAACTGCAGATGCTGGAGAATCCAAGATAACAAAGTGTAAAGCTGGATGAACACAGCAGGCCAAGCAGCATCTCAGAAGCACAAAAGCTGATGCTTCGGGCCTATACCCTTCATCAGAGAGGGGGATGGGGTGAGGGTTCTGGAATAAATAGGGAGAGAGGGGGAGGCGGACCGAAGATGGAGAGAGAAGATTGGTGGAGAGGAGAGTATAGGTGGGGAGGTAGGGAGGGGATAGGTCAGTCCAGGGAAGATGGACAGGTCAAGGAGGCAGGATAAGTAGTAGGTAGGAAATGGAGGTGCAGCTTGAGGTGGGAGGAAGGGATGGGTGAGAAGAAGAACAGGTTAGGGAAGCGGAGACAGGCTGGGCTGGTTTTGGGATGCAGTGGGGGGAGGGGACAAGTTGGGCTTGTTTTGTGATGCAGTGGGGGGAGGGGAAGAACTGGGCTGGTTTTGGGATGCAGTGGATGTACCCAGTGTGGCTTCCTCTACATTGGGGAAACCAAGCGGAGGCTTGGGGACCGCTTTGCAGAACACCTCCGCTCAGTTCGCAATAAACAACTGCACCTCCCAGTCGCGAACCATTTTAACTCCCCCTCCCATTCCTCAGACGACATGTCCATCATGGGCCTCCTGCAGTGCCACAATGATGCCACCCAAAGGTTGCAAGAACGGCAACTCATATTCCGCTTGGGAGCCCTGCAGCCAAATGGTATCAATGTGGACTTCACAAGCTTCAAAATCTCCCCTTCCCCCACTGCATCCCAAAACCAGCCCAGCCTGTCTCCGCTTCCCTAAACTGTTCTTCCTCTCATCCATCCCTTCCTCCCACCTCAAGCCGCACCTCCATTTCCTACCTACTACCTCATCCCGCCTCCTTAACGTGTCCGTCTTCCTCGGACTGACCTATCCCCTCCCTACCTCCCCACCTATACTCTCTCCACCTATCTTCTTTTCTCTCCGTCTTCGGTCCGCCTCCCCCTCTCTCCCTATTTATTCCAGAACTCTCTCCCCATCCCCCTCTCTGATGAAGGGGCTAGGCCCAAAACGTCAGCTTTTGTGCTCCTCTGATGCTGCTGGGCCTGCTGTGTTCATCCAGCTCCACACTGTGTTATCTATTTTTTACGGAGAAGTTGTTTTTTTTAGGATGTCTGATTTTTATTTCCCCAAAATATTGGCCATTCATTGGATCAGAAGACTTGATGTGGGAAAGCAACAAGGTAAATGAGGTCTATAGGATAATGCCTTGTTTCTTTTTTCTGGTTTCATCACTGGTTTTCACGTGGAGTTATCTGCTGACTTTCTTTTATCTCATCTCCAGGAATTATCCAAGATGCTGTGAAGTTAGGGTTTGGAAAGCTCTTCAGCACTGCATTTCCATCTTTTCCTGTTTCACCGAAGTTTATTTATTCCATGTGTAGTCATCTTCTTGTAGCTTACTATGCATTAATTCACTATTTTTGAGATACTTAAATTTATATTAATAAGTAAGCAAAATTATATGCTCAAATTAATTGTATTAATTTGAAAGTTCAAAGGTAATGTTCTCAACCCAATGTTTCTGAAAGGTTTCTTCCAGGATCTTCTGCTTCCCTGGGAAACTTAATCAGAGTAGGGAAAGTTTTGAAGGAGGGTCACTGGACCTAAAACAATAACTCAGTCTTCTCTCCATAGGTGCTGCCAGACTTGCCGAGTGTTTTCAGCAATTTCTATTTCTATTTCATCAGAACAGACTGCAGTTGGGAGAAGGCAGGACATAGCACTTTTTGCCAGCACTTATCTTCATATTCTGTCTGGTAAGTTTGAATGTCCAGTCTTTGAGTGTGCTTTAGCAAATAGGCAAGTGGACGAAGCTAGGTTAAGTAGGTGGATAACAGTTAGACATGTAAGTGGATTGGTGGAGTTGGTGGGTAGGTGTGAAAGTGAGTGGGCTGAGGGTGGTCAGGGTGGATTGGTGTGTGAACGTGTCAGTCAGTGAGATGGGAAAGCCAGAAGGAGAATGGGAGTAGGTTGGGCAGGTGGATGGTTGAGGTGATGAACTGGATAAGTGGCTAGATGGGTAGGTAGGGTTATGCTTGGTCGATAACTGCAAGGCCTGATCTAGAGGTGGGAGGTGAAAGGATAATCAGGCTGCAGAATGGTAATTGGGTGGTAGTAAGAGGCAGGGGTCTGGGATGTAGTCACATCTGATTGCGTAATTAGTGTAGTTCAGTTATATTGGGGTGGTAAGTTAGTCAGACAGTCAGCGTATTTGGGTTGAGTTGGGAGTAGTTGGATGGCCAGGGTATTTGGGTTGAGCTGAAGATAGTCGGACTGTCAGGGTATTTGGGTCGAATTAGGGGCCGGGTAGTCGGAAGGCCAGGGCATTTAGGTCAAGGGGTCAAGTGTTTGCGATATTTGACTCATTTCTAGGGTGGCGGTTAATAAAACACTTTGAGAATTTCAGATATAAACCAAAAAGCACTTCTCTCTGTATAGTTCGACTGATCAACAAAGTCTTCTTTCTACTACAACATGTCACTACTTACTCAAAACTACTGTTGGTTGGGAACTCGAATGATGTTGAATATTAACATTATGCAAAAAAGAATTGGCGGGGATGGAATTTACCAAAAGATGACCATGCATCAAATTCTATCCAATCTACATTAAATAATAGGGTCAAGATCAAGTCCAGATCATAAAAACATAGTACCCATGGTCCTTTTTAAAAATATTGTTTTTATTTCATCTCTATTGGCAAGAGAGATTGACTTGACATTGAGTTAGCTACATCATAAAGTGATTTTCAGTTAATGTTGTGGGATTGTGGAAGCTGCCAGAGAGAGAGCTGATTATTCATTTACATGCTGATCTCAAAAAGAGCTGCATATCAAAATGTTATCCTTTCCTGTTGACTAAGGCTGTCCATAAATGAAGGGACTATTTGTTTTTAATTGTTTTATTCTCAGTTACAGATGAGATTTATTTCTGATTTCAGTGCACAGCTTAGTGTTTCTGGACCCTAATTTCATGGAAGTACCTTAATGATTTGGAATATTGAGGTGGAAATGAAGGGAAACCAGATGGTGATTGTGCTTCCACCATACCTGAAATGATGACCGAAAATGAGATGAGTGCTAAAGTGGTTAGATCCAGCATAGTAGCAAGACCATTTTCTGCCCATGCCCAACTGATTACTGCTCCAAAATGGGCACCTTTCAGCAGGAACCGAAGCTTATTACACTCGTACAAAACCCTGCAAGCAGACAGTGAGGAGAACATGATATTGATTGGCTAAATGATTACTCCCCTCACTGTGGTGAAGCACCTTGCATCCCATTGTGTGAACAATTTGTGACACTGTGTATTAGTTCACCAATGCGTTATAACAGCAAAGCACTGCAAAGATGTTAGAATGGTTTCAGTTCAATTTAAATGTCTGTTGTTACTGATCACTATTCTCATTGCTAATAAAGAAACTGCTACATTTTATTGGGGAAATGATATTGTAAGCACAACCAACACAAATCAGATAACCACATGTGGAATAAACAATTCAAATACTTTAGCTCCAGCCCACAGCAAGGGCTGATTTGGCTGATAAATATCATTCATGCCACCTAAGTACAAAATAATGAGATTACATCTCCCTGCTTGATGCAATGTCACCAATACCAGGTGCACAATCATTAACATGTTGGGGACCCCAGTAGACTAACTATTATCCACACTGTGGCTATGAGCAGTTCAGAGGATGGGGACCAGATTTTTGTGAAGTAGAGAGTAAGCAAAGGTTCCAAACCCAGCACTATTACAAGGTCCAACTATATTGTTGAACTGAAGAGTCCAAAGAACTTTTATCCACTTCACAGCTCCTAATCTTATATAAACAAATATGTTGACATTGGAAAAGAGAAAGCTCTTCAAAGAAAGATCAGGTTGTTACAAGAGAACACAAATATCAAACATAGCAATCACCATCATTTCCCTGATTAACATTATTATAATCTTGTAATATTCTGGTTTCTCTTGAAGAAATTTTACTTGCACATTACTT
This sequence comes from Stegostoma tigrinum, assembly GCF_030684315.1. Taxonomy (NCBI): domain Eukaryota; kingdom Metazoa; phylum Chordata; class Chondrichthyes; order Orectolobiformes; family Stegostomatidae; genus Stegostoma; species Stegostoma tigrinum. Next base: position 34,666,941 of record NC_081369.1, read on the forward strand.
TATTTACAGAAGATTAAGAGAAGTGAAGTGGCTAAAAAAATTTGGTATGGCTTCTATGATTTAGTGTCATTAACTTTTAAAAGACTGTTGGATAAGCAGTGGATCTAATTGACAAATTTATGAGAACATAAGGACAGCAGTTTATTTTGAAGGGAATGCTAAAAAGATGTTTATTTTCTGGTTCCAATGTGGACTGGGGATGACCTGTGAGGCATCCGTGAACTAGAAAAAGCAAATTTGATCAACATTGCAGCTAAGGGCAACAAAATATCTCGTAAGAACAGTATAAATGCAGGAAAGCTGCTTCCAATTATTTAGATCTAGCAGGAATTGTCCAGAATGGGAATGTGGACAGGAACCCTGGAATTGAGTCCTATCCACTATTTATAAAGGTCTCCTGACTTGACCCAAGTTAACAAAAATGTGGTCCGTGGTGTTCTACAATGGCTAGTTGACCACCTGATCCCTTTGTTGATCTATTATTTACTGAATTTGTCAGAAATATGTCCAACTACTCACTACTGTTCTGGAAGTGTGCAAACACAATGAATAAGAAGGTCAATACCATCCAGGCCAGATAATTCTGATTGATCAATGCTCCTGAACAAGAACTTCTCCAGGTGCACTGTGGCTGTAGCATAAATGCTGGACAGAATGTACTGCAGTAAGTCACCAAAATCATTTCAACAGTATCCCCGTTACCTGCAATCTCCAACATTATCAAGCTTAAGAGCATCAATGTAATGGAAACACCATCATTCCCGACTTATCCACCAGCTACACATTACCCTGGTATAAACACATAGCTCCATTTCTATATATAAGTTAGGTCAACATTTTGGAATTCTACCTAAAATATTTATGGGAGCACTTACCACAAGTACTGTATTGGGTTGAGGAAATGGCACGCCATCGTATAAAGCATTATTTCTCGCATTGTCTGCATCCCGGGATCAAGCATCTATATTTTAGTGCAACTAAATTTTCAGTAAGTAGCTGAAGCAGTCTGAATGAAAATCTTGAGTACAGATCCAAAGTTCCATTCTAGATGTACATTCAGAGAAAATAACATCCACAAAAACAACAAATTAATATGTTATCACTTGCAACTAAGTAAAAGGAATGCTTAAAAACTAAAGCAACCTTGGAAATGGATTTTTTGTTACAAGAAATGTTTAACGATTTGAATAGTTAAAGTAATTATCAGCCTCTATTCCTAGATAGCTTTGAAGTGCTATTTCCAAATCAAAAATTTTGGGTGATTGATATGCATTTTTTAAAAAGTTCTGTTGAATCAGCGGACTAGAGGCTCAAAAACATTCAGCAATAATCTTTGAAAAATCATCAGTGATTGATGACATTGGTTATGTGATTAAAGGAAGGCAGAACAATAAACTTTAACCCAAATGTCTGCTCTAGAAGTCAAAGTCTTAGTGGGTTCTAAAATCTTTTGTGACGAATGACCTTCGTACCAAGCAGCTTTGTGCACCAAACTTTGGCCCTGTGCTGCTGGAAGTGTAATCATTGCAGGAAGTGCATGGAAACAATCATTTCAGATCTAAGGAATATGAAAGTTCAGAATAGTTAGGGTTGATAATGATGGATATAGCATGCACAAATGCCATTTGACCCCTTAGTAGTATGTTTAAAGCAGCTACACTCATCATGTTAAATTTTCTTCAAACGCAGCAGTGACTGATCATTATTTCAATGTTTGCAGTATGAAAGAACAGATGGATCAATTAAAGGAATACTCCACTATAAAGTGTATCATGCATTTCTGCTCAATGTATCCACTTCAAACACGAAATCACAAATATAAGTTCAATGATATCAAACTCACCACAAGGTGGTGACCTTCCTGACCAGACCATTATTTCTTGACATTTCTAACAATGTGAGAATAAAGTGTGACATCACATCAATGAACCTCAGCTTCCAGCACCCTCTGCTGTAGATTGCAAAGAATAAGATGAAATGTTCACTGAATCTAAGTTGGTTCATTCTATCTATTCAATCTAGTCTGAAGCATACATTGTATATTCTGCTGCCGTGTTTAACCTCTATTTATTAACACACATGCGCCACATTGTTCTAAAATTACTTTTCCTGATTCACAGATAACACATAATTATTTCTAACAGCAATCACTAATTTTATCCATTCGAAAGAAATTCATAGGGCTGAAACTTCCCAGCCCCAAACGATGTAGAAAATGTCAATTATGAAAATCTTTTGAAATTGACAAATAAGATTATTGATATCAGGAAGTCCAATTTTCCACCCAACGTTTGAACGGTGAGATGGGAATTGCAGAAGTGAGTGCAAGAGGCCTATCTGCATGCATTTACACCCCATTAGTACCTAAATTCATCTCATTTATACAACATTCACTATTTTTCCAAACAGTGGAGAGAAACAAGACAATGACAATTCGTAACAGGAAAGTCAGTGTGGGTACCTGGAGACTCAGCTCATTGTTTGGTTCCTTCTTGACAATACTCCCCAACACCACAGGATACAATCCATGAGCAGAGAAGCAATACACCTCACAACACTAACCCACACTGACATCTTGCATTGTACTGCTGCTACCAGACCACATTGTGCAGAGGAATAGACACTCGTCTTAGAGATTACAGCAGGGAGAATAATAGGTTTCCTGGCCTTCTGTCTGAGAACTCACTCATTCTGAGCTTACTTTGCTCACAGCATCGCTGCCTTCCCTTTTTGACGTTGCAATATCATTCAGAAATTACAGGCTCACTGTACTTCAGTTACGGTTTCTTAGTGCAGACATAAAGCCAGGCAGCTTGTTGCGGTTGTCGGCAGTAATCAGTTAAGGGGGTGATGCATGTCACACCGTATGTGCTTTCAACTAAATGAATATGTCGAGAAATCTAAGGGAGGAAGTCCTTGGTCATGGCACAGGAAATTGTTGCCACAGAGGAGATCTCACCACAATCAGTCAGTTCCAGTCCAGGGACTTGGATGCAGTCAGTTAGATGCTTGGGGCAGCTCAGGGCTTCCGTATTCTTACAGTCTGGATTGTGGGTTACAGTCAGTCCAACAGGTCCAGTGCAACTAGTCACAGCAAAAGTGGTCCGTGATCCAGCATCCATACAGGGATGAGTCAGGGGTCATCTGTCAAAAATCTTCCAAAATTGGTCAGGGGAGTGGACCTATTCTGCTCCACTGGACGTAAGGGAAAAGAGTGGCACTCCCTTTGCCAGTGTTCAAACATGGTACGGCACTGAGAACAGGTAAGGCCTGCATGGCTTGATTCTTACAGGTGCAGGTATGATTGCTAGATGATGTAAAGTGGCAATTTTTTTTATGAAAGTGGGCTTCTATTTGCAATGAACTGCCACCCTATGTACTCTCAGAAACATTTCTTCTCCATTTTCCTCCTACTGCATCTACCGTGAGGGGCTGACCTTGGCCATTGGTCACTGACCTGGACACAGATGGGCTTTAATTATGGTACAGGTCATGGAAATCCCAGCCATGTCAAGTACTCCCACTGCTGGCAGGTGTAAGACAGTGCAAAATGAGCACCATACAGGAGTGAGATGTATATAATAAGGCATATTGTGGAGAAATACATTAAAGAACTCACAGAAAGAAACCCTCCATGAAACACCCCAAAATTGACACTTTTGTAAAATTTAGCCCATGATTTCTCAGGTAAGGTGGAAGTTAAACCCATGTAGCTTTTGTACTTGTGACATTGCTGCCAACTTCACAATGTTGTTTAACTTATTCTTGATAGGCCAGAACTAGAAGCAGGTTTACGTGCATGGAGCCAACACTCGTGTCATCCTGAAATGCTTGTTGTAGATCTTTTCCCCTTAAATGCTGCACTCCTGTGATAATTCTTCCATAAAATTCAATAGTGAATTCTAGCAGTAAAACAGTAAGTGCTGGAAAAGTTCAGCTGGTGCAGCAGCATCTGTGGAGAGAGAAACAATGTTAACATTTCGAGTCCAACATGACAACCGGTCAGAACTGAAGGGAGCTGGAAAGTTATGGTTTTATGCTGTGAACAACCTGGAAGGAGGAACTAATGGAATGGATGGTGTGGGTGTCAGCAAAAAAAGACAAAAGAAACCCCAATGGTAGTTGAGAAACAGGAATGGAAATAGGTGCTATTGGTATCAATAATTCAACTTTGTTGAGAGCAAATCCATGCAGACAGGACATGGTGGGGGGTGGGGAGATATGGATGGTTGTAGTGACTGCAATCAAAGTTGAAGACAGCATTCATGCTTTGAAGTTGTTGAACTCTTCCTTCAGCTTGTGTTGGAACACTGCAAGAGGCCGAGGACAGAAATATTAGTATGAGAACAAGGTGGCATATTGAAATGGCAAGTAATTGGAAGATTGGGGTCATTCTTACAGACAGAACAGGCAGCTCAGTGAATTCTAGTATATTGACAGAGGAACAGCAGCAGAGCAGAGTTGCATGTCCAAGCCAGGATAGTGTGCAACGTGGAAGAGCTTTAATTGCCAAACATGTCCATCTCTGCAGTTGAGGGCTGGGAGACAATGTCAAATTAACCCTGGTAAAGAGCTGCAGCTCATCATACTGTGCTTGGCTAGTTAAGGGTACAGTTACTAAGTTCCGTGGAAACCATCAACCAATATTTTTCTTTCTGTCCTAGTTATAATCGTGTGGCTCAAGTCTTGCAACATCTCTAGGCGATAGTTGACTATTCCAACAAACTTTAGATCATGACAACCCTTAAGGGGTCAGAACATTGGTGCAGTTTATCTGTGCAAGAACAAATACTATTCAACAGGCTCATACCAGAAATAAGCAGTTTGGGTTCATTAGTGTGAACTTATTGAAACACATTGACGGTGTGGATATTGAAAGTATGTTTCCCCTTGTAAGACATCCTAAAACCAGAGGACATAGTTTACAAATAAAGGGTTGCCAATTTAAGACAGATGAGCATTTGTCTCTCTCAAAGGGTTGCTAATATGTGTAGTAGGCTTTTTGGAGAGCATTGGAGAATGTTTTTGACAGTAGATTCTTGATTGACAAAGGAGCCAGAGTATTGGGGGTTAACAGTAAGATGGAGTTGAGGTGAAACCCACGTCAGCAAAAATGGTGGAGCAGACTCAAAGGGCCGAATGGCCTACTACTACCTCTAATTTGTATGCTCCTGTATTTGTTAGTGCAGGTACAGATAGGAAAAACAGAGATAGCCTTCAAAATGTAACTACTTTCCAGTCTTATTTTGTAAAATACAATCTTTGGATGTAGGTACAATAGGAAATATGTGATTGTCACCCTCATTGCCTTGAAAAGGTGGTCAGGAGCCATCGCCTTGAAATCACTGCAGACTGGTGGCATGGTGGCTCAGTGGTTAGAACTGCTGCCTAATGGCACTAGGAAACCAGGTTGGATTCCAGCCTTCAGTGGAGTTTGCACATTTGCCCCGTGTCTGTCTGAGCTTCCTCTGAGTGCTCCAGTTTTCTCCGACCGCCCAAAGGATGTGCAGGTTAGGTGGATTGGCCATGCTAAATTGCCCATAGTGTCTAGTGATGTGCAGGCTAGGTGGGTTAGCCATGGGAAATGCAAGATCACAGGGATAGGGTAGGATGTGTCAGTAAGTAGGATGCTCTCAGAGGGTCAGTGTGGACTTGATGAGACGAATGGCCTGCTTCCACATGGTAGGGATTCTACGATTTGGTGAAAGTATTCTCAGGGCATTTCTCAGAAATTTGACAAATTTGCTCTAGCAATAAATGATGAGTAGCATTATATGCAGTTGTCTGGAAAATCTGAGAGTTGGAGGGGAATTTGTGGCCATTGTCATTTGAATGTACATGATACTGCTATGTTTCTAGAGTTTGTGGGCATGGAAATGCTGTGGAAGAAATAATGAAGAAATAAACATTCCCTGGAATAAACTAGTTAATTGTTTTTTTTCACCAAAGGTGAAGATTTACTTTGTGTTCATAATGTAGAGAAATTATAAAAACTCTCTTTGCAATATACCTTACACACAAAGGAAATCTTTCACCTATGAATCAGAAAAAAAATGTTGCCACAAGTGTTTGGTATAAAATATGTGCTGGGCAAACTACCACATTATGAAATGGATCAATCAATTCTCAACATCCAACATTTTTTTTCCTTGTTGTGATGTAAATAAATGCAGTGCTGTCTTCATTTTACATCTACCTTTTTCAATTTCTAGATATAATCTTAATAGTGCAACATGGAATATTTTTCAGTTTCTGTTTAATGGGAACTATATTTTAGACTTAATCATTCCATAATATTTTTTCCAGACTGTAATTTTGTAAATACTGATTGAGATTCTTCACTAAATTTAAGTCACCTGTGTAACCATTATCCAATTCTTCCATATATTTTTCACAAATGACAGAACAGCTATTTAGTATAATTTACATTTTCTTTCTCAATTTCTTACTTGATAAATATTAAACAAACAGTTTACAACAGAAATGTTTTGATACTCAGTTTAAATTAAATGATGCAGGTTTTAAAAAGATTATGTTACTTCGCTGTGCAGGGAATTTATTTGGATTCTTTTTTGTTTAAGCTGCCAAAAATAAATGAAGAATGAAATTGCTTATAACTACAGCAGCCATATTAGCAATTACATTTCTTTAATTAGAACACTCAAAAACAAGAGATGTGCTCATTAACTGTGCTGTGCATATGAAATAAAAGCTTACAGCAATTTCCAACATGTTTTTGATGCACTGTTTTTAATAAATGAAATATTATTCATCTCGGCTGAAAAGCTGCAAGATGCAATTTCATAGCAATAAAGGAAATGTTCTTTTTTTTTGTCTCTGCTTCTTATGATGGGCCTGTAGCACTGCAGGTTTGGTCAGGGCTGTATGAACAACAAATGTCAAAACATATGGACCGCACCATTTATCACGTAATCTAGTCTTCGAATGGATGGGCACTATCAGCAATCTGGTATTGATCTTCGCAGGCTCCTGCTATTGTTCATCTTAGCATCCTGAGTGGCAGCAGGCATTAATGAAAGAAACAAAATGATGCATACCAATCAGAGCAATAGCAAACTACGTGAAAAGTCTGACCAACTTCTTAAAGTAATCATTGGGCAGATGCTCCTTCGTATTGCTTGTTTGACAGTTTGTAGGCAAACTTACTAAAAATGTGTTTTGAAAAAAGATATAAATGGTGAGGGTGGTAGAAGAGGAAATAAAAGAAATTTTTCTAGTTCTATTTCTTACATGTTCCAATACATCGTTGATAGCAAATGGGGTTCTAATTTTTATAAATAAATGAGGATTGACTCTCAAAGCCAAGAAATGTGACCAATTCCACATAAAATATTAGATGAGCCCTAAAAGGAACACAGTGTACTTCATCTTAGGAAGATTACTATGTTGATAGAAAATGTATAGCAAAGATGTTTGAATGATTGCAGGAATGCAAGCTTATAATTATGAAGTCAATCTTAATAAGAATATTTCTTGTGCTAGAATGAAGAAAGCAAAGGAGAAAGCTAATAGAAATTTTAAAATTTTGAAGGGTTAGGGACGGCTAGTTGCAAATGGTTGTTTCCACTTTGGCCATGGTAACAAAGTAACGTAGACGGAGAATTTGTATAAAAAGAGAACTTTGATTTCTTTATATACAGTCATCAGTTCATATAATTCTTTATCCCAAATGGATTCGCAATCTGCAAGTTCTACAATGAATAGATAATCTGTTCTCCTAGGGTAAAATGATCCCCTATGATCCCATGAGCAAAACCACAGCAAACAAAATAGCATAAAATGTGAATGCTTTGGGCAAAAAAGAAAGTGAATGCTCAAAGTTTGAAACAAAATAGAGACTCATTAGACAAATATAAAATGTCAAGCAACAACCAAACTATTGTAGCTGTTAGCAATCTGAAATAAAATGGAAAGTTCTAAAAATACAAAGCAGTTCAGGCAGCATCTGGTGAAAGAAAAAGTCCAAGTTTCACGTTTAAAATTGGCTTTTTATTGGATACATATGAAACATTAAACATATCACCTCTCAAAAAATATGCTGCCTGATTCACCGGTCATTTTAAAAATGTTCTATTTCAGTGAAAATAAAAGTTAGGCTAAAATTTCACATGTAACCCTTTATAGCAATGTTAGATCATTGCAGGAGGCTTTGGTTTTCTTTAGTCAAACAGGGTTGTGCATGGAGGTTAGAAAATGAACTCTCCTTACCAGGGAAAGTTCATGAAACATTGAATAGCTCATTCTTATGAAAACAGATGAATTTTTATCGAATTTAGATCATTATTACACACTCTGATAAATGGGCCAAAAGTTTCTGTTCCTGCTCCTCAGTTCCACGTGGAAGGTGGCAGCCAATCAGGCAGGTAAAAATGGAAGTAAAGCCAAGAAGCTGCAATCAAACAGAAAATGGCACAAATTCACTTACAAGCATTTGATCCTCCATGGCAGATATTCTTCTGTATGTCATGGTAATTCAATAACTCCAGGTGCAGCAGTTGGAAGATTTTACAAATTTGCAGATATACATGAATCCATGGAGCCACTTAAAACAAAGGCAACTATATTTTGATACGGTCCTACATAAGGCATTGGCCAAATGATATGACAAGGAGATATCTATTTGGACATTGGGCATGATCCACACAGGACTAGTCACTTACTGAAATAAAATGTTGGAGTTATGTCACGGGCTTCAACGGGATTCCAAATTCTGAACGGATTTGGTGCACTTTGATAAAATGGTTCCTGTCATACACCCAGATAATTTATAAGAAAGGTCAGTTACATTTCCTGTTTATTAATTTGGATGTTGCTTGTTCAACCATTTTAAATGGAGTCAGTTGGAAAGGATTTTGTAGGTATAATACAGTAAAGTGAATCAGAGCTGCACATGTCAGGAGGTTATTGCCTTCACATTTAAACAATATCTGACTTGAAATTGTTACATAACCATCTCATGTTATTTTCTAATCATTAAAGAAGCGTTTTTTTCTTTTTTCTGTAAATGTATCATTGTGAAGAATACTTCATTTTTTAACCAGTACTAAGGTGTGAACGGGGAATGGCTGAGAAAACAAATATAGTTTTATATTTGTCTCTCACCATTAAGTGGCATTTTCAGTTCATTAACAAAATAAAGGACTATATATTTCTGAAAAATGTTGTGCCTTATTATCTAAATATGTATTCAATTATTTTTGTTGTAATTTTACATCAGTTGTTATGCATCACTGGAGTAACATGCTGAAAATGATGATGCGCTATTCCCAGAGTCGTCACAAAAGTTAAAGAATTCATAGAAGTATGAACAACTCCCAAAGTTACTGAATTTTTGTCTCAACTTGTTAGAAAGCACAGGCCAGGTTTCTGTGCTTAACAACAATTACTATTTATTACAAGAAAATAGGCTTTAGCAACAGGTAAATGGTTTCAAAACATATAACTGCCAATTAAAACTCTAACCTCCTTGTAAGTTTCCCAATACACACATGGGGGGTAAAAACAGTGTCACAGATGGAGGTAAAACTGGAAAAGCAGCTTATTAGTTTTTGTTCCCAGGACTGGCTGAAATGGTTATTGGCCTTATCAGAATGCTGCTTCTCAAGCTTCCTTTTCTGGATACCTTGCAAGAGGCACAGAGTGGTTGGCTTGCTTATAAAAGCTCTCTGATGTATCAATTAAAAGTCACAGCTTACAGCAACTGCTGGAGGAAAAATAATCTAATTCATTCATGTTTAATTGGCAGAGAACAGAGAACTCCTGAGTTGGTTGTAGTCTATTGGTGTCTCTGCATTTTGTTCTGAGCCTTAGCTGTTCAGCAACCTGACAACCAGTCACATAGTTGTAGGCATAAAAAAAACCTTTGTCTTCAATAACTGATCACTAGTCCACAGACCAATCAGCTACTCGCACCAAGAAAAGCTCCATCCATACACAACACCTCAGCTTCAGTTTGACTGCAACCACACTTCTGTCATTGCTTGAACAACCAAAACACCAGCTATCCAAACATTGCTTATAGAGATAACAAGGTGTAGAACTGGATGAACACAGCAGACCAAGCAGCATCAAAGGAGCAGGAAAGTTAACGTTTCTTCAGAATTGTTCACAGTGAGTATGGATTATGTGCTTTCAAATCATATAGCAATACCTCCAGCCATCCTTGAATATAAAACGATTCTCTTTCATTTCGATCAACAATTAAAAATACAAAATAAAAGGACACAGTCTTTAGGCTACCAACTTGTAACTTCCTTCTTCTGATTTTAATACCTGAAAGCTGCATGTCTTAAAGTGATTTTTAATAGAAAGAAACATCAGCATGAAATAGCTGCACTGAGAATTCAGCTATAGGTTGAGGCATGTTCAGGAAACTAATGTGGAATAAACAAATCTGTCTGCACTAAAATTGCCATTTTATCTAAAAGCATGGAAACCAGTCAACCAAGTCAGTGTTAAGAAATCTCTTGCTTTAATTCACACTTGTATAATGCCTTACACAAATAGGACATGAAATGATGGCAACGATGTTCGGCTTGGAAAGACAATGAAACTAGACTTGGGAATAGGAGTGGTTAGAATGTTGAATTCATGATCACACAAACAGTATAAAAAGAAATATAAAGACACAAAAGAGAAAGAAATAGATTATTTGGTTATGGTTAGTTCAATTGTGAGAAGCCAGTGTGACACATAAACATTACATAGACCTGTTTCTGTGCTTTAAATCCACTCTGTATACCCTGGATTTTTAGCGCAGTTTTCAGTTTCCATATTACTGCTTATAATTCATTTTTTGGACATAATGGTAATTTTAGTCCAGGCAGTTCCTGAACTTGCCTCAACCTATATCTCGGTTCTCAGTGCAACCATTTAGGGTGATGTTTTAATTATTACAAATAAATAGATTCTAGGTACAGATAAACAATTATGAACCATCAACATATAACTTTACTAATTAAAGCTGTAACCATGTTATTAACCACCTCCTATATACACATGGGTACAATGGATGAAGTGAATGACTGGAAGGTAGTTCAATGGTACTTGTCCATAGGATTTGTTGAGATGATCCTTTTGGTTCTTCAGCAATTGCTGCTCCTTAGCCTTTCTGCTCCAGGTGCTTTCACTTGCTCAATGCACAGAGCGACTGCTTCACTCTTATTGTTAAAAAGCCTTAGCTTACAACAATTGATGGGGGGAGTAGCCAGGCTTCTGACTTGAGCTTTTTTTTTTGCCTGACTGTGTAGAAAAGGACAGCTCGTTCATTTTTGGAGGTTTGATGGATTCTGAACATTCACATGCCCATAAGGTGTTCAGCTATTTGGAAGCCAATCGTGTAATTGTTGACCACCAGGACATCTTTGTCATTGACAACTACTCACCATGCTACAGACCAATCAGGATCTCTTTATACACACCGACTAGCCCCAGTTCATCTGTAGTAACCACCCACACTTCTTGAACTTATTGTAAACCACACTTACAATGAGTATCAGTTAATTCACTTGTAAGAAATCCATTTTTCGTTTCTAGAATTTTTTTTTCCCTTTTTCCATTACAGTCCACTATCAAAATCATCTCAAAAATAAAGAGGTACAGTCTTTACACAACTTACTTAACTCCAGATTTAGGTTGGATAAGTCATGGTGTCCAAAGATTGGACTCAGCTCATCAGCTCCAAGCAAATATTTCTGTTCCAGGCTGCAGATGTGGTCACCATAGATTGCATTGGCATCTTCCAATTTCCACACAACAACAGTCACAACTCGTAGCTTGCCATCTCTATTCTTTTTAATTAATTAGTGGGATATTAAATATGTTAAAGCTGATTTTCTTAACTGTATCATTCAACATTAATAATGTCCCCTGATTTAAATTGGCCAATCAAAAGACATGGAAAAAAATACCAATCAGCTGCCGGCTTTCTTGCAATTTCACGCCTTGGCTCTTACAAAAAGAAATTCTCTGCCACTGGTTTTGATCTCCTGCCATACACTTACCTTCTCCTACAGGTCTGTTCTTCTCTTTCTGAAGCTGCTGAGCTAGCCTGTTATGTTTTTGGAAAGCTGTTGACTCCACACTTTCGCTTGCACTTCATGAAGCTGCTGTTCCCAAATTCATGCACTCTGTTTCAGAAACACAGGCACTTCCTTTCTCTTGCTCAGTCTTCTTCACAATGATGTGACTTGCTTCACATTCCCCCCAGGCTGCTTCACAGTAATGCTGATTTGCTGCTCTCAATTACATTATGATTTCCATTCTTGGTCTCTACACTTGCCTGGAGTAAGACATGAAACAGGAGGACCAGTAGTAACAGTCACCACCTGGCCACACATTGGGCAGATAGGACTATGTACAGAAGAACATATGCAACATACAGGATGCCCTGGTCAGAATTCAACTGTTGAACCTAATTTAGTATGAGACAGTCACATTTCACCAGATAAACTGTCCAAGCCTCAATAAATCTTGAACATCAGGGCTTGCTGCCAGATGGAATAGGGGTCATGTCATGACATGCCAATGCCCTTCAAAGTTACCACTGCTATGAACCTCTAAGCCAACCTCATCCCCTTTCCTCACCCAACTCTAATGTCTCCAACAGACGATATCTGTTGTATCTCCCAGTGTGCAATTCACAACCACATTAAGCAGGTGAGTGATACATAATTTTTCTGGACTGACTGATAATCACTTTTCCCACTGTCTTTGGTAGTTTACAGGACAGACCCTCATGGCTTTACTGACAGTGAAGATTGGCTATTAAACAGGAAGCACTGGAACAACGGTCAGCAACAAGTGTCAAATGAAAACTTTACTACTCAATATACAGCACGTGATCAATCAGAGAAAAAACATCAGGAAGGCTCGTGCAAGATACTGAGCAAACTGCCGGAATAACAAAGTGTGAAGCTGGATGAACACAGCAGGCCAAGCAGCATCTTAGGAGCACAAAAGCTGACGTTTCGGGCCTAGACCCTCCATCAGAGAGGGGGATGGGGAGAGGGTTCTGAAATAAATAGGGAGGGAGAAGCCACTGTACCCATTGTGGCCTCCTCTACATTGGGGAACCAAGCGGAGGCTTGGGGACCACTATGCAGAACACCTCTACTTGGTTCGCAATAAACAACTGCAACTCCGGGTCACGAACCATTTTAACTCCCCCGCCCATTCCTTAGACGACATGTCCATCATGGGCCTCCTGCAGTGCCACAATGATGCCACCCAAAGGTTGCAGGAACAGCAACTCATATTCCGCTTGGGAACCCTGCAGCCCAATGGTATCAATGTGGGCTTCACCAGCTTCAAAATCTCCCCTTCCCCCCCGGATCCCAAAACCAGCCAAGCTCGTCCCCACCTCCTTAACCTGTTCTTCCTCTCACCTATCCCCTCCTCCCACCTCAAGCCGCACCTCCGTTTCCTACCTACTAACCTCATCCCACCTCCTTGACCTGTCCGTCGTCCCCAGACTGAGCTATTCCCTCCCTACCTCTCTACCTATTCTCTCCTCTCCGCCTATCTTCTCCTCTATCCATCTTCGGTCCGCCTCCCCCTCTTTCCCTATTTATTTCAGAATCGTCTCCCCATCCCCCTTTTCTGATGAAGGTTCTAATCCCGAAACATCAGCTTTTGTGCTCCTGAGATGCTGCTTGGCCTGCTCTGTTCACTCAGCTTCACACTTTGTTATCTTGGATTGTCCAGCATCTGCAGTTCCCATTATCTCTGATTACAAACTACCAGAATAGCTTTGTTCTATTCTCTATAATCTCTGACTATTGACACTGTGAAGAACATAGTAAGGCAGCTGCCATGGGACCCTGCAAACCAGGCACACTTGTGCAATCCTACCACACCAAGCACTAAGATAGAATCAAAACTGGTAATAATTAGAAAAGCGCTTAACCTGTTTTTGAAAAGAAAATCAAACATCTAAAAATTACTTTCTTACATTGCAAATATTAAAGTTACTAAAGAGTGAATAAAGAAACTATCTTCAGTTCTCTCATTCATCTATAGGATAGGACCTTATGATAGCATTTCTTTGTTGTTATCAATGTTATAAAACTTTCCTGACGATCAGTAACCACATTGAGTGGTTTGATTGATCACCAAAGTTCTTTCAAAATTCCGACAAAGGAAGCAGTATTTAGTTTTGTACCCATGATCAGTACTGAACACATTTAGGTTATAAAGGTCGGATGTCTTATGATTAACTTATGTAATGAAACTTTAGCAACATTGCACTGCACCTTAATCCTGATCTCAAATAGACATTTGTTTAACTAGATGTTACCTAGAATGGTGACGAAATGTCTGAAAACTAACCTTCCAGCTCAGCGAGCAAACTCACATCCAGAACCTCAACCTGAGCTACAAATCTTCTCAAAACTTGCTAGACATTTGTTTCCTTCATGTAAAGTTACAAATTTAACACTAATTTGCATTTGAGCTGTTTGTCTGCACTGGCGACAAAGGAATTCCTAGTTTACCAAATTTAAAATGTTATGCTCAAATTATTTGATACCTAAAATTACTAAATGGTCCAAAAAGAAACCAGATTGCTCATTCTGTTTCATTCTGATAATTCCAGAAATATTAAATTTTTGGTTTAGCATTATGGAATAAATTTAAATGAATTTTCAGAACTGGAAATTAATAATGGGTAACAATGGGGCAAAAACTTGAGAAAAATTGATTGCAATTGTGCTGAGAGGGAAATTAAATGCTACTCTGGATGCAACTTGATTTGTGCTGGTGCCAAGGCCAAGCACTAACTGTGTTGCGACTAAGAACATTTATACCACTATGTGGTGCAGAATGACTTTCTTGGCTGCTTCATCAATTGACAGAAGCAGTTTAAACTATTCGTCCTTGCTGCACAAAACACTTTGTGTGAAGCTTCAAAATCAAATTATTTCAATTAATAATGCAATAAAATTCAGTATATATTAAATGTAATACATAATGTAGATTATTCGATTATTAATTAGCACTGCTTCCTCACAGAGCCAGGGATCCAGGTTTGATTCCATCCTTGGGTGACTGTCAATGTGAACAACTTGCACGTTCTCCCTATGTCTGCGCGGATTTCCTCTGGGTGCTCCAGTTTCCTCTCACAGTCCAAAGATGTGCGGGTAAGGTGGATTGCCATAGTGTCCAGGGATGTGCAGGCTAGGTGAGTTAGCCATGGGAAATGCAGGATTATAGGAATAGGTTAAGGGGGCAAGCCTGAGTCGGACGGTCTTTGGAGGGCCAGTGTGGACTCTTTGGGCTGAATGATCTGCTTCCGCACTGTAGGGATTCTGTGATGCTATTGACACTCCAACATTTTCTGATCATTAAAATTAATTTTGATTTGTTCTTTTTCTCACATTTCCCATCATATTAAAATATGCATTTGTGTGTAAGAATAAAATTGGTTATTTATTTAAATATCAAAATCCTTAAAATGTAGATTGTCAAATTGAAAATATTTTGAAAACCAATGCCTGCAAAATAAATATAATATTTTAGTGTTAATGATAAATTATAGCTGAAACAGGACTGAATTTTATTTGGCCTTAACTTGGGGAATAAATGCTATACAAACACAATCACAAAAAAAGTTAAAGTAAATTTATATTATTAATGTTAAAAACAAAGTGGTACACTAATGTTTAGAACAGTAAGGAGATTTGAAGTGGTGTTGATGGAACAAATAAAGTAATACATTTTAATGGCTTAGAAGATTATCTTGGTTGGTGATTATGAATGTTATATTCATAAAATGAAAAATTTCCATGTTAAAGTGAAGGTCAAACGGAGGCAGGTGCAATTTTTTTTTGAATAGTACCTTGTCAAGCACTAATGTTATTTAACACTGTTTCCAAATAAGCAATCTAGTTCCGCACAGTGTCACTCCAATAAACGGATGCCAGGGCAGCAAAAGCAGCGCTATATCGCTTGCCAGAGCGCTGCCAAATAAATTTATAATCAGATTTTCTGGAACATTGGTGTCTGTTTGGCATTTTGATAACAACACCACACAAGAATGGTATGCTTTTGTTCAAATCATCCACTTCAAGACTGCATACTTTTTTGAGTCGTTGCTTTTAAAATGTGAGTTGAAATAAGATGCTGGTAAAGAAACATAGGCTCTTATCATCATGAAAAACCGTAGCAGTACATAAAGCAGAGCAAAACAGAGAGATTAGAATATTCATAGTAATTAAAAATCTATACCAAGTAAACTCAAAGGCATTGGCAGTACAGAAATAATTTTACTATGGTTGCAACTATCAATCTGAAATGTGCAAATAAAGTTTGTACCACACCAGTATAACTGATGATTATGTTCTTAACTTTTCATGGATGTTGATTTGTTGTTCAGACCAATATATGTTGCCCATCTCTAATTGCCCATGGGTGGATTGCTCAGCCATTTCAGACGGCCATTCAGATTTAACAATATTGCTAACACGTAGACCAGACCAGATATGGCAGATTTTCTTCCTCAAAGGACCTTTAGATTTTTACAACAATCGATGATAGTTGTCATGGACACCATTACTGAGACAAGCCCTGTGCTCCAGATTTATTAGTTGAATTCAAATGCCACCAGCTACTGTGATGGGATTTCTAAACATTTCCTCAGAGCATTATCCTAGGCCTCTGGCTAACTAGTCCGGTGACATTATCACTATGTTACCACCTCCACAAATGTGAGGATGGAGTAGTTTTGAAGCTCACATTACCCAATCTTATAAAAAATGTTAATGTGAGTAAAGTTAGAATCATCAATATGTTTTCATGTGCGAAATATTCTCCACTCTGCAAAGTGTGTCCACAGAACTGTGTGTTCTCAGTTCAGAGTTTAAAATTATAACATTTGGATTATCTTGGCTATTATGAATTCTAACAATCAGGCCATGAACAGTATTTATTGACTGTAAAGCAAGCATTCTATTGTACTTCATTTTAACATATTAGCAAGGAGGATTACACACATTTTGCACTTTAAAATTGGAGTATCTCTCGTTGTTCAGAAGTTTTTCATCATTTTGTTTTCACCTTATTATCATGCTTGGCGAGTCCTTATTCTGATATCCTATGTAAATGAGTGACCCATTAGAGCTTGTGATAATATATCAGTGTTGAAACTCTACTGCAGCCACTTTTATCATGGCATGTCTTGTTGTGACTAGTCACGTTACAATTGGTTGATTATAGTTAATTCTGGGAGAAGGTATTAGCTTTGCCTCTTCTGTAAATTTCTGTATGAATATAATCAGAAAGTTAGACTCTTGTTTTAATTACCTTCAGACATTTTTGGTTGGAAATGTTAATTTAGCCATTATAAAGTTAGTAATTTAGGTTTAAATCGCATTCTAAAATAATTACTGTAACAAATTAGATACTAGCCGTATTTAAAATCAATGCTTTTTGTTTCAAAGCTGCAAAATATTGGTGTATTACTTGTACTTTTCCAGGTTTTAAGCATAGTGCATTCATATTTGACATAATCATTACTTGGCTACTTTCCAAAATGAGCAGTTTCTGCAATTAAGCTGAGCATTTCTTCAAAGGGGAGGCAGTAGCCTAGTGGTATTATCACCAGGCTACCTATCCAGAGACCTAGGTAGTGGCCAGGGGTCACTGGTTTGATTCCTGCCATAGCAGATGGTGAAATTTGATTTCATTAAGAGATAAATGATGACCACGAATCCATTGTCAATTGTTGAAAAAGCCCATTTGGTTCACTAACATGCTTCAGGGAAGGAAACTGCCATCCTTACCTGGTCTGGCCTATACGTGACTGCAAATCTGCAGCAACATGGCTGTCTCTTTAAAAGCCCTCTGTGCGATAATGCGAGGACAATAAGTGCTGATTTAACCATGGATGTTCTCATCCTGTGAATGACTGAAAAGAAATTAATGACTTTTGTGCAAATAAATAGAGAGCTTCAATTGGAATAACCGACAAAGAAGGCAACTGACCAACAGCAAAAGACATAATCATGTGATTTCACTTTCAAAACAAACATATTAGAAACACAGTTCTTGATTCTTTCTGTGAAGAATCATTAAAATATGTTACACATTGGTATTGGGGCTACTAAAGTTACATCAATTAGAAATTTTTAACAAGAATTTAGATGTGATGAAGAAAGTTATGAAAGGAAATTAGGAAAGAGAAATGGATTTAACTGAATCAGTGTGGAGCAAGAATTGGTCCAGAAAAAGAGAAGGGAAATAAGATGAGGCCAGATAATTCCAATGTGAAACTAATACTAACATAACACAGAATCTAACTGTCCTGGCATGGATGCCAATGACAGAATTGAAAGTGGGTGCATTTTCACTTAGAGGCTGACTAAAAAATATGGATGAGACAAAGGGCGCAGCCAATTTGTTATGGAACAGGAAGGAAGTCAACAAACAGCCAATGTTTTTAAGAGATCTGAGTGCCATTCTTAAGCAGCATCTGGATATGTGACTACTGGTATTGCAGGAACTGATAGAAATTCAATTCCTGACTAAATTTCAGGCTTAGCCTTATTCTTGTTCTCTGTCACACAACAGCCTACATCATCATCCTCACGTCCAAATTCAACCTTGACTGTCCTGACCTGTGAATAGCATTAAGAAGGGACAGCCCATATAGTTCATGGTTCAGAGCAGACAAAGCTTGGCCCTACAATTCAGCAATGGTCCCGGGTAGGCTCACCTACTAGCTAAAATCAAAACAAAATACTGTAGGGGCTGGAAATCTGATTAATTGAAAATGCCAGAAACACCAAATACAGCTGACATTGTCTGTGTAGATAGAACTAGAGTTCATATTTTGAGTTAAATGTAATTCTTCTTCAGTCATGACACAAGATGGAACTGGAAGGACTTTGTGCAATTGAAAGAAGGGAGGGACAGGAAGACCAAAAAGTAATGTCGGGAACAGAGTAAAGGGTGAGAAAATTACATGACAAAGATGCCATGGAGCAAGAGGTAAAGGGGCCAATAATTGTTGTTTCAGAGGAACAAAGAATTTGTCCAGAGTAAGTTTGAATGACAAAATTATGAAGCAAATCAACCAAAGGCAACTATGTGCAAAAAGACTCTGATTCAAACTGGCATGTGGCAAAAAATAGAATTAAAAGGAGCAACCAAGTTTGTGATCTGAAATTGATTAACTCAGTGCTGAGTCCAGGGCTTCTTCCCCATCCTCTTCCTTCATGAAGACAAGAGACATATTTAGTTACTGCCTTAGCTATGACTCAATTCAATGTCTAACCAGCCTTTTGGTACCAAATCAGCCCAATTCCTCATTTTATCATTTTTTTTACTATTCAATGACTAAATAAGGACTTTTGGATTCCTTTTTTATGTTACCTGCCATCTCTCTTCATATTTTTTTTCCTTTCCTCT
Organism: Stegostoma tigrinum; assembly: GCF_030684315.1. Lineage (NCBI taxonomy): Eukaryota > Metazoa > Chordata > Chondrichthyes > Orectolobiformes > Stegostomatidae > Stegostoma > Stegostoma tigrinum. The sequence continues at coordinate 34,686,366 of NC_081369.1, forward strand.
GTTATGTGCTATCTTAACTGCTTTCTAATCCTTCTATACTCAACATGGCTCTCAGTTGCATACTCCATTTATAATCTGACATTACACACTGCCACTTTTTCTTATTCTCTACTTCTTTCAGATAGCTAGAGATTTGTTTGCCCAACCTTTCCCCTTCACATGAATTTATTCCTCTATGCAAGAAATCAAGAAATTACAGGTCAGTTAGACTAAAACCCATCAAATGAGAAATTCTGAGGTTTTGGAAGGGGAATCTCAATGCAATCAGGCTGAGTTAACATAGTTTCATGAAAACACTGTTGTGCTTTACTAAGTTATTTGAATTTTTTGAACAAGTACTAAGCAACTTCGCTAAAGGAAACTGTTGGATGTGATTAGATTTTCAGAAGGCTTTTAATGGCATGCCACAGCAATGGCTACAAAACAAGGCAAAAGCTTGCGGTGGAAGACCCAGTAACATATTAGCATAGGTAGAGAATTAGTCAACTGGAAACAGAACACAAAAATAAACTATTTCTGGTTTGGTGATGAGTGAAGTGCTACAGGGATCAGTGCGAAACTTCAACTGCTAACAACTTACATCAATAACTTGGCTGAATTTGTGACTGTATGTTTGCTAAATTTGTGTGTAACAAAAACATAGTAGGAAAGGAAGTTTCTTAAAGAACGGCTAAATTAAGAACATGCAAGAGTTAAGTATATGTACAAAATGTTGGTAAAGGATGGAATATTATGTGGGAAAATACTGGAAGAACATTTCCCTTTTTAGCAGAGACTAGGGCCAGGGACCACAGCCTAAACATAAGATATTTCTATTTAAGATCAAGGGATTGGTGGGTCGTATCAAACAGCATATCACAGAATTCCCTTCAGCTGTTTGGAGCGAGCAAATAACTAACTATTATACTATACTATATCTTTTTTATAAAGAGGGATAAACTCATGTGACGGGGAAAGATAGGGCAAACCAATCTCAAGGCATCTGGATGATGAAAGAAGTAGAGACTAAGAAAAAGTCAGATTGCAAATGCTTAATGCAATTGAGAACCATGTTGAGTATAAGCCTGGTCTTATAAAATTCAAGATAGCAATGTCTAAAGAAGGGTCTAGGCCCGAAATGTCAACCTTCCTGCTCCTCTGATGCTACGTGGCCCACTGTGTTCATCCAACTCTACACCTCGCTATCTCAGCTTCTCCAGCATTTGCAGTTCCTACTATCCCTTATAAAATGCACATTGGTCTCGAGCATTAGATGTGACTCTGCAATCACACAACATTTGCTGAATAATCCTGAGTGTGCAAAGAATTATGCTGATAATCAATTTAGAATTGTCTGTCAGGCTCTCAGGGTGGTGCACATGTATGTAATGGAAGCTACACATGTTAATGCACAGCACCTTGATTTTTGCAGCCTAAAAGAATGTGTAATTACATTGTGCTTTTGCTATACATTAAAAAAATGGCTACCATTGTCTGGTTCATTTCTCTGGGTAATTATTTGACCAATGAGAGTCAACCTGCTTGGTTTAAATTTTAAATACATCTTTGCACTTAACTGTCAGTCATCATTAACAGATGTATTATTCATGACAATGCCTCAACTAATCAGAACACACTTACCAATCAAAGTGCACTTGCCAACCAATCAACACTCTCTTCTTATACAGTATAAATATTGTTTTCCATTTTTATTGGAACCTCTTGAACATTATCATTATGAGAAGCTTCAGCCATACTCAAGGCTGGGATTATCAAATTAACCTGATGCTACCTATAAAGTCAGGCTTACTTATGAATAAAAAACTTTTCAAAAGATGATCTCTGTCCCTTAGTGGAAGATGCCATCTCTATAAATCAGGCTAAAAACCGGATACTTTGAGGAAATGAATCATAGAAATTTATTAGGGATAGACATTATTCATATAGGATGCTGAATCAAAAAGTTACTTCGAAGATTAAATTATTTATTTGTAATTCAGTTTTAACCAACAAAATGTACGCTGTGTTGCTGCAGCTATTCTTATTGATCTTGTTTTAATTAGGCGTTGTAGTGATTGGAACCACGTGGACCTGATCGACTATGAGGTCCTTGATTTTTGGGGCTGTTAACCTGGGACAATCAGGAAAGCCCTGGCTGGCCAATATGAACAGGGGATTCAGAATCTCCTTGGGAGGTGACTGACTCTGAGCTGGCATGCCACATCCAGTGTACTGTGCACATGTAAATACAGGGTGACTTGGTGATGGGATACCAGCCTCTGTGCAGTTATTTCAGTTCTGAAGTGGAAAAAAGATCTACCTAAATCTCTTTCGATTTCAATTGATTTTCATTCCAGGGGAACGTGCAGGAACATTTTCATTTATTTGGGTTGGATTGGTGCAAGATTTTCTTCTTAGGTCTGTGTTGCATATGTGTTGCTGACTCCGGATAAATATCCAAGTGTAAATAGTTTTAGTGGGTGCTTCACGTAACTTCCACTCATGCCTGAAAAACCACGATGAGTGTCAGAGTTCAAGATCAATACTTGATAAAAGAAATACAACTTATGTAAACATCTGATAAAGTTCTAATGATTAAAGTCTAATTCTATAACCCTATAAAATGTAACCAATTGTGCAGCATCTGGATACAGTCTGAATCAGACTGCTTTCAGGTCAAGTTACACATGTTAATATTTAGACCTAACTTTATTGTTGTTTCTTCTGTTAGAGAAATGAAATTCTACCCTTAGTGTACTGGCTTTCTGCCATATTCAGATGACCCCAACCTCTGCTGCAAGTTCCTTTGTGGGCAATTTGTTGCTGCCATTGAACATATAACACTTGCAATATGTTGTCATGTGTGGTGTTTCATAGCTATAAGAGAGCCAGTTACTGAAAGAAACACCAAGAAAGAAGTTTTTCAAAGTCTCCAATTTTGATTTTCAGGCTAAGTCAAAATGACTGTGACTTTTCCATTTCCTGCTGCTGTGGGAATTAAATGAGACAGGAGACAGAATTGGATTTTTTTTCCCTACTCTCAGTGGCAAAACTATGAAAGAGTTACAGAACAAATTTAAAAACTTAAAAAATTAAGGGTGTCAGTCCTGTTATTGGTTGTGGGGAAAGAGAGTTCCAAGCTGAATTCTAGGCCAGATCTCACTGAGGTGCAGAAAACCTAGAGACAAGAGATTTTGAAAGCATTAAAGATAAATTTTGAACTCTCTACTAATATTATGTAGGAATGATATGTGTTCATGTCAGAACTCAGTGGGATGGGGAGACTGTTGATCCATACATTTGCATACGAACAGGATTGGGCCATTCAGCCCCTTGAGCCTATTCTACCATTCAATGACATCATGGCTGACCTGTGGCCTAATTCCATATCCCTTAAGAACTTTGCTCAACCCAAACTATCTACCTAAGATTTAAAATTAACAACTGATCCGGTATCTACTGCCATTTGCATAGAAGTGTTCCAAACATCTAGCAGTCTCTATGTATAGAAGCGATTCTGAACATCTCTCCTAAATGGTCTGGCCATAATTCTCAGAATATACCTCTTCATTCTTGAATCCCCAACCAGTGGAAATAGTTTATTTATGTACCTTGTCTTTTCCTATTAATATCTTGAAGACTTCAATCAAATCACCCATTATCTTCTAAATTCTGTAGAAAACAGGTTTAATTTTTATAATCTCTCCTCATAACTTATATGCAGATTTCTAGGTATCACAACTGTATAGTGTCATTGTAATCCCTCCAAAGCCATTATATCCTTTCATAGGTGATATGCCCTGCAGTGCTCACAGTAGTCCAAGTGGGATATACCAGGGCTTTGCGTATGTACAACATAATTTCTTCATCCTTGAACTCCAGTCCTCTAAATATACAAACCAGCATTCCATTAGCTTTCTTGAGTACATGCCTATACTGTTAGATCCAGTTGAATATTTGGAGCTTGGACAGCTGAAAAACAATTTAACTAGGGATGGGTTTGTCTTAGGTATAAAAGATCCTACCATGAGAGTATGTCTGTTGAGAGAGAAGAAACTTGCTCTCAAGAAAGCTATCAACAGAAGCTTAAGCATATCAATGAGAGAACAGATGATGCTTTGCATTATGCCAAGAGAATTCCAGGCTGTATGAGAACAAGACTGAAGGTTAGAGGGAAGTTATTAGGAGGACTTCAGCTAAAGAAAAGGAAGCATATCCAATGTGGGGAAAACCTTGCCCTAATTACAAGACACTGATTCAATGTGCACAAAAGTACATAACAGAAAAGTAGTGAAACTTAATTCTACACAGCTGTCAGTCGATAACTCTAATGAACCATACAAAGGTGATGCTTAGTATATGGCTATTAAAATGTTGACTGCAGAAGCAGTGCATTAAGTGAAAGTGATGTGTCAAGTGGACGCTGAGCCTTTGTACATTGTGAGCTTTGATGGCCTGTGCAAAGTGGGTTAGATGGGATCTAAAAATAGTCTTCAGAAGTGAAGCAGAGATTATATGATGGAATGATACCCATGCCAAGTCAGCATATTAGGTTGAAAATTCCATGCAATGGAAAAAAAATCAAAATCTAGAGTTCCACACAGCAGATATTAAGCAAAATCCATTTATTTAAGCTGAAGCAAGGCTAAAGCTGAGACTAGACAGAAGATATTTATAGCATTTTGCAGACTGTTGAAAAGATGCTATAAAGATTACAAAATGTTTTGACAGGTCTTGAATATCATCTGGTGAATATCATTTCAAAATAGATGGGTGCGTGAAAACAGCTCAGCATCTGTCTGCTTTCAAGTCCAGTCTGATAGACAAGGCAGAAAAGTTAGAAAGATCAAAGGGTCAAAAATCATTAAATCTCATGAATGGCCTTCATGGAAGATGATGACTGTTGAAACAAATAATTTCTTCCTGATGCATATATATCCCAGATCTCTGAACAAGACATTTATTCTTGACTGTGTCCTGACTCAGTTGACTTCATTCATCCCATTTCAGTGGTAGATTACATGCAATCATATGCAATAATCTTTAATCTTTGTGAACAAGTCTGTATTCTCAAAATACTGACCAATTTCTAATCAAATGGTTACTGCTGGTCTGTAACTGTCTTCTATTGTGCCTCAGCAAGCTACAACATCATGACTTATAGTCCCAATTGATATTAAAATGTATTTATTTGCACAACTTCTGATTTAGTGTCTAGTTTGATAATAGCTCCATATCTTAAGAATTGTTTTCTCCAAAATGTCCAATGTTTGGTTGGTCTCTAAAATTTCTTTTTGACAATATGATTTCAGCTTTCATTTCTTCATGATGTGTTTACTTATTCTTATTAGAAATTTCAAATGCTGTATTACATTAATGGTGCATTATGCTCACTGTTTTAAAGACATTGTAATTCTGCAGTATGCAAGTCAATGAACATATTAATATGTTAATATGTTAATTAGGAGCAGGAGTAAGGCACTCACCCTTTCAATCCTGCATCTGATCCAATCAAACCATTGCTAAGACAAGTACCTGTCTCAGCCTTGTGTTTCCCTTTCCAGTTTCTTGTGGGTTATCCAAGTATGTCATTCCTAGCAAACAATTCTCAAACACTCATCTTCAGATATTCTATCCTCTATTGATTGATTCTTACCCTTGACCCTATCTAGCATTTTTTTTTGCCTTAAAGCCCTAATGTGATCACTAGATTCTGGAGGCCCTCTTAGTGCTCATCCACTCCCTGCAATTGTTCTCAAACCTAAGAATTTCATAGAGAGCAAAATTGCACAGGCATAGGGCTTGTCCCAACCACAAACTAGTTATGAAGATAAACCTCCAGATGCCCCAATACACAGATTCTATAAACTGGTTTAAATGACACAGCACAATGATTGGTTTGCCCAATTTATATCCCTCTATGATTTAACCTCAACTCCCACCAAAACCCATCAAGCCATCATGGCTTTTTAGGGAAAAACCTTTATCCAAAATCGCAGGCAACACCTCACATGTGTGCCTGCACCTTATTAAATTCAATCCAAATCCACGGAATAAGATTGCTACCTTTACATTATCTTAACCCCTCAGTCACAACACCCCTCAGATTTGGCTGATAATTTAAAAGCCTCCAAGCAGTTGGTATATCCGGAGAGATTGTAGGTCTACGAGCGAGGTTGATCATTTCTGACCCTCCTCCTTCCTGCAGACCCCTCCACACCAAGTTTGGCTGGAACCCTAACTCCAACATGGCTGGGTGTGTGGGATTGATTGTAGTCCTAAATCAGATTGACCAGCCTTCTTACTAAAATTGCTTTAGTTTTACCCATGGCACTTCCTTGCACCGAGGTCCCATGGGAACAATCAGACGATGCTGAATACCTTAAACTGATCCACCATTTAAATTTAACTCCCCTGGATCAGTTGAGAGTTGGCTTTTATTTGCTGTGCTGTGTCGATAGGTTTTGAAATTATTTTTCAAGTCTCATTGAGTCCACTTGGGGTATTTCTGATCTGACATGAACCCCATTTAATATCTCAACTGCTAAATATATTACCTCAGGTGAGTCGTGTAACATTTTTCGGGATTTTTTTATAATTTTTAATCGTAGCATCAATATCCCACCGAGATGAGGAGACAATACTTCTTATTTCCTCCCTTTTTGTCCCCGTTTTGCTGTTAAAGGGTATTGCAGTGCTTTTGGTATATGTCCACCTCCTTAATCAATCATGTGAAAGGTTTGGGGAGGAAATCTTACATCCAAACTGGGCTATTTATTCTTGGCAGTGGGCTATGTATTCCTGGAGATTTGAATGGGCACTGTTCACAGATGCTTACTGAGACTGAGCACTTGTACCTCAATTAACTGCAAAATCTTTCCAGTTGGGATCAGCACCAATCCATTCCTGGGTTCAGTCCTCATTGTGGGCACTTCGTCTGCACATTTGGCATTGTTGATTAAGTCTCCTTCTGTGCATGACTAGTTCAGTAGCATTTTTTGGTGTTTACAAGAAATGGGGGTATGCCAAGGTGCAAACTCCAAGTCCACTCTGGATCCAGAGGCTTGTCATTGCTGTTTAAAGGCAATGGTTGCTCATCTTTGACATTTACAACCTGACACATCCAAATGAGCAAACTCCTCACTTCCGTCTCCACTACTTATTAAAACAGAATTTTGTTCCTTCCTTAATTCCTTTAACCTGCCTTTGGGAGTCATTCCTCAGGCTCTCACAATCCTGGAGTATATCACCATAAGTGTTTTTTGTCTGCTCTGAGCGCCATCACGAGCTTACAAAGACACTTTCCCACCACACTATGGACACTCACCTTCTCTCTTCCAACAGGCCTTGTTGGATGCTACATTTATCTTTGGACAGGTCCATGATGCCACATCAAATCTGCAGCCAGTTGGATTGTAATGCCTCATGGAACTTGAACCAAACTGGCATTTTGCCCATGGAAATAGAATACCATTTTGTCAGTTCCCCATGGTTGGCCTGGCTAGCCTCATAGGCCCATAAATAAACGGTATCTCAATGTTGTCTTGGTCCATCTGCCCATTTCCAGCCAATATTCAGTCACAGGGTACATCCCATCTTGTATTCTTGGATCTGATTTCCATCTACAAAGAAAGAGCAGAAGAGAAAATAGTTTCAGAGATAATAGGAACTGCAGAGGCTGGAGAATCTGAGATATCAAGGTGTAGAGCTGGGTGAACACAGCTGGTGAAGCAGCATCGCAGGAGCAGGAAAGCTGACATTTCAGGCCTCGACCCTTCTTCATTTTTCTGATGAAGGGTCTAGGCCCGAAATGTCAGCTTTCCTGCTCCTCCGATGCTGCTTTACCTGCTGTGTTCATCCAGCTCTACACCTTGTTATCTCAGAAAAGAAAATAGCACTGCTTTGTGAGTGGTCTTCTTCCCACAATTAATTATGTTCAAATTCACATGGGGCCTTTTCTTTGGAGCAAAGAAAATGCCTTTTCCAAATTTCAAGCCCCCAGTTTCAAAAGAAAATGATACACCTCTTCCCAAACTGTCCCATTTCATGCTTTAAACTCCTTTTGTCAAATTATCCTTACTTTCTCTATAATCTGTACTTAAATCTCATTTTGGACATTATTATTTTAACTCCCATTTCTAATCCACATGTGAATTTCTATCCAAAAGAAAATTCCCACATTTCAACAATAAAATTTGGTTTGAATTACAATTTTGATCAGAGGTTCCACTTGAGTTTGTGACTTCCATCACTCATTTAACTTCAATTATGTATCCATTTGAGACAAATCAGAATTCCCAGTCTTAAATTTACTTCAATCCAATTGTGGTAAAACATGTAGCATAAAATGCATAAATTCAGGGGGAGAAACACACACTCATCCACATAAAAATCTTTTATCACATTCATTTTCTGCTTTTCGAATCTTCCCACTCTAATTCCACAATACATTTTTAACTTTATCAACTTGAATCAATGAATATGGCACATGTTCATACCAAAAAACAAAGGGCCAAAACTTAAGTCGTAGGTTCTCAATATTTCATTATTCACAGCATCTTTTGGAGCAACTGCACAAATTGTAGACAAAGGTGATTGAAAAAGAGCTGAAGACAAATTGTAAATCTAACAGAAGCCTTACACAGCTTGGGAAAGGAACCTCTCCACACTCTCACAGCTCCTTCTTCTGAAGAGCAAAGAACAAGTCAATTTTATTTTTACATGTTACACAAATTCTTTCTTACATGAATTAATTTTTAAAATAGCAATGGGAGCACATCAAATAAACCAAATGGTTTAAACTCCTTCACACAGTAGACCAGAGGAGATTAAGCAATTTTCAGGTGACACAGACACTTGCTTGCAACTCAAAGTGAAAAACACAGAGTGTCTCTCTCTGCTTCACACAGGCACACACATACATGCAAGTACACACCCACCCACCCACACACTCTCTCTCTTACACGCGCGCACATGCACACACACACACACACACACACACACACACACACACACACACACACTCTATCTCTCTCTTGCCCCACCAACCCCCCCCACACACACACACTCTCTCTCTTACACACACACACACACACACACACACACACACACACACACACACAGAGTCTCTCTTACACAGACACAGACACACACACAGACACACAGAGACACACACACACAGACATACACACACACTCTCTCTCTCTTACCTACCCACACACAGACACACACACAAACTCTCTCTCTCTCTCGCTTGCACACACACACACACACACACACACACACACACACACACACACTCTCTCTCTTACACACACCCACACACACCCACACACCCCCACTCTCTCTCTTACACACACACACAGACACACACACCCACTCTCTCTTACGCACCACACACACACACATACACAAACACACAATTGAATTTTAAAACTTCCAACATTCACTCAGTGAAAGACATTGAAAACTGCAGCACAAAGACACAAACTCAACCAAGACATTCTAATATACACACAAACAGAATTTTTCAATCTAACATCCTCTACCTTTCAGTCTGGGCACCTTTACCTTTTCTTTATTCATTTTCCCCATTGGATTTAAAAGCATGAGTATGTTCCCTCAAAATGCCTCCCGCTGTGTTTGTCAGATCCTAAGGGTCAAACAATGATTCCACCCTTGCTCTGATCTGTGACAAGCTGTTAGCTGCTAGGGTCCTCAGCCAATGATCCTTGGGAGCCCCTATCAGCAGTGCTCAGGTTAGATTGCCCCTGGTAGCTTTTTGATATGGAGGCCATAACCTAGCTGCAAATGCATCTGGCGCCTTACCTGTTAGCTGTCTGGTCTGCTCAACCTGCAAGAACGGGCTGCTTTGATCATGTCCCAGAGCCATTAAGATTTCATCCTTTAGTTCATTTGTGAAGCGTCCTCCCCTCTTAGTGGCTGCTGATGAGCACTGATACAATTTCCTGTCTGGGGAGAACAAGATCAGTTTCTTTATCTTGTGCCAAACACAGTTATTAATTTCCTACTTCTGCCTTATATTAATCAAAATGAGTAGAAACATCCTCCACCATTCAGCTTCATTACACAGAGGAGTCACATGAGTCTCGGTGATCCTAGTGCCTTGAAAGCCAGTCCAGTCACTTTACTGTTTTTTCACAGCATCCCAGGCTATTTCACTTTCTTCTGGTGTCATGAGACAAACCACGCTGTTGGCTGCTAATAATAGTCTGGGATCAGTTCCTTTCATGGGCCTGGCTCTAAACTACTTCTAAGTTACCTGTTCAGTTTCCCCTCAGCCTTATTGGCCCTCTGCAAGTTCGAGGGATGTTGATCATGTTGAACCTAACACTCCCTTTTACTTTTAATGACCTGATATTGCAGGCTATCTACTGAATTCCTGGCAGGGATTTTCCTGCACTTATGTCACCTGCTTTTCATTATCCAAAATCTCCATTGGTTCTCTACAGCCTCTTTGTTGGCCGCTGTGACCTTCTTTTCAAATCCTTCTTTCTCTTCTGCTTCTGCTTATGATTTTCCACCAAAACTTGATGTTGTCTCTACATGCACAATAAGGACACTTTTTCATCTTTGATTTATTCTCCCATCCACTGTTTTGCCCTCTCCTGTGCTCTGTCAGAGAGCATCATTTCCAGCACCCAATGCTCAGAAACATTTACCTTGACACACACATATGAGGATATTTTATCCCCAGTTCAGTGGTACTTGCCCTTGACTCTGACCAGCATTATGCTCTTAATCATAAAGTCCTGCTATGATCACCAGATTCTGGAGGAGCTCTCTATTTTCATTACCCCCTACAATGGCTCTTGAGCTTTAGGATTTTGTAAAGAACACAATCAAATAGACATAGGATTTCACTCAAGCATGTTGTTGTTAAAATACATCTCTAAAATTCATGATGCAAAACCTCTACACTGGTCTAGATGACAGCACCTTGATTGTTTTATTCAATTTCAACCCATCCTTTAACTTCGGCTCCCACACAAAACACGTAAAGTCACCCGACCTGATCAGGAAAAGACTTACACTGAAAAATTCACAGGGAAAATTGTACATTTCTTATGTTTCAAACTAGCCATTTCTTAATCTTCTACACTCTGGCTGGTGTAAAGTTAGTCTATTCTTCATAAAAACAACCCATTCATTCCAAATATCAGGCTAGTAAACATTCTGTGAAATGCTTCCAATATATTTGTATGCTTCCTTAAATAAGATCAATACCGTACACATTATCCCAGATATGATCTCACTAATGCTCAGTAAAATTTGCATAGCCTGCCTACCTTTATATTCAATTTTCCTTGAGATAAGCAGTAACAGTCTATTAACATTTCTAATTGCCTGCTGTACCTGAAGACTAACTTTTCATGAATCATGTACGATTACACCAAGATCCTTCTGCAATCAGTCATCATTTAGTTTTTTTTAATTCTTCCTGTCAAAATGGACACCTTCACATTTTATCACATTACTCTCCATTTGCCAGATCTTTCACTGTTCACTTAACCTTTCCAGATCCCTCTGTAGTTGCCTGATGTTCACTTCACAATGACTTTCCTACCTGTCTTCATATCATCAGTAAATTTAGCAATGACAAATGACAAATTTTCTGTCATTTCATTCAGTCATTTTATAAATTGTAAGATGCTGAAGCCTGAGCACTGATCCCTTTGACATACAATTCATTACCCTTGCCTATCAGAAAGTTACACATTTTGCCCACTCTTCCTCCTGTTAGTGTGCCAATCTTCTAACCATACCAATATGTTAACCCTGCATCATAAGCTTTTGTCTTCAACAATAACTTTTGATGTGACACTTTCTCAAAAGCCTTTGAGAAATCCATTGGTTTTACATCCATTGGTTCCCCCTTATCCACAGCACATGTTATTACCTCAAGAAACACCGATACAATGATTGCCTTTGTACAAAATCATGTTAACTCTGAAGTTCCCCTAATAAAAACTTCTAAAAATTTCTGGATGGCAGATGTTTACAGGCCTGCTTTTGACATCCCTCCCTTTTGAATAAAAGATTGATGTTTGTTATTTTCTAATCTAATGCAACCTTCCCAAACATAGGGAATTTTGGAAAATTAAAGCCAATGTATCCACTAACACATTATCCACTTCTTTCAAGATGTGAGGATGATGTCCATTTAGAATCGAGGACTTGTGAACTCAGCTCTAACAGCTTGCTCAATACTACTCACCTGGTGATTGTAGCTTTCCTGGCCCCTTCCATTTCCTGTTTGACAGCTCTTTATGGGTTTTATAACTATTGCCACCGTGAGAAACAATGCAAAATTCCTCTTCAATTCATCTACCATCTCCTTAAATTCTATTACAAATTCCACAAATACACTTTCTCCAGCACCACTGTTCATTTGGTTCGCATGTTTATATTTCTTTATCTGATGCATGTTTCCAACTAGGGTTCTGTTGCCCTAATTTTGCCCTCCTTATTCATCTATCAGACATTCTTTGTTGTGTTTTTTTTTAAATTCTATCCAATTCTCTAACCTGCCACCCATATTTGCACAAGCATCTTTCAAGTTTTATACAATCTTTAACTTTTTTTTAGTTAACCACAGATGGTGGATCCTCTCATCTGAAATGTTTCCTTAGTCATAAAGTCATAGTGTCCATATAGTATGGAGATAGATCCTTTAGTCCAATCAATCTGTGCCAATTGTAATCCCAAAATAAACTTGTCCCACCTGACTGTGATAATGGGAACTGCAGATGCTGGAGATTCCAAGATAATAAAATGTGATGACTGTGATTTGCCCATATCCCTCCAGGAATTTCTTATTCACATATTTATCCAAACATCTTTTAAACATTGTGACTGTACCCGCCTCCATCTCCTCCTCTGGAATTTCATGCCAAACAGTAACCACATTCTGTGTAAAAAAAAGTTGCCCCTCATTTCTTTTGTACATCTTTCTGCTCTCACATTAAAAAATGCCCCCTAGTCTTAAAATCCCTTACCCTACAGAAAAGGTACCTGTCATTCACCTTTATTCCTCTGATGATTTTATAAACTTCTATAAGGTCACCTCTCAACCTCCTATGCTCCAGTAAAAAATGTCCCAGCCTATCCAGCCCGTTTTTACAACACAAACCCTCCATTCCCAGCAACATTCTGAAAAATCTTTACTGAACCCTCTCCAAACTTAATAATATCCTTCCTATAACAGGACAACCAGCACTGAACACAGTACTCCAAAAGAAGCCTCAACAACCATAAGACCATCAGACCATAAGACATAGGAGTGGAAGTAAGGCCATTCAGCCCATCAAGTCCACTCCGCCATTTAAATCATGGCTGATGGGCATTTCAACTCCAATTCCCTGCACTCTCCCCGTAGCCCTTGATTCCTTGTGAGATCAAGAATTTGGCGATCTCTGCCTTGAAGGCATCTAATGTCCCAGCCTCCACTGCACTCCGTGGCAATGAATTCCACAGGCCCACCACTCTCTGGCTGAAGAAATGGCGTCTCATTTCCATTTTAAATTTACCCCCTCTAATTTTAAAGCTGTGCCCATGGGTCCTAGTCTCCCCACCTAAAGGAAACAACTTCCCAGCGTCCACTCCTTCTAAACCATACATTATCTTGTAAGTTTCTATTAGATCTCCCCTCAACCTTCTAAACTCTAATGAGTACAATCCCAGGATCCTTAGACATTCATCATACATTAAACCTACCATTCCAGGGATCATCCGTGTGAATCTCTGCTGGACACGCTCCAGCGCCAGTATGTCCTTCCTGAGGTGTGGGGCCCAAAATTGGACACAGTATTCTAAATGGGGCCTAACTAGAGCTTTATAAAGTCTCAGAAGCACATCACTGCTTTTATATTCCAACCCTCTTGAGATAAACGACAACATTACATTCGCTTTCTTAATCACAGACTCTACCTGCAAGTTAACTTTTAGAGAATCCTGGACCAACACTCCCAGATCCCTTTGTACTTCTGCTTTACGAATTTTCTCACCATTTAGAAAATAGTCCATGCCTGTATTCTTTTTTCCAAAGTGCAAAACCTCACATTTACTCACGTTGAATTTCATCAGCCATTTCCTGGACCACCCTCCTAAATTGTCTAAATCTTTCAGCAGCTTCCCCACCTCTTCAGTACTACCTGCCTGTCCACCTATCTTTGTATCATCGGCAAACTTCGCCAGAATGCCCCCAGCCCCTTCATCCAGATCATTAACATATAAGGTGAACAGCTGCGGCCCCAACACTGAACCCTGCTAGACACCACTCGTCACCGGATGCCATTCCGAAAAAGAGCCTTTTATCCCAACTCTCTGCCTTCTGTCAGACAGCCAATCCTTAATCCAAGCCAGTAGGTCACCTCGAACACCATGGGCCCTCACCTTGCTCAGCAGCCTCCCGTGAGGCACCGTATCAAAGGCCTTTTGGAAGTCTAGATAGATAACATCTACTGGGTTTACCTGGTCTAACATACTTGTTATCTCTTCAAAGAATTCCTACTGGTTTGTCAGGCACGACCTCCCCTTACTAAATCCATGCTGACTTGTTCTAATCTGACCCTGCACTTCCCGAATTTAGAAATCTCATCCTTGACAATGGATTCTAGAATTTTACCAACTACTGAGGTTAGGCTAATCGGCCTATAATTTTCCATCTTTTGCCTTGATCCTTTCTTAAACAAGGGGGTTACAACAGCAATTTTCCAATCACCTGGGACTTTCCCTGACTCCAGTGACTTTTGAAAGATCACAACCAAAGCCTCTGGTATTTCCTCAGCCACCTCCCTCAGAACTCTAGGATGTAGCCCATTGGGGCCAGGAGATTTATCAATTTTTAGACCTTTTAGCTTTAACTTTCTCTTTTGTAATGCCTCCCATACTCAACTCTGCCCCCTGATTCTCCCAAATTGTTGGCATACTACTCATGTCTTCCACTGTGAAAACTGACGCAAAGTACTTATTAAGTTCTTCAGCTATTTCCTTATCTCCCATCACTAGCCTTCCAGCATCAATTTGGAGTGGCCCAATGTCTACTGTTGCTTCTCATTTGTTTCTTATGTATTGAAAGAAGCTTTTACTATCATTTCTAATATTACTCGCTAGCCTACCTTCATATTTGATCCTCTCCTTCCTTATTGTTCTCTTTGTTATCCTCCGTCTATTTTTGTAGCCTTCCCAATCTTCTGATTTCCCAGTGCTCTTGGCCACTTTATAGGCTGTCTCTTTTTCTTTGATATATTTCCTGAATTCCTTTATCAGCCATGGCTGTCTAACCCCACCCTGGATAATCTTTCTTTTCTTTGGGATGAACCTCTGTACTGTGTCCTTAATTACACCTAGAAATTCCTGCCATTGTTGCTCTACTGTCTTCCCTGCTCGGCTCTGGTTCCAGTCGATTTTCATCAATTCCTCTCTCATGCCCCTGTAATTACCTGTATTTAACTGTAACACCATTACATCCGATTTTGCCTTCTCCCTTTCAAACTGCAGACTGAATTCTACCATATTATGATCGCTGCCTCCGAAGTGTTCCCTTACTTTCAGGTCTTTTATAAAGTCTGGCTCATTACATAGCACTAAATCCAGAATCGCCTGCTCCCTTGTGGGCTCCATCACAAGCTGTTCCAAAAAGCCATCCTGCAAACATTCTATGAATTCCCTTTCTTTGGATCCACCGGCAGCATTATTCACCCAAACCACCTGCATATTGAAGTCCCTCATGATCACTGTGACCTTCCCTTTCTGACATGCCCTATCTATTTCCCAGTGCATCCTGCGCCCCTGGTCCTGACCACGGTTAGGAGGTCTGTACGTAACTCCCATTATGGTTTTTTTTGCCTTTGTGGTTCCTCAACTCCACCCACACAGACTCCACATCCTCTGACCCTATGTCATTCAGTGCCATAGATTTAATTTCATCCTTAACTAACAAGGCAACCCTGCCCCTCTGCCCACCTCCCTGTCTTTTCGATATGTTGTGAACCCTTGGATGTTTAACTGCCAGCCCTAAACCCCCTGTAACCACGTCTCTGTGATGCCCACCACATCATAATCATTCAAGAAGATTTGTGCTGTTAATTCATCCACTTTGTTGTGAACATTATGAGCATTTAGATAAAGTGCCTTAAGGCTAACTTTCTTATCATTATTAGAGAGATTGGAAATCCTAAGATGTCCTAAATTATCCTTCCTTTTTTGCTGTATTCCTAGTCTGCCTCAAGTTTAATCCACCTGTACACATGCTACCCTGCTGCTTATCTTTCCATTTAACTCCATATTCCCTGTCTCTTTCACTTTCCCTACCCCCCGACTCAGAAGTTTAAAGTCCTACTAACCACCCAATTTATCCTTTTCGGTAGAACACTGGTTCCAGATTGGTTCAGGTGGAGACCGTCCCAACGGTACAGATCCCCCCGGTTCCAAAACTGATGCCAATGCCCCATGAAATGGAATCCCTCTTCCCCACACCAATCCCTTAGCCACGTGTTTACTTCCCTAACTTTCTTATCCCTATGCCAATTGGCACGCGGCTCGGGCAGTAATCAGGAGATTATGACCCTTGAGGACCTGTACTTCAATTTCCTGCCACGTGCTTGATAATCCCTGAACAGGTCCTCGACCCTAGCTTTGCCCATGTTGTTGGTCCCAACGTGGACCACAACAACTGGATCCTCCCCCTCCTGCTCCAATATCCTTTCAAGTCGGTCAGAGATGTCCTGCACCCTCGCACCGGGCAGGCAACACACCATGCGGGACTCCCTATCTGGCTTGCATAGGATACTATCTGTCCCCCTAATTATAGAATCCCCTATAACAACTACTTGTCTTTTTGCTCCCCCGTCCTGAATGGCCTTCTGCACCATGATGCCGTGGTCAGCTGGTTCATCCTGTCCACCAGAGAGCAACGTCAGCTTTTGTGCTCCTGAGATGCTGCTTGGCCTGCTGTGTTCATCCAGCTCCACACTCTGTTATCTTGGATTCTCCAGCATCTGCAGTTCCTATTATCACTCATCCTGTCCACAGTCCTTTTCCTCATCCGTACAGGGAGCAAGTATCTCATACCTGTTGGTCAAGGTCAAGGGCTGAGGCTCCTGCACTCCTGAACTCTGAATCCTCCTACCTGCCTCACTTACAGTCACACCTTGTCCCTGAACACTTATTGAATTTGAGTTATTTAATCTACCGGGTGTGACTGCCTCCTGAAACAAAGTGTCCAGGTAACTCTCCCCCTCCCAGGTGTGCCGCAGAGTTTGAAGCTCAGATTTGAGATCATTTACTCTGGTCCGGAGTTCTTCCAGCAACCAACACTTGCTGCAGATGTGGTCGCTGCCGTTCACAATGGGATCAGCCAGCTCCCACATCATACAGCTACAGCCCATCATCTGTCCAGCCATTACTACTTATTTAGTTAACTTTTACAATTTATGTATTAAATGCTTTCTAGTACTTCTTTGCCACGCTCTTTTTCAATTAAGCAATTTAACTCTTAATCAATTACACGATACACAAGAAATATAAATCGAAAAGCTTTACCTTAACAACACACGAGAGTCCTTCATGGTTAGAGTTCCCGCTCTTCCTGCTGCTGGAACAGGAATGGAGGGCTCCGCCGGTCAAGGTAGGTATTTGCTCATCGTTAAAGCAGAGACTCACCCACCTGTAAGCTTCTGATTGACACTCCTGCTCTTCCTGCTGCGAATCTGTGGACTTTTAATTAGATTAGAGGAGGAGGGAGGGAGGGAGGCCCTACTGTGTAGGACCTGGAGCTTCGAGGTAAGTGCTTAAATAACAATCACTTACCTTCCCAACTGCCTCTCTGCTCCGACTTCACTTCCACCCAGCTCCCGCCACTCTCTGCTGAAGAAAAGACCGCTGGTTTCGAGGTAAGTGCTTAAATAACAATCACTTACCTTCCCAACTGCCTCTGTGCTCCGACATTCCAAACCTCAACATGACAGTCCAACTCAGCAATGAAGCATCACAAATGCCTTCCCAACCACCCTATCTACATGTACGCAAACTTCAAATTTTATGAATCGAACCCCTAGATCCCTCTATTCTACAACACTACCTGCTTTTCATTGTGTAAGTCCTGCCCTAGTTTGTAATACCAAAATGCAATACCTTGCATTTTTCTAAATTTAGCTCCATTTGCCACTCCTCAGCCCGTTGACCCAATAACCAAGATCTCTTTGTAACATAGACTACCTTTTCCCATGCACTATATCATCAATTTTGGTGTCATCTGCAAATTTATTCACTATGCCCTCTATATTCTCATCCAAATCACTTATATAAATGACAAACAAAAGTAGACCGCGTACTGATCCCTGTGAAATGCTGTTGATAACAGGTCTCCAGTTCAAAAAATAATCTTCTACCAACATTCTCTGCCTCCTACCATCAAGTCAATTTTGCATCCAGTTGGCAAGCTCACCCAAAATTCCATACAATGTAAATTTAGTTATTAGTCTACCATGTGGAATTTTGTCAAAGGTTTTACTAAAGTCCAAGTAAACAATGTCTACGGCTCTGCCCTCATCAATCTTCTAGATTTGTTCCTCAAAAACTCATTCAACTTTGAGAGACATGACTTCCAGTGTTGACCATTCCTTGCCTCTCCAAATGCATATAAATCCTGTCTTTCAGAATCACCTCTAACAACATACCCACCACCAAAGTCAGACTCACAGGACTGTAGTTCCCAAGCTTGTCCTTACATCCCTTTTAAAACAAAGACATGATATCAGCTACTCTCCAATCACCCTTCTCATTGGAACTAATTTATTCTGTGTATTCTGAAGTATCCCTTAAACATCCACCACTGTCTTGTTATTGACGCATCCCTTCACCTCATTTGTCAGTTCACATTTGCTAGTTTTGCTTTCCCGGCCTCATTATTGATTTCTTTTAAGTTCAAAATATGGACCAACACATTTCTTGTACCAACTCAATGTAATATTCTAATCTTATATTAGGACCATGGAATACTTTCATGATGCGGCTATTAATTAATCCAATCTCATTGCACAATATGAGGTCTGCTAGTTCATCCTCTCTGGTTGGATCCAAAACATGCTGTGCTCAGAAACTATCCTGAAAGCATGCTATGAATTTCGAAGCCAGTTGCATTTGCCCATTTGATTTCTTTTAGCTTTTTACACAGATTAAAATTCCTCATGATTATTATTGGACCTTTCTGAAAACATCCAAATATTTCTTCCATTAAACCCCATCCTCACTAAAGGTCACCATTCTGTGGCCTGAACACATTCCGACAAATGATGTTTTGCCTTTGTAATGATTCATCGATGCCTAAATCACTTCTACATCCTGGTTTCCTCAATTTAGGTCAGCCACATTTATTGCACTAACACAATCATTAATTAACACAGCCTCCTACCCCCACCACTTTCTGGTTCAAATTCTTCCTGAATGTTATGAACCCTTTCACACTCAGGTCCCAATCTCTGTTATTCTGCAGCTATGTCTAGCAGACTGTACTTATTTATTTCTACTTACACTTTCAGTTCATTATTTTGTTTTGAATGTTATATGCTACAACATTTTGATTTCTTCTATTATTATTACTTTTTCTAACCTCCAGCCTTAACTGTTGATTTAGCCATGGATTATATCCCTTCCGGTCATAAGCTATTTATCATTTCAACATTAATGCCAGTGTAGTGATGGTGATGCCTTCTTCTACTGTTTTGGAGTGTTTTCCAGCACTTCTGCAGTCAAAATGTTGGACTACCTCCTTTGCCTCCGTCCTTCTGCAGCCAAAATAAAGGATTTCTGATTTCCATAGACACGATAGATTGCTGCTTTTCTCCAACCTAATAAATGGCTCCCATCCTTTTTACAGCTTCACTGAGTTAATCCTGCAGCTTCCAGTTTTAAATCTGAATCTCATTTCCTAATGGCTTTTCCTCGATAAACATGCTGTCTGAGATGCTGCTAATATTTGGTGTTGCTTTATGGTTTTAATGAAGTTCCCTTTACTTTTGTGGCTTAACTGAACAAATCCCACTGACTATGGCCTTAACAAATACTTCCCACCTTTATTGTGGTTTCAATTATGCACCTGCAACAGTCTCCTTATCTCCTTTTTCTATTTAACTTTGTCATCCTGGCTTCTAAGTCACCCTTTTGTCACTTTAATATTGCCTTTGCAATGTTCCTGAAGCTGTGACCCAATTTTTAACATTTGACTTGTGATCATGGATTTCCCTTTCTGTAGCCTGCCTCATGGCCCCCACTTATTATGACAGCAATGCCCATTTTGAGCTGTAAGTGTTTCACTTACTTCTAACTTCCTTAACCTATAATGCGTTGTTTTCTTGAAAGTGTTATTGTTGTCCACCAGGGATTTCAACTTTGCTTATGGAGCCTCTGATATACATGCACTACACAGTTGAAACCCAACTTGGAACCACTCCTATAGTTCATTAGCATGCATTGCAATCTGTAGCTTCTGACTCATTCTTGAATCTGCACTTCTCTTACCAGGTCTGAAAGGCTTCGAACATTGACAGTAGATTGTGATTTATTGACTCTTGCCACAAGCTATCTTAGTACAAACTTCTGGAATGCTCCCTTCTTTCAATTGCTATATGCACAGGTCCCTTAAAGCTGTGTCTAGAAAATTCTTTTAAGCCACTAGTGTGGCACAACTTAATTAAATTTCAATCCACACTGCTCTTCACTTTACTGTATAAGAATCCTCATCACTACTCCTCATTTTATATGAGTTAGCTGGACAGTCATCATGATAAGGTAGATTTACCGCCACCATCCAATTTTTCATTTGAAATATACATGGTATCCTTTGTCTAATACAGCAGGGAAAAACTATTAAGCAATTTAACCAGAGGCTCATATCTTAAGTAGGATGCAATTTGTTACATGATATCTCTCATGTACAAGTTATATATGTAATGCACACACTGTGACAAAGAGTGTAGGAGACCAAAATGGTCAGTTTGCCTCCTTCAAGAAGAGTTATCCCAACCCATAAGCTCTTAAGACAATATTGTATTGAGTGGAGATAAACGCAGTTTTCAGAATGAACCTTTTCATCAAACTAACACCTTTGACAAGAAGGCCGTTTTTCAGTAAGGGTAAGTTATTTTGGATTATTTGTAATTATCTTTCTACATTAATTAATCAGTTCATATGTCATCCTTTCACTTGTTATTCAGCTGTTGACACTTCACTCATACTTACAGTATTTGTACTTATCCATTGGCACTCTTAATTACCTGGGATTCTCTTGCCATTATCTCTCCACCTATATATTCTGTGCCTGTAAGTTTTTCCCCACTTCACCCAACTAAGGAGCAGTACATCGAAATCTTGTGATTTTAAATAAACATGTAGGAATATAACCTGGTATCGTGTGACTTCTGATTTTACTTAGTATGGAAAGCACCATGATTCCAGTGATAGGTATGCTACTGCCTGCCATTTTTTGACATTTGGAGATTGGGTGTAGTGATTGTAGTGAAGTCAGCCAGTTAGACTGCTTTGAATATGAACTCCCTGACTGGGGATTTTAATCTGGTCCAATCAGGGAGACCTAGAGTATCAAACATCCTGTTCATTCTGAGAGCTGGGTATGAAGGATCTGAATCAGTGTCAAGGACTCTCCATGTGTAAATAAACCTTGGTGACAGGATATCAGCCTCTATGAAGTTAGTTCAGCAGCAATGATAAAAAAAAGAAGTACGGCCCTGAAGAAATTTAATTGTAACAGTCAGCTATGAGCTGGGGTAAGCACTTCTGGCAACATGCTGTTATGTGTAAAACTTGACTCATTCCATCATGCCATCGAAAACTGGGCTCACCATATGGAAAGAATCCATTATTTTTTCAGGGAAAATAACACCGGGGCAGATGAAAAGCAGCAGGTAATTCCCTGGTAGCTTGTGGACCTATAGCCTTTTTGATTATTAGAAACCTAACATTCGCTGAGACACCACCTACTAAAATTTTTCAAGAGTTGACAGATTTAGTTAAAAAATATTACAATACCAAGCCTCCTCTAATTCTAAAACAGCAGCAGTTTTACTCTGCAATTTGAGAACAACAAGAATCCACATCAGGATTTTTGACCAGGTTAAGACGACAGGCAGAGGTATGTGGCTTTGTTTGAACCCGTAATGAGATGCTAAGAGATCATTTGATATGTGGCATTAATAATGTAACCATACAAAAGCGCCTACTAGCTAAAGGCCAACTGCTTTTCAAACAGACACTGCAACTGGCTTTATCATTGGAAATTACGAAAAGTGGAGCATATCAGTTATGAACTATTCCAATAGCGTGCACATCTTGGAAAGTCCACTTAAATCTAGTTTGGAACAGTTAATTTGCTTAGCAACATCCAAATCAGAACCAATCCAAATAAACATCTGGTTAAATGATTACTTGGTTCTAATGGAAATGACACCACTGTGGCTGTTTCTGAGATTGCAGAGCCAGTCTTTCATAGAACTCGCTCTGTTCTCCAACTCTTAAGTTTGTGCAAGACCTCAGCTAGACTGAGAGCCTCTACCAGGGAACCTTTATAGGTCAAGCGTTCAACTTCGGTTCTGGTCTCTTATGAGAAACACCTGGTTCAGTTATCACTGATTGTGGTAAAAGGCTTGAGTCCCTGCTTGATGGGGTGAAATTGATTGAGAAATATTCCCCCAGAAGGCTCAACATTTTCGACTGAAAATGGCTGCATAAATGAGGTCCTAATTAAACACCTGGAAGTTTTTCAGGAAAAGATGATCAAAGGAGACTAGGTCAATTTTCATGTTGACCAGGAAGCAATTACATGATCCTGCAAGGCTGCCCAGTACCATTTACCTTATGGGCTGTCATAGAGGCAGAAATCTGAAGGCTGGAATGTGAGGAATCATCAACCAATCCAGCTTGTCAAATGGGCAGCGCCAGTCTTGATGATTATGAAGCCCAATGGGTTGGTTCACTTTTCTGGGGATTTTAAACAAACAGTAAGCCATATTTCGCTGCTGGATAAATACCCAATCCCTCATATAGAGGATTGATATGTAAAGCTGGCACAGGGGCTACCCTTTACAAAGTTGGACATGAACCATGCTTACTTGCGACTGTAATCAGATGAGGATTCCCAGAAGTAGGCTACAATTAATACTAATAGGATTTGTACCAACATACGAGATTGCCATTTGGGGTATCATCATAATATTCAGTGGACAATGGAGAACATTTTACAAGATCTACCCGTGGTAGCCATTCATCTAGATGACGTGCTAAAAACAGAGACAACCAATAAAGAGAACTTTGAGAACTTGGACATAGTCCTTCAACATTCCTCCCAGGCATGCATATGCCTTACAATGGAAAAATGTGTGTTCCAGGTACCCCAAGTGGCCTACTTGGGCTACAGATTTTGCATGGCTGGGTTACACTCATTGGAAGATTAAGTGAGGAAGATCAAATGTGCCCAGTCTTCTCCATACGTAACAGAGCTTAGGTCTTTCCATAAGCTAGTGAATTATTACAGAAAGTTCATACTTAATGTGGTCTCAATCCTGGCACCTTGGCATCAACCCTTAAAAAAAGGGTCAACCTTGGAAATAGACATGTAGCCAAGCCATAGCTTACAGGGAAGGGAAGAAACAGTTATCATTCTTTAAGGTGTTAGCACTATACAATTCCAAGCGAGATCTGGTATTGACATGTGATGCCTCCCTGTACAGCATTGAGCTCATAGGTGGCCCAATGGAGAGAAATGCCTGATAGCATATGCATCTAGGACTTTGTTAATGCAGAACCTAAATAAGCCTAGATAAAGAAGGAAGGTTTGACAGCCATATTTCGAGTCAGGAAGTTCCGCCAATACCTTTACGGACGTAAATTTTTAATAATAGCAGACTATAAACCCCTATCCCTGAGGATAAGGCAATGTTGAACATAGTTTCAGGCCAAATCTAGCCATAGGGTCTAACATTAAATGCATATAACTACAAGTTGAAACACCACCAGGAAGCCAAGTAGCAAATATGGATGCATTGAGCCGCTTCCTGCTGGTAAATACACCAGCGGCGGCACAGCCACTGGAAGAGTCAGTAATGGTTTTAAACTTTCTGGGCACACTTCCAGTCAGAGCTGATAATATCAGGCTTTAGACACAGAAAGATCCAGTCTTGGCAAAACTGTAAAAGCTGGTGGTGATGGGGGAATCCCAAGGACCATCACAACCAGAACTGAAACCTTTTTGGACCCAGAGAGACCAGACCACTGTGGAGGATGGCATATTATTATGGGGAGCAAAACTGATTGTTCTGAGCATAGGACACAACCAGGTACTTTCTGAAACAAAAACAGAAGTTGCTGGAAAATCACAGCAGGTCTGGCGGCATCTGTGAAGAAAAAAATCAGAGTTGACTTTCAGGGCCTGGTGACCATTCCAAAGAACTTTTCAAAGAGCAGACTCAATGGGCCAAATGACCTAATTTCCATTCCTCTGTCTTATGGTCTTATGGGTTTAAGTCTGCTATGGGGAAAAGATTGTCACAATCTGCCCTGTCTATGCCTGTCCTATGACTGGATTAAATTCTATCTGTCATTGATCTGTCCAATTTACTTGCTGATCAACATCAGACTGCAATCATCCTCCTCACTATCAATATCACCAAGTTTTGTGTCATCTGCAAACTTACTAATTACAGTCTCTCTATTCACATCCAGGTTATTAATAACAAGCAGCAAGTGGCCTAGCATTGATCTTTGCGGTACACCACTGGTCATAGACTTCCAGTCACCATAGGAAACCTCCTCTATCACCCTTGCCTTCCTACTTACTATCAAATTTTGGATCCAGTTCGTCAACCTGCCTTGGGTGCCATGGGCTTTAAACGTTTGGACCAGCCATCTACGTAGGACCTTGTCAAAGGCCTTACTGAAGTCCATGTACACCACACTAAATATATTATCCTCATCAATATTATGTCACTTTTTCAAAAAGCTTGATTAATTTAGTCAGGCAAGATCATTCCCTGTCTCTCCAAGTGCTCATTAATCCTGTCACTCAGAATCTTTTCCAGTAATTTCCATTGCACTGATGTCAAGCTGACTTGTCTATAATTACCTGGTCTATCTTTGCTGCCTTCTTGAAAAACAAGGCACCACATTAGGTATCATCCAGTCGTCTGGAACTTCACTTGTGGCCAACAAAGTATCAAATATCTCCACTGGGTATCCAACAATCTCCTCCCTTGCTTTCCATAGTAGCTTGGGATCCACCTCAACAGCCCTAGGCATTTATGTACCTTTACACTCAGTAGAACATCTGATACCTCCTTCTTATTTATCTTAACATGTTCTAAAACCTCACCATCCCATTGGAAATTTCCAGCCTCAATGTGCATTTCCTCTGTGAATACAGGTGAGAAATGTTCATTTAAAACCTCACCCAGATCCTGATTGTCCCTTGGATCTCTAATAGTCCCCATTCTTTCCCTGATAATCTTCTCGCTCTCTTTAATAAACCTAGAAAATGCCTTAGGGTTTTCCCTAATCCTATCTGCCAAAGATATCTTGTCCTCCTAATTTTTTTTGAAGCAACCCCCTATAATGCCTACCCTCCTGAATGGCCTCCCTCATTTTTACTGTGCTGTACCTGACATATTTTCTCCTTCTTCCTTTTTCTTTATAAAACTTGCAATATCCCTTGATATCCAAGGTTTCCCAAACTTACTGTTTTTGCCCTTCACTCTTAGAGGAAGAGGGTCTATTTTAAAAAGATCCACACTTTTTAACATGTAGACTTACTTGCAAATAGCTGCTCCCAGTCTATGTTTGTCAAATCCTGTCTAATGCTTTGATGTTGACCTTCACTCAAATTGGATACAACTTTTGCGCTGTACTTATCTCTTTCTTTCATGACTTTGAGACTTATAGAGTTGCGGTCTGTCCCCAAAATGCTCCCCCTCTGACACCTCAACTGCTTGATCAGCTTCATTCCCTGGGATTAGATCTAGCAATGCCCCATCTCTGGCAGGACTATCTATCTACTGACACATATGTTCTCCTAGTGTGCTTTCAAAATTCCACCCCATCCAGTCCTTTCACACTAAGGCAATTCCAGTTAGTGTTAACAATTCTCTCACACTTTTCTGCCTACACATATGATCCTCTGTCTCCTTTTGACTGTTGGGACGTCTGTAGTGTAATAGCAGCAAATAATTGTCCCTTTTTTATTTCTAAACTTGACCCAGATGGCCTCATTTGAAGAGCATAAGTCATCCTCCCTCATTACTGCAGTGACCATCTCCCTTGTCAATAATGCAATAGCCCCATATCTCTTTCATTCCCCCATCATGCCTGCAACTTCCATACCCTGGAATGCTGAGCTGTCCATCCTGTCTTTATATGAATTGCATTTTTGTTTATATTGTATCTTTTTAAGTATATATTATCCAATTATTAGATGTTTTATGCACAGCGCACTGAATATATTTAACCAGCTGTCAAACTCACCAGGAACCAATTACACATTTTGGAAGTTTAATTACTCTGGTGTCAAACTTGTTGTTTTCCTAGGTTCCTTCTGTTGTTTTGTTTAATGATTAAATAAACATTGATTGAAAGGTTTAGTTTAACTGTTTTATTTGTAGCTGATATAAATTCTGATTCAAGTGGAGTAAGTAATCCAATAATGTTTCTTAGTGAATTAGTGAAAGATTCACACTGTCATCATGAAATTGTTTATTTTAATGTAAGGGTTTGAATTCTGACCTTCAAGATATTTGGGAGGGTTTATTGTGCACTCGTGCTTACCAAGGTGAGAGAAGTCAGAGGGAATATAATGGAACCAAATATGAAACCATGTTGTCATCTATGTTAACTGAACCATATATTTTCCCCTAAATTGTATTTGATTTTACTGCCTATTTGGTCAGATCAAAGAAGAATCACCAAGTTGGGCCGTCAGTGAGTGTCTAGTTCTCAAACATTACAGTGTGCTAACAAAATTCCCTGCGGCCAAGGGATACTTCTGCAGTCATGCCTGCAATCAGCGAGAACACAGCCTGCATTAAACATTTCATTGTGTGTTCTTTGAAATCAGAGTATTGTTATTACATTTCATAAACATACAAATACAACAGTCCCCATCTCTGGCAGGTAATATCACAATCTTTGAATCATTGTTGATGGGTCCATTAAAAAGGCACTTTCTCTCTAATATGCCCCTGTCTATAATGCACATTTTATATAGCTTCTAAAGGCAATATTAGACACTCTACTGTGCTCCACACTCAATTATTTTCTACAGCAAAAGTGATATGTTAATGTTTTTATGTTTGAGACCAGGAGGTCAGAGTAGTTTGTTATTTGTATTGTACTTGCTGAACTACGACGGGCAGCTCTGCATGTTGCACAAGTCTGTACTTCTTTCTTTCTATGAATCAACCAATTATATTACACTGTAGTATTTTTTTCTCTCATTTCCAATAATTATGGTCGATGTTCTCCCCTATGAATTATTTTCAGATCTTTCACAACAGATAGACTTACAGGAAAATAATTTAAGACTGCTTTAACTTGCTTTAAAGCAGTTGCATATCGGTAGATAGCTGCAAACCAGAAAGCTGCAGCAGACCATCAGGGAATTTTTAAAAAGTCAGCTATTGAATGCATTACATAGTGAAGTATCTAAGGGAACAGAAAAGTAAAAGTAAAATACTGTGGATGCTGGAAATCTGAAATGAAGTCAGAAGTACTCAAGATTATTCAGTGCAAGCACTCCATTTGCAGATCAAACACATTACACTCTTCTAGGCTCAAGATTGAGTTTAAGAATTTTGGACTATATACTTTGTCTTATTTTAGCCTTTTTTTCTCTCCCACTACACATTGGTTTTAGTCTTGTCTTCATGTTTTTGCTTTCAGACAAAGCTACTCATTATTCTGGCATTTACACTTACCCAGGATAAGGGCATTTTCGTACAGCCATTATCATTACTTTGTATTTTGTTCCAAGACATCTTTACGATTTAAATTCTCAGATCCTCACCACCAACAAACCCCCCACACCCACCATCACCATATTATAATCAGAAAAATCATCACTGCTGCCCCTACTTTATAATTTTGGGTGTCCAGGCTGCTAGCATAATATACTTGTGTGATTGAGAAGCCTTGGGTAGATTCATTGCCACCAATTGTTACTAATATTAATCCAACTTATTAATGCCACATGGAGAAGGATGCCCACAAAACATCTTTAGCATAAATTAGGCTCAACCTTACTAAATAGTAAAGGTTTATTACATAGTATTGATTGACTAGTTACATTACATCTAAAATGCACAATTATCTCATGTGAGACATCATGCTCAATTTAAGAGCACATGCACTTTATTGCTAAGTACATCATCTTAGCATTAGGATACCCCAAATCAAAAGTATGACACATTGAACATATAACTTGTATGACATATTGAATACACCCGTTAGCTATTCCCAAGAACAGTTGTTTATTTCCTAACAAGTAGAATTTATGATGTGACATCAGTTAACCCTTTCAGGTACCGACTGCTTTGTATAACATCCCAAATCTTTTCTTTAGCTCCTTCCCCACTTCTCCCCTGACCCTTCACATTAGCATAAAATCCATCACATTTCTGCCTTCATTAAATTCTGAAGAAGAGTTATATTCAACGCAAATGTTAACTCTCGCTATCTCTGCAGATGCAACCATATCTGCTGTGTATTTTTAAAACTTTGTGTTCTTATCTTCAGAAACTGATTCACTTTACAGATGGCTCCTATGGTCTGATAATCATGAGCAGAATGGCCTGAAGTTCAGATTGGCACTGCTAAGTGGTGAGGTGGGGGTATGAATTTAAGCCAGCTTGTATATATTTACTTCTGTTGAACTGCTTAATCACTTTGTGAGATTAGTCACCTGGGTAAAGGAGTTTTGGATCAGTATTATTACTTTGGCTTTTTAGTTTTGGAACCATAAGGATTTACCATCCATGTTTGTCGAAAGGAAATTACTGCAAAACATCACACAGATCTCAGCTGGAATCAAAAAGCCAAGATAGTGAGCTGTAAGGTCATGAGTACAGAGAAAGTAGCTGATGGTAGAATGTTTGGCCAGTACTTCCAATCTTAAAGGGAAAGTTGGGATTTTTAAAATTAGTTTTTAGACTTTGTTATCTCTTTTCTGAGAAATAGCTTGTTAAGTTTTCATAGTTATGCTGTACATATGGAAAGACAATGGCCTGGATTTGCAATTGCAACAAGATGGATTTAATGTGAGCAGTCCTGATTAGGAAATGGGATTGAGTTCCATTACATTGATCTCTATCAAAATTTACACTTAGCCCATTTTCAGCTGCAGGTATCTTCCACCAAACCAGGGTGACTCAAAGGAAGTAAAAATTAGATCATGGACCCCATTTTCAATCATTTAGCATCACACCAGGGTTATTTAGACAGGCTGTAAAAACTTGGTTTATATTCCATTGAGTTTAGACTATCAAGGGTAATCTAACTGAGGTGTTCAAGGTGATAAAGGAAGTTAACAGGATATTTGCAGAAAAACTGTCACTGTTTTGGAAATCCAGAACAAAGAAGCATAATCTTAAAATATTCAGCCATTAAAAAGTAAAATTATGAGGTTTTTTTCATACAAAAGGTAGCAGAAATCTGGAACTTACTTTCCAACAGACTGTGGATACTGGGTTGATTGAAAAATTCAAACTTGAAGTGCATACATTTTTGGGGTCTGTTATAGACTGTGAAACAAATACAGGTAAATGAAGTTAAAATACATATCAGTTGTGATCTAAATGAAGAACAGAACAGGTTTGAAGGACTTATTATTTCACCCATCCTGCTTTCCTAGACTCCTATCAGCCTGCTTCTTCATGAAATACATTTCAAATGATACCTAAGCTTGCAAGTTTCTGGGGAAAATACGTGAGGAAATTTAGAGTTCAACAGCCCAGAAACACAATTTAATCTCTGTGTAGGTAGATACATTGTGACCAGGTTAACAAAGAACAAAGAAAATTACAGCACAGGAACAGGCCCTTTGGCCCTCGAAGCCTGCGCCGATCGAGATCCTCTGTCTAACCTGTCATATATTTTCTAAGGGTCTGTATCCCTTTACTCCCTGCCCATCCATGTACCTGTCCAGATACATCTTAAAAGACACTACCATGCCTGCGTCTATCACCTCCGCTGGCAACGCGTTCCAAGCACCTACCGTTCTCTCTGTAAAGAACTTTCCACGCATATCTCCCTTAAACTTTCCTCCTCTCACTTTGACCTCATGACGCCTAGTAAATCAGTCCCCCACTCTGGGAAAAAGCTTCTATCTATCCACCCTGCCTATACCCCTCATGATTTTGTAGACGTCAATCACGTCTCCCCTCAATCTCTGAATTTCTAATGAAAATAATCCTAATCTACTCAACCTTTCTGCATAGTTAGCACCATCCATACCAGGCAACATCCTGGTGAACCTCCTCTGCACCCTCTCCAAAGCATCCACATCCTTTTGGTAATGTGGCAACCAGAACTGCACCCAGTACTCTAAATGTGGCCGAACCAAAGTCTTATACAACTGCAACATGACCTGCCAACTCTTGTACTCAATACCCTGTCCTTTGAAGGAAAGCATGCCATATGCCATCTTGACCACCCTATTGACCTGTGTTGCCACCTTCAGGGAACAATGGATTTGAACCCCCAGATCTCTCTGTACATCAATTTTCCCAAGGACTTTTCCATTTACTGTATAGTTCACTTTTGAATTACATCTTCCAAAATGCTTCACCTCGCATTGTCCTGGATTGAAATCCATCTGCCATTTATCTGCCCAACTCTCCAATCTATCTATATTCTGCTGTAATCTCTGACAGTCCCCTTCACTATCTACTACTCCACCAACCTTTGAGTCATCTGCAAACTTGCTAATCATACCATCTATACCTTCCTCCAAATCATTTACGTATATCACAAACAACAGTGGTCCCAGCACGGATCCCTGTGGAACACCACTGGTCACAGGTCTCCAATTTGAGAAACCCCCTTCCACTACTACTGTCTGTCTCCTGTTGCCTAGCCAGTTTTTATCCATCTAGCTAGTACACCCTGGACCCCATGTGACTTCACTTTCTCCATCAGCCTACTATGGGGAACCTTATCAAACTTACTGAAGTCCATGTATATGACATCTACAGCCTTTCCCTCATCAATCAACTTTGTCACGTCCTCAAAGAATTCTATTAAGTTGGAAAGACATGACCCTCCCTGCACA
Organism: Stegostoma tigrinum; assembly: GCF_030684315.1. Lineage (NCBI taxonomy): Eukaryota > Metazoa > Chordata > Chondrichthyes > Orectolobiformes > Stegostomatidae > Stegostoma > Stegostoma tigrinum. The sequence continues at coordinate 34,717,690 of NC_081369.1, forward strand.
AAACCATGTTGCCTATCACTGATAAGCCTATTTACTTGCAAATGGGAATAGATCCTATCCCTCAGTATCTTCTCCAGCAGCTTCCCTATCACTGATATCAGGCTTACCGGTCGATAATTACCTGGATTACCCCGCTACCTTTCTTAAACAAGGGGGCAATATTAGCAATTCTCCAGTCCTCCGGGACCTCACCCATGTCTAAGGATGCTGCAAAGATATCTGTTAAGGTCCTGGCTATCTCCTATCTCGCTTCCCTCAATAACCTGGGATAGATCCCATCCAGACCTGGGGACCTGTCCACCTTAATGCCTTTTAGGATACCCAACACTTCCTCCCTCCTGATGCCAACATGACCTAGAGTAAGCAAAGGTCTATCCCTAACCTCAACATCTGTCATGTCCCTCTCCTTGGTGAATACCGATGCAAAATTCTCGTTAAGAATGTCACCCATTTTCTCTGACTCGACACATAACTTTCCATCTTTGTCCATAAGTGGGCCAATACTTTCTCTAGTTACTCTCTTGCTCTTTATATATGAATAAAAGTCTTTAGGATTTTCCTTAACCATATTTGCTAACAATATTTCATGTCCCCTCTTAGCCCTCTTAATTCCGTGTTTCAGATTCGCCCTACCTTCCCGATATTCTTCCAGAGCTTCATCTGTCTTCAGTCACCAAGACCTTATGTATGCTTCCTTTTTCCTCTTAGCTAGTCTCACAATTTCACCTGTCATCCATGGTTCCTTAATCTTGCCTTTTCTATTCCTCATTTTCACAGGAACATGTCTCTCCTGCACGCTAATCAACTACTCTTTAAAAGCCTCCCACATATCAAATGTGGATTTACCTTCAAACAGTTTCTCCCAATCTACATTCCTCAGATCCTGCTGCATCTTGGTATAGTCGGCCTTCCCCCAGTTTAGTACTCGTCCTTTAGGACCACTCCCATCCTTGTCCATGAGTATTGTAAAACTTACAGAATTGTGGTCACTGTTTCCAAAGTAGTCCCCTACAGTAATATCAACCACCTGGCCAGGTTCATTCCCCAACACCAGGTCCAGTATGGCCCCTTCCTGAGTTGGACTACATACATACTGCTCTAGAAAACCCTCCTGGATGCTCCTTACGAATTCTGCTCCATCTTGACCCCTAACACTGAGTGAATCCCAGTCAATGTTGGGAAAGTTAAAATCTCCCATTACCACCACCCTGTTGCTCCTACACCTTTCAATAATCTGTTTACATATTTGTACCTCTATCTCATGCTCACTGTTGGGAGGCCTGTAGTACAGCCCCAACATTGTTACTGCACCTTCCTATTTCTGAGTTCTACCCATATTGCCTCCATGCTTGAGTCGTCCATAGTGCCCTCCTCCAGTACAGTGATGATACTGTCTTTGACCATTTAAGATGTTGCCACATCAGTGTGAAACTATTACTGACTTACTTCAGGTTGTTTTTCCTCGAGACTTCTGTAATTTACATTAACATTTGTTTTTGTGCTATTTCAACTCACCATTTCCATAGGTCAGAATGAAAGTGATTTTCAAGTGTGGAAACGCATAAAGCAGAAAATGGCTGATTGGCTTAGATAAAACAAAGTAAACCCAAGTTCAGAGATAGGAGGAACTGCAGATGCAGATGTTTTCTGAGAAGGGTCTAGGCCAGAAAAGTCAGCCTTCCTGTTCTTCTGGTGCTGCTTGGCCTGCTGTGTTCATCCAGCTCTACACCTTGTTATCTCAAACCCAAGTTCACATGCATTTGCCATACTGTGTGTGATTTGTACTTGTAACATTATTATTCTATCTGCATAAGTTCAACTTTACATTTGCAGCTCTCAATAATTATAGTCATGAGTTGAAACCCATGTTGAGAGTGACCTCTGCTCCTGATAACCTAATTCCAGGTGAAGGCTCACTGGTGGCCTTAGAAGATCCAGCAGGTCTTCCTCAGAAGATCCATGATAAGTCACTTGTGAGAGCCATGCCAACAATATAAGAATCTGCCTCTGGTTACTGCACTATTCATTCAAATTTCAGATCCCCTGTAGAGAATGCTGCTGAAATGAATTTTTGATGTTGCTAAGTTGCTTCATACTTAGTATTGCCTGGAAGATATAAGTCTGCATTGTGGAAAAATCATTGTTTAGAAAACAAAGGTATTGCTCTTTTCAATGTATGTTTAGTATAAGTTACTACTTAGTTAGAAAATTGTGAACATTCAAATTAGGAGTCATAGTGATGACAAGATAAACATAATAGAAAACGGTTCCATTCAGTAACAGGGATATGCTGTATAGATATGTGAATATGACCTACATCATTCTTTATTATAGAACAAGTTAGTGATACGAGAATGTGCTCCATCATTCCTGAGAGCTTTTAGGAACCATGCTCGCTTCTGGCATTTTGCATTATTACACAAAATAACACCATTTCCATTTCCTACGGTGTGTTTTCCACTATCATGCTGATTGTTGGATGAATTCTGATTATCTTATTCCAGCAGACTATGTCTTCCAATTTTTAGGAAGAATTTGATTCCTGAGTGTATTGGTTGAACAGTGTAATTAATCCCTTTTGTCTTATGTTATGATAAGTGTAGATTTTCTGATCAACTGTACTCACTGTGCAATTACCGAACAAGAGCTGGAAGATGAGAAATTGTTGAAAGCATGCTCTCACCTGATACTTTTAATCTAGATTTTCTTATAAACTGTACGTTCATAAGTGGATTTTGTATTGTTCTGAATGGAAGGGTGCGATTTCCATCAAATTTCCTAGTGCGGCTCATTGGACTGGTCTGGAGACAGCTGCAGCCCCACAGTGGTCATTACTCCCAATGGCATCACTGAGATTGAAGAACTACTAACATTCTGATTGGCTGACCACCTTGAAGTGTGACATTCTGCCTCAGAAGAGTAGAAATACTTTTCTTTTTAAATTTGTTCACAGGATGTGGGCATTATTAGTTATGCCAGCATTTAGTGTTTTATTTCTGACTAGTCCAGAGAAGATGGTGGTGAACTGTGATGCCTTGAACTGCTGCAGTCGGTCAGTTGTAGACACACTGACAGTGCTGTTAGAGATGGAAACCCAGGAGTTTGACCCCAGGCCATTGATTGCCTGAACAAAATAAAATTGAAATGTGGCTTCCAGGACCTGCAGAGGAGTTTCTGCCCTTAACTTTCTGACTCGTGGGGCAAGGCCGCCCCTTGCATATAAAATTCTGGCTATCTGTTCTAACATAAAATCCGTGGTGATTGCATTTGCAAATTTAAATGTAGGGGCTGGTTAGCTCAGTTGGGTGGGTGGCTGATTTGCAATGCAGGCTGATGCCAATAGCATGCAGCATGGGCTTGATTTCTGCTCTGGCTGATGTTACTGTAAGGGTCAAAACTTCTCAACCTAGCTCCTCACCTGAGGTCAAGGTCTCCACCAGTTGTCTCTCTCTATGACAGCGCAGTCCCACAAGTAATCTGGAACTATGGTGACTTCACTTTTACCTTTCTCGTTTAAGTGTGCTGGCCCTGTTTATTCACTGCTGACTGCAAACTATACCAATACAATGTTGTCAATGCAATACCAGAATTGGGGGACATTTCTGTGTAATCACCATTTTGTAGCACAGTAAAAAAGTCTTCCTCAACTTTCACAAATCTTTGCAATGCTGTTAGGCCGAACCTGACAGATTTTCTATAACCTGTGCCCAACATTTCCTAGCATTAATCAAAATCATGTTGGTCAATTTAAAGTTGAAATCTATCATAGAGTTAAGCTAGTATGAGCTGCTTAATACCAAACATGGCATAAACAAATATCCTAGCTTAAATTTTAATATAATGGGAAAAGCAAAACCTTCCACTACAGAAATATAAAATTCACAAGTCGCTCAGCAAGTTGTGTGCAATAATCATGTGATTATATTGGTTAACTTTATGCTGTCATTTGGACAAACTTGGACTCAGTTTAAAATAATTTTAATTTATCAGTCCCAGTACTGAACAATCAACATTTCCAAATGCTAACCTTGTCAAAGTTGTAATGTAACAAATTAATCAAGCAGTACAAGTTAATCAAAAGAGTTAATATTTTCTAGAAGTATCACGAATAAATGAACATACATACATTGTTAAACACAGATATCTTAGCAAATAGCCTCAGTTTTGGAAAATGCGTTAAAAGTTACCTGTTCCCATATTTACACAGGAATGAGTGGCAGTTTGCAAAGATGTAAATGGTCATGACAGATAGCTGAGAATAATAAAAATTACTGATCCGCTAAATAGCATCCAACATGCAGTTCTCATACTTTTTTAGTTACTTTTGCTTCATGCACACTGAAAAGTGGGATTACAATCACTGAAGGAGGTTATGACAGAACTTTAAGGTATCCTACAGCCAGATCCGGAAAACTCAACCAGGACAGATTTAGTTCTGTCAAAGGTCTTCAAGGTAACAAGTGCCTTGTAAGTCATGACAGTTTCATCAAAAAAGTCACAAATGTACTCAGTCAATTTACCGACAGTAATGTTGGAGGACGTTTGACCATGTGAGCCTTGGCTGCCAACATAATTAGCTTATTTAAAAGAAGAAATTCCAACCCATGAACATGCAACAGGACTGTGGCAATATGAATGTAATTATGCATGCTAATACTCCAAGAATTGGCTGTTATTATCACTCCATTTTACAACAGTTGTCTATTGGTTAGCCTGGTTTAAGAGAGTTTACTAAGCCTCCAATTATTGTCCTCAATAATTAGATTTTTACATAATAAACAACAATCTACAGCTTTAAAGAAGTATTTCTGATTGTGGTGAAGGTATGTTGATTTTGCCCTCAAGACTTTCTCTCACACGATCTCTTATATCAGAGCGGGCAATGCTATTCACATTGTCCCACAATAACCCTTTCAAAATGTTGTACTACAATGAAAATCCATGCTATTTCAAGCTGCTAGAACATTAATTGGGTGTTGCTGACAACAACTAAAGCCAAATAGAAAGTGAAGGAAAAGATCTCAAAAAAATGTGTTAGGTTATATGATGGCGTCAAAGTGATAGTGTCACATTATTAAACATGCAGATTTATCGGTAATTAGTGCCAATATATAACTGAACCTCCAGCAGCAGGTGGTGATGCTAAGTCATGGTGTTGTGCACACTAGCTGCAACAGTTCTGCTGGGACTTCCAGTAACAGGTGGTAATGGCATGAAAGGCTACAGAGTAAGTTAGATGGAGCAGGTAAATAGATCCTCTCCGGAGGAAAGTGCATTTTGAGAGAAAGACTTCTCATGGGAAACAAATAAAGGATTTCCACAGCCAGATGTTAGCCACAGGCTTAATTCCATGTAAATACTGTATCTTTTACGGTCAATGTTAATTTTTCTTCATGTTTGTAATGTCCTGATGCCAGCAGAATAAAGGATCCTTGCGTCTTGATCTTTGGGTCAACTATGTGTTCATGTTAGAAATAAAGAACACTAAAGGCTTCAAAAATGCTTCTGCCAAAATTAAATCAGGGATGGAAGGTACCAAAGTCAGATTTACCAGCCCATCACCAAATGAGGCTCTTAAATGGGCATTTACTAAGCATTTAATAACCTCCTCCCATTGCCACTGGTATTAACTCAATGACAGGCTGTTGACCTGCAGCGCACACAACAGTTAAAATTGAACAACCTGCCCATTCTTTCCTGATGTTCATGAGATATGAAAACACAGAGTATTACTTAAGCAAAAACAACTGCAGAATTCATCAGTGCAGAAGGTTTTAAGTCTTCTGATGCATGAGTTGAATACGTTAGTGTGCAGGTTCAGCATACAATCAAGAAGGCGAACGGAACATTACCCCTTGTTACAAGAGGACGTGAAGATAAAGGGATGTTATGTTTCAGTTATACAGGGCACTGATGATAACACATCTCAAATACTATGTATAATTTTGGATTTCTTTGAGCAAATATGTAAATACATTCAAGATGGTTCAGAGAAGGTTTACTCAACTAATATCAGACATCAGCTGGGACTTGTTACAAGAATGAAGGATGACTTGAATGAGATGTACAAGATGTTGAATGGTCCTGTCAAAATAATCATGGTAAGGATACTTCCTCTTACAGGTATTCCAGACTTAAAGGCCACTATTTTAAAATTAAGGGTGGCCCTTTCAATACAGGGGTGAGGAAAAATCTTTCTTAAGTGTTGATTGAGTCTGGAACTTGTTGACATATGGGTCAGTTTTAACACTTTTGATGAAGAGAAGCTTTGTTTCAATCTCAGTTGGGATCCAATCACCAAGCTAAAGGATGGTTATCACAAATAGTTTAGTTGAAGGCTATGCATTCTATTACCACTTTGCATGTGTAAATCAATAAGTACTAGAGAATAAAAGTGTGAACATATTGAAGAAGTTATTGAACTGCCTGAAATAACCATGCACATAATATGCAACAAACAATGTGACTATAATTGGTTCAGAAGACAGTGTAGGTGAGGTCATTAAATATTTAAGATAGAGGGGGTAGGTTCTTACTAGAAAGGGGAATCTAAGGCTATCAGGGCACAAATGGTAATGTGGAATTCAAAACACAAACAGATTTGCCATAATCTTATCTTTTTGCGGAACAGACTCAAGGGGCTAAATGGTATATTTATGCTCCTATTTTGTATGCTTCAAGTTCATGTTCTCCATATGAAAGAGACATGGAATTCTGTACTGGGCTCAAATCAAATAAAATTCAGGTGTTTATATTCAGCTGTGACTTCACTGCGCTTCACTGTGTCATTTGTTTCCGGCATCCCTTTGCATGTGGCTCACTTTTGACACTTTTGATGAAGAGAAGCTTTGTTTCAATCTCAGTTGGGATCCAATTACCAAGCTAAAGAATAATTATCACAAATAGTTTAGTTGAAGGCTATGCATTCTATTACCACCTTGCGTGTGTAAATCAATAAGTAGTAGAAAATAAAAGTGTAAACATATTGAAGTCATCGAACTGCCCGAAATAACCATGTACATAATATGCAATAAACAGACAATTGCTCCATTGCATTTGGCCAATATTTGTGATAAACCACTATAAATGGTGACTGTGCTGGGGCGAAATTAAAAGATAATATAATCCGATAGTGTAAACAGTGCCCTTTATGATTTGAATGAGATGCCATGAACAGTATTTATTGTAGTAAATCAGGGTCTTGCTCAAGTGTAGGAGAGTCATGTGTTGCCCCCTTTGGGCAGGGTCTGCAGGAATTAAGTGCCAATTAGGCAGCGCCACTGGGAGAGCAGTGGTTGCTGTCAGTCTTGCAAGCACCAGAAGTCCAGGGTCATCAAAAGATTGGGGCATGGAGCGAGGGTTAGGGGCACTGGAGTGGGCATAATGGGATAGAGGCATTGGAGGAATGGGTAGAGGACTGGCACTCAATTCAGTTACCTGTCCCAGGTCCTCAGATCTAGTGATGTGTCTAACAATGATGGACCAAACACCCCCATTTTTAGAGCTTTTGGGTTCTCCACAATAATGGTTTCCATTCCCTCTGTGGGCTGAATAACTAATGGTACAAAAGGATCTCGCTAACTGCCCACATAAGGGCATCAATTGATGGCAAGATGGAAGGCCGTTCATGAGCCTTTCCTCAATAAACTTGATCAGGGCAGAGGCATGTCAGTGGTAAGACCACATTCTGACACTGTCCCCTCTAATCAAATGCTCTGCCTATTTCTAAATTCACATCAGGGGATGGCAGTAATTTCCACTCCACATCCTAAACAAGTTTCCTCACTTTTCCTACAATAAGGGCACATCTGCAATGCTTCCAAAGATAGATCAAAGATTTTAATTGACAAGGCCAAATAAGAATTATTATACTGTTTACTTTTACAGACCGTGAGTGAATGTACAAAGCAAAAATTATATTCAAATCTCACTTTGACACAACTAACCATTGAATTCTCCTCAAGAACATAGAAACATTATTTCGAAATAATATCATACTAATAGGTTGCAAACTTAATGTTTCCCTGGCCTGCTGTTAGAATTGGACAGTTTAATGCTTGACTTCACTGCCTGTGGCCAGTAGAATTTTTTAAAAATCTGTGAACCTTTTCAGTGAAAGGTCACTCAACATAAAACTCTCTGTCTCATTGCAAAGATGCTGCATTGAATTTTTCTAGCATTTTAATTTTTCTTTTTGATTTTTTGCATTAGTTATATTTTGCTTTTGTGGTCGTTGCAGATGTGCACAAGTAAAGAAGCATATGAAAACTGTGGGCAGTGGAGGGATAGTGTGTATCAGCAGGGGAATTTAATGTTCTCCCTAGAGGCAGGCAGCATATTTACCATAGGCAGAGGGTAACTGGTGGTGGTCCTTTTGTCTTCATGTCCCTGTCCATAATGATGTTAGTGGCAAGAGGGCTTCAAGACAATCCAGCCACCTCACCGTCAATTAAGGCCTTTGAGTAAGCTGTTTGAGAACCCAAATAAAACTAAATATTGCATATACTGCAAATCTGAAACAAACACAGAGAATGCTGGAGAAACTCAGCAAGCCTGGCAGTATCTGGCGTCCGAGGAACCCACTTGCCAGTTCAAGTCCGGTATAGTCTTTGTCAGAACTTTGGATTTGGAACATTAATTCAATTTCTCTCTCCATGCCCCACATTTCCACAAACTGTGGCAAATTTACACGTAGACCATAAAGATGACCAATTTGTCTCACTGCTTACTCCTGGAGACGTCAAGTTTCAGCATTAACAGAAAATAACTCAATTTATTGCAACACACTTTAACAAATGATAGAGAAAATGAAGGCTTTGTAATTTACTACTGTGCAATTTAAGCTATATCCTTTTTAAAACCTCAAGCACACATACACACTCCTTCATGGTTAATACAGACAGCAGGATGATGATTTGACACACATTTTGAGGGGAGAAAACTGTAGACAGCAAATAAAATTCTGATGATCACTGGCCCTGATCATAAGGGTGGGTTAAATTGCCTCACAGCTCCATGTCATTTCAGCAATGTTAACATGCTACTGTCTACAAAGCAATGCTCACTTTGAAAGTTGATCTAGTGGAATTAGATTTTTTTCTGTTAGATGTGGTTTTCTTTCATGCTTGCTTGGTCTTCTTGTCTTTTCATCTACACAGAAAGAAGGTCTGTTACTGCCTTGCCCTTGCAGCTTTGTAACAAACTGCAGCTCAACCAATCGGTGGGCTGTCATCAAGCAGTCTTTCTTTAACACAAAAATTCTTGGTGTCACTGCCTCAGAATATCCCCCTTATTATTTCGAAGAGCAGAATTGTCTTGCTCCTATGAAAATATTCACTATTTGAGTTTTCCAAGCTGCAAACTCGCCTGGCATTTCAACCATATATCAGTCCAAAATCCATTTCAGTTTATATTCCAGAAAGAAAACGTGTGCAATTCTCTGGCACTGTCCCAGAAAAATCTGAATTTGAGAGGCCATTTGTTGCAATAATATTGATGAAATCCTACTTCACACCAAAAACAAGCATTAGTTTAACTACTTCCCGTTGACATGCAACAGCTAACTTTCACTGAATTTGCTGCTAACAACATGCTGGTAGTCACTATTGATCTGAACCTTACCTGTTCTACCAAATAACTACTTTAGCAACAAGCATAGGTATTCTTTGACTAGTGACTATCCTGATTCACAAAAGCCTTCTCTTTACCTACAAGACATAACTCAGAAACGTAATGGAATATCCAGCACTTCCCTGCATGAGGGCTATTCCAACAACATGCAAGAAACTCAACACAATCCAGGACAAAATAGGCACTTGATCAGCATTGGACCCTCCACATTAAATATTCACTCCCTCCATCACTGAGGCATCACTGTATACCATGTACAAGGTGCACTACAGAAATCTCCAAGGCTTCTTTAGTGGCATCTCCCTGAGTTGTGACCTATACCATCCAACAAGGACAACAGATACACATGAACATCACCAGTACAAATGTACAATCAAAATTATCTTCAAGTCACATGCCATCATGATTTACAAATATCTTCTTGTTCCTTCATTATGGACAAATCCAAGACCTAGAATGCATCTTCTCCACTTGACACAATCACCACCCCCCTTAACAACATTCCTTTAAACCCGTTAAAGTACAGCTTGGAATACTTTCATCATGTGAACTGCAGTGATTAAAAGAAGAACACTATCATTTTAGGAAGAGCAACTACAGATAGATAAAAAGTCCTGTCTTCCAAGTGATAGCCATATTGCATTAATGATTGCATAAAAAGGAATTATAAAAGATTTGGGACCCACTTGACCAAACTAAATGTGCTCATACCTGTTTTACACTTTTTCAGCAAGCAGGTAGAAAAATGGCATACTATCAAAATACTCCTTTTTTAGCAGCATTGGGAAAGTAACAGAGCGTCGCACCCTTTGCTGCCTGTACCTGCACCTGAATTCTATGTTTCTTGTACAAGAATGCTGAAGTCTATCTGGACTTTAACAATTACAAGTTTCCTGTCTTTTAAAAGATGTTCTGCCTGTTTTACTCTTACGATCAAAATGATTTACCTCACACTTGCTACATTTAACACCATCTGACTCCTTAGTTGTCCTCACAATCAATTATCGAGTTGGGCTGGAGAGAGACAGAGAAAGAGCAATGTATAGTTGAAAATGTAACAATTGGCCCACCATTGATTTCCATTTACAAAAGAAGGCTCCAAACACGTTCCTTTCTTATTGTGCAGAAATATTTGCTTATTTACTCCCGAGAACATTCAGTTTCAGTTTTGAATTATGTGAGCTAATCCTAGGCCCTTTAACCAGTATGAATTCTCAGTTTTATTTGCTCCCCCATCACCCTGAAAGTTTTAATCAAATCATCCCTTAACCTGCTGACATTGCTTTAAAGCCTGATGCCAGCTCACTGTGATAGAGGTCCACACAGTGCTAAAATGATGACTCTGCATTAACACTGCAGTGTCAGATCATCTTGTGTGACACAGGAAAATACTGACAGATCTGGTATATTTTGGTTTAATTTTGCTGGCTAGTGAAAATTTTGTAGTTCATTGAACCAGAAAAACATAACATTTTTAATTTAGTTGGATACAAATGCTTAGATTTAACCTAGAATTAGAGCCATTTATTTCCACTATCCACACTTATAGGGTTGAATCTTGCAATGTTTTGGTGAACTCATTTTCGGGTTGGTTTCTCTTCATGAGGCCGAGTGAGTTTTCTCGTGCGAGCATCGCAAACTCAGCCCATGAATTACCTATCAGCCCCCTATGATGCCACTTTCTTTCTGATCTCATCCAGTTCTCTCAATTGCCATGGCCAGGATATCCTGGAATGCCCCAGGTTCCCTGGCACTGCCACTGTCTTTAAAAGGCTGTTGTACACCCAGAAAACTGCTGGAATTTCAAAGTGATCATGTGTGACTGCACGTACTCATAGAGTCCACGGCTAATAAGGTGGCAATCCTGCCACAATTCAACCACAGCGACCTTGACATCCTGGTATAGGGGTTGAGGTAGTAGACATCTATCATCATCCCACAGGAACAACAGAGGAGGCAATAGCACCATACCCTACCAACCTGCTCTGCAGCAGCTGCCTGGGTCAGAGCCATCTCCACCATCTGATGAAAGGCCCAGCTATGCAGGAAGAAGATCAATGACCTTCTCATCTCCACAAGGGTAATTGCTGCCATCTTCTCTCTGTTACCTCACACTCAGTCTATCTCTGCTAGTGTTCTCATTCCCCAGCAAGGCTCATCATCTACCGGTCTCACGATTGCTTGTAATATCTTTCTTCACCCATTCCTCCCCACTCCAATGCCTCATCCTATCAATCCTTCATGCCCTCTGCCTGCCTTCTCACTCACTCAGGACACCTCACCACATTTCCCTGACATGCACAAGTACTAACAGTGGTAACACTCACTTTCACCTCACTCATTACCTCCTTTTCTCTCATTCTGGGTAAAAACAGGCCAGAATGGGGCAGAAAGGGGCAGGGCAGACATGTAGTGGGTCCCCACCAATCATCTCCTTATCACCTATGAGGAGATATTGGCAGTGGCTGGGAGAGGACTGGGACATGCCCTGCAGAGATGCCAAGAAATCCCTGCCCCACCAAATAAGTAAGAAACAATGTTCACTGCAGCGGAGTTTTCAAGTTAAGCAACCATCAATGCTGTTTCCAAATGACACAACTTCTAATGCTTGGCTGTGACACCTTCTTATTTTAGGGTCTTACAGTTTCAACAATGTGGCCATGGTCTCATCTGAAAGAACCACGGTGCCACAACATGTCCCCTTGCCAACACTGTCTAAGGATCGGAGTAAGAACGCGTCAGAAATGCCAGCAAGCCTGCCTCCTGCACCCTCCATCTGCTCAGTTAGTGACACCTCGGTGGGTACTTTAGTGAGATTCGATTCTGGAGCATGTGCTGGTGAGCTCATCACTGCTATGTCTTCAAGCTGGCCAAGGAAGAAATGGCCCAGGCCGCTGGCATTCAGAGGGCTGCAGGAAACCAGTCAGTGGCTCAGTTCCAGACAAAGAGGGAGCCATGGTGGCAGGAAAAGGGAACTTCAGTGACCTGCAGAAACAGACACAGGGCCAGCAGGTAGGCAGGCAGATGTGCCAGCAACAATGACCATGATGCAGCAACTGCAGGACCGCATTGATCCTATGAGAGTCTTCCTGCTTTAGGCATGATATTGTCCGGCTGCTTCTATGGGCAGGTTAGCTTCTGCTGTGGAGATCCAGGTCCAGCAGGCTCAGAGGCTGGTGATTTAAAAATGTACCTGCACTCCCTTGCCCTAGCCTTTGGTGATCAGTGCAAGCAGCAATGGGGCAGGGCATGGGGGAGCTTGAGCTCACTCCAGGTGAATAGCCAGAGACTTTTTCCCAGGGTGGAAATGACTATTATGTAGGGGCATGACTTTAAAGCTATTGGAGGAAGGTATGGGGAGATGTCCGAGGCAGGTTCCTTACACAGAGAGTGGTGGGCATGTGGAATGCTCTGCCGGCAGTGGTAGTGGAGTGAGATACAATAGTGACATTCAAGTGACTCTTGGATAGGCACATGGAGGATAGTAAAATGTAGGGTATGCTAGGTAGTCTGGGACCAAAACGTCAGCTTTCCTGCTCCTCTGATGCTGCTTGTCCTGCTGTGTTTGTCCAGCTCTGCACCTTGTTATAACAGATGAAACAAGCTTGTGTTTCTTCATGAGGCTAGGTCCAAAAAAAATTGCAAGTTGGTCCTTGATTGAAAAAGGTCCACCCACACTTTGTCACTGGGGAAGAGCATTATGTTTAAACAAATAGTGGAGGCTGACTATTAACAAGGTCACTACCCGGGAGTTGGTTTTAACACGTCTAGAGAACGTCTTATGCTCAGGCAGATGGCAAATGTTGAATGGCATCTGGGACCTTGTAGAGGAGACAGGCAGTCGGTCAGGGAGTGGTCAGAATTTGAATTAGATTTTGGACTGTATTTTCTGGGAAAAAACAGCCTGGCTATTGGTGGTCCAGAATCAAGATTTTTAAGCTCCCTGCTTAACCACCCATGAGCAGCTCTTAGAAGCTTGCAGAATAGAAAACTAAGATATAAGCATTACTGCCTTTATCAGTGTGAACTGTAAAGGTGACGCTGATTGACATCTTCAAAACACCAAGCAAGAAACCATCATGAATGCCTGTGGAAGGCACTTAAGTAATTTGGCCACTTTTGGCATTTTCTTTGATTAATGCCTTAACTGTGTCTGTCTGTCTGTCTTTTGTGTGAATGGGGCTGCAACAAGAAGTTGTTAGGTTTAAAGCATAGATTAATTGGATTACTTTATTGTTTAATTTTTGTTCTGCTGAAGTTATTATATTGTTAGTAAATCGCAAGGTCTTTTGTTTAATATATAAACCTGTGTCTGGAATTGATTATTCGCAGTCGGCAATTGATTACGCTAAAGTCTGGTTAGGAATTATTAGGGTCAAATTTGGGAATCTTTGTAGATTTTAATTTTATTCTGTTGCAAATACAGAGGTAGAAAGGCTGATCTAGTTTGGTTGTCTGTCTCTATGTCATAACAACATAACGTCCATACCTCTGTTTTCCAATTCTAGGAGGATTGGTGCTATGAATATATGCGGTACTCACATAACTTAGCAATGAATCCTGAGGCTTATATTCGACACAGGTTTTTTTGAATCAGCTCTTTGCAATGAAACATTAGCACAGAAAATGAATAAATGAATGTGTGCTACTTGATTTGTTGTACATGGTAAATGGGCGAACAAATAGTTGTTTAAGGGCTTCTGCTCAAACACACTGATGAGTTGGCTAAAATTGGTGTGCTACAAGCAATCAATCCTATGCATTTTGGAGACAGTGCTGAAGACATCAGGTCCATTAATGACTCTGTAGGTGATGATGCAGCAAATGGGACAGAAGGAGGATGGTTACTAGATATGAATAACTGCATCCAATCAAATTCTGGGTGCAAGCTCCATTAATGAAAGATACAGAATGGCAAATGTACTCACCCAAATCCAAATGTATATATCTAGATCAGTGTCAGAAGTATCAAAATAAATCTAGATAACTTTGTATAAAAGTCATCTTTTGCTACATGCACACCATTTTCCCAATACGTATGTTCATTTGCTGCAACCGCAGAAAATAAATTTACATGGCTTTTCCCCATTTTTGGAACTTTTCTTTATTTAACAGATAACATGTGGTGTTTTGTGGTGACAGTAAACACATTACTCTATGCGTTGGCACCAATACCTGCTACGTATATGTTTATCCAAGGCCCGCCTTGTCTGGTATGGGTGTGGATTGCCACCTTCTGGTCTAAATAGTAAGTAGGCTAGTAAGTAAGATTTAGAATACTGTGTGTCTTGCATATTAAATGGTACAAGGCTATGCAACACATTATTACAGAGATTGTTATGAGAGCCTTGTCTTAGATTTGACTTCTTGAAGAGCAATAGCTACTCTCCCCGCCTACCCTCATGGTATCAGTGCAGTCGGTGATGCTTATGGCACTCAATCTATATGAATCCATTCAGACCCTCTCACTTCCATATCAGTACATAATAGGTCTGAAGCAATACAATGACAAACCTTAAACTATACAAGACATTGGCGGAGGAGAATGTTTGGCACAAGAATAGACATTGTCAAGTCACATGCATGCCATTTAGACATCTTAGGTACTTTTAGACAGCTGATTACTGTTCTCTGTTTACAGGACTGAGCCACTCACAATACAAAGGGATGAGCAGAGGATATGGTGAACTAGGCACAGGCACTTAACGACATATAGCACAAATGCTTCATTTTCCCCCAAGTTCTGCCAAAAGCTCACAAACCTGGAGCATTAACTTTGTGTGTCTCTCTCTCAAGATGCTGTCAAAACTTCCACCAATTGCTGTTTTTATTTTACTTGTCTCAAACATTACTCCAAAAATTCCCAGAATGGAAAACGTAATTAGTGAACTAAGAAATTAGATTAGAAATTGTTCACGCATTGAAGCACCATTCAGAACTGAAGAGGAAAAAAGTTGATGGTGTCACATGATGAAAATAGTTCGGCCAGACTGTTTACCAATTGCATGAGTAAGGGATCTTACTGCATCTGCTGTTTAGACAACAGTTAATTTTGGAACAGAGGCATTTCTACATTTTTGAAACTGTCATAAGTAGTCAGCAGCAGCTGTCATCTAACATTACTACAGTCATGCAGGAGGGATTTATTGATATAAAGAGTCATCTGCAGCTGGGAAACTTACAGTAGGGAACCAGCAGATTACATTTCTGTCACAAATACAGTGGTGGCATAATTGAGATACAGGCACAGGACACTACCATTGTCAGATTTTATAAACTGAGAATTGTTTGGAAAGGACATTGATAAAGGACTTTATTAGATGGAGGAAACTGTCCGAAGTGCTCTGTCACAGATTGGCAGACCTGCCAGTTGTGCTACTCAACACTAGGAGAATACAAGGGAAAGATTCCAATGATGCAATCTCCTCTAAAGATTTCTATACATCTTTTCATTTCAACCAGAAACTTCATAGAGGAAATATCAGACAGTGGTCAAGAGTAGGTAGCCGCTAGTCCATTGGACATTGCACCAATGCCAAAATATTCCCATCTGTCTCTATTTGAACAAGGTCGTTTGGTAGTGAGCTGCTGGTTGAGATACTAGACTAGTTCAAAAGTAATGTGACATCCAATTTTAAACAGTACTTCTGATTTCTGAACTAACCCATATGAAGAAACACCCTTTTTACTCCAACTTTGTCAAGAGCTGTTCAAAATCTTACGTCCTTCTCGCAAGTCATCCCTTGCTCTTTTAAACTGTAGTGGAAACAAGCCCAGACTATCTTACCCCTCTCCTCATAAGACAACTGCTTAATTTTGGGAGCAATAGAGTAAATCTCCTTTAAACTGCCTCCAACGTATTTATATCCTTGGTTAAATGAGGAGACCAAAACTACAGACAGTATTTACGATGAGATCTCATCAATGTCCTCTATGACTGATGCACATCAACCTTACTATTATGGTCACTTCTTGAAATCAAAGATGTCATTCCATTAACCTTCTTAATTACTTGCAGTACTGTCATACTTAATCTTTATGACTCTGGCACTAGAACACCTAGGCCACAACACATCTTGGTCATTCTCTTTTTAATTAATACTTTGCTTTCTAATCTCCCTACCAAAGTGAACAACTTCATATTTTCCCACTTTATACTCAATCTGTCCATCTTCATCCTCTTTCTGTTCTTTATTTTGGTGCCTAGCTCCTCATAATTACTCTGCAGAACCTCTTTCCTAGTTCTATCCATGACATTGGTACGCCTATGGTCAATGACAACTGGATTGTCCCACTAGAAGTTCCTGTCCAGCCCTAAGCCAATGCCTCAAAGCCTTGCACCAAGAATGCAACATAGTCGATGGGACTCACACTCTTGACTGCACAGAATGATGTCAATGTATTGCCCTAAATTATCCATTACTATCACTACATTCCTTCCTTTTTGTCCTTTCCCTGATCAGAATAAATAACCCTATCCTAATGGATGAGACCATCACATGGTATAAAACATCCAGGCAACTTTCCCCTCCAGCTCAAACTCTGAGCCTAAGCCTCTCAAGCTGCAAACACCTATTGCAAACATGTTTGCCCTGGATCACATTGGTGACTAGGAGTTAGTTAAACTTCAAAATTGTCAATAAAACCTAACTGGGTCAGAAATGGCCTTTATGCGAGGGAAGCTGTTACTCAGTTTGGACTACATTTGTTTAAATCCCACGCCGTGCAGTTGAATCATAATGCCTTCAATTGCAATAAGTAATGCATTCCCAGTGTTGTTCATATCTAAGAACAGCTTTTGTTTTAAAAACCATTGCACTAGCAGCCTAACCCAGAGGGCCTTGAAGAAATCTAGGGTAGATGCTCAAGTACAGATCCTAAAATATGTTGAGGAGAACCTTTGTGGAGCCAGAGGGGACAAAGTGCTCCACAGAAAAAAATTACCCCATTAAGGATTCTTGCTCAGCCACCTACTGGTTGTTCCATCCCCACTATGGCCTAAAATGTTAGACAGAGTCTGCAAATCTCGCTCTTTTCAGCTATGGGCTTGGCTATTAAAACCCACATTTAAAACTGTAGATAGCAATAATTATTCCCCTTGACATTAGTTACCATGAAATACCAAACTGTATTAGTACCTTCTCAACAGGCTCGCAGCTTATAGAGGCACTACACCTTGATGTAATTTCAGTCCATCATCTGCTTTGTGTGACAAATAATACACTCTTATGCACATCATGGAATCTGCCAAAATACTTGTGACCCTAAATGCAATCGTCCCTCATTTTTTGTTTTGAGGTTAGGGCAGTGGAGCTGCTAAGGAATTTTAGGGCTTCTTTTCTAAATATATTGAAAGCATCAAACCATTTTGATATTTTCAAGCTGTTATTTAATTGTTAATTTATAAGTCAGAATCTCTTAAAATCAAAGCTGATACTATAGCAACCAAATCCAAACATCCTTAAAACTAAATAACAATGTAATACAGCAAAATAATCTCAAAATAAAAGCAGATTCCCAATACAAGGCAATGGATGTGGATTCCAAGCTTACATTCTACATTTGGCATGATGTTTGAATCATGTAAACAGTTTTAATGAGAGACTAATCAACTGGTGCAGATTCCTGGCTGCCTGACATCCTGTTCCCTTTTGTTGCTGAGTGTTAATTAAACACACACAGGGTGAGATGCAAGATGGTAAACCTAGTCTGGAAACTATTACATTCAATATCTGCTAAAACATGCAACAAATACAAATATTTAAACCAGTTTTCTGGTACACTGTGATTAACCCTTAGAGTACTTAGTTATGTAAAAATAACAGTGCAGAAACACAATCAGCTTCATCTGATACTGTACTTATATGCTATATTAGATTATTTAGCAATCCATCAGTGTAGGCATGAATACAAAATTAAAAAGCCTCAAGCAACACTAGCGACTGAAAGATATTTTCTAAAGAGTAGTGGATTTGTGAAATAGACTCCCAGCAAAAGCAGCTAATGGTGTGTCAATTAACTCCTTGGAAGAAAGTGCTCAATAAATACCTGGTTAGGACTAGGTACAGCGGCTGCAAGAGAAAGAATGGATCCAGAAGCTGAAATTATAAAATGAGCATGTTCATTGCTACGCAGCCATATGTCCTTGTAGGATGTGATTGTTCAGAGTTAATCAGTATGTGTTATCTTTATTTTAATCAACCTGTTTGGAATCTTATGATACAGCTCCAACACAAATAGGGCTCTAATTTAGATGCCTGGCTCAGAGGGAGGAACACTAACATTGTAGCAGAACAGTTAATTAGAATTATTTATAAACTTATATCATGTCAGAACATCAGGAAAAATTCACTAAGTTTTACCTGTTTGTAGGTTTTACCTATGCTCAATTGAGTTCATTGCTTGATGGATGAGGTTAGGTAGAGTTCATCATATACAAACTAACTAACAAGGTTAAGAAAGTGTTTAACATTTTTGCCTTCCTTGCTCAGACCTTTCAGCATAGGAGTTGGGCATTACGTTGAAGTTGTACAAGACATTGGTGAGGCCTCTTCTGGAGTACAGTGTGCAGCTCTGATCGCCCTGTTATGGGAAGGATATTAAGCTGGAGTTGGCTCAGGAGGTATTGCCAGGAATGGAGGGTTTTAGTAATGGGGAGAGGCTGGAAAGGCTGGGGCTTTTTGACTGGAGTGCAAGAAGTTGAGGGATGACCTCATGGAGGTTTGCGAAATCATGAGGGGTATAAATAAGGTGAATAGCAGGTGCCTTTTCCCTCGGGTGGAGGATTTCAAGACTAGGTGGCTTTTTAAAGTGAGAGGGCAAAGATTTAAAGAATTCATGAGGGGCAATTTTTTTTACAGTGAGTGGTTTGTGTGTGGAATAAATTCCAGACGAATTGGTGGATGCAGGTACAGTTACAACAAATAAAAGACATTTAGGTAAGTAAATGAATAAGAAATGTTTAGAAGGATATGGGCCAAGCACAGGCAGGTGGGACTGGTTTAGTTTGGGATTATGGCCAACATGACTAATTGGACCAAAGGGCCCATTTCTGTGCAGCATGACTCTATTGCTCAATAACTGTTGGGAGAGGAAATGGGCTGATGGTCTGAATGGCAGTCTCTCACTAGATCCTTTCATCATACTTGAAAAAACCTCCAAATCTCTAAGAATGCATGTTGATAATGGGAAATTGAACATTTTTGCGGCAGTGTTAATTCAATGTTTTCCTTCCAACACATGCAATATCTGACAAAGTCATGAAAAAGTTAGTGAGTTTTCAGCAATGATGATGGTAAGACATTCAAAAATATACTAATATGCTTTAGCCGTGTAATTTCTTCCATTATTTCAATTTCAATTATTATTAGTTTACAGTTTGGAAAATGAAAATTATTTTGCTATCCAACATTAACTTGCATAATTGAAACCAATAAAATCATAATTGTGAACATTTAGATTGGAATAAAAATTACATTCCTTTATCTCAACATTAGAATTCCAGAATATGTTTTATTTAATTATATCGGTTGCAATACTTACTAACGTTTTGCAGAATTTACACCAACAATGTCAAGATGATGGAAACTTTCAATTGGGCAGCTTTGCTCCATGCAAAACAAAAGAACAAATGTACTCCACACAACAAATACTTTGTTATTTATGGTAGATATGTTTTTCAGCTGGAATGTGAAATCTGATTTGGAATGTGGAAATTATAAAATCATGATACAAATTTACTGCAAAAAAACACAGCATTTTTTTGAACAATACAAATTTATAGAGTATTTGAAATAATTGCACAAAGGCTGGCATCCCATCACAAAGTCACCCTTTATTTAGATGTGCACAGTGCATGGATTCTGACCAGCCAGCTCAGATCCAGTCCCTAGAATAAAAAGACAGTCTAAATCTCCTGTCAGTCAGGGCACCCTGATTGGCCCGGGTTAACAGCCCCAATCAAGGATTCCATAATCAATGGATCTACCTGGTCAACCTCATTCCAAAGTCCACAGTACTTTTGTTTCAAAATTAGCAAAGAATGAATAAAAATAATTATCTTCTTACATTTTTTGAGCAGATAGGTTGAATATGGCGCTTAGAGTAAACAAAAATTGGTATGGAATGTGTGCTTGTAATTTAGACCCATATGCTTAAACAATAAGGCATGAAATCAAAAATCTTTGTTACAGTCATGTGAGGCATCCGCATCTGATTTGGAGAATTATTGATTTAATAAAAGGAAAAAATTGTGAACTTTAGTAAAAATAAAAGATTAAGGCCTTCATCATCTTCCTTATATATGTAGCATCATCTTAACATTCAATGTAAAATTCATGAAAATTGTCCCTTACTTTTTTTTAATTCTCTAGGATGTGGGTGTTGCTGGCTATCCAACATTTATTGCCTGTCCCCAGCTGCCCTTAACAGTGTACCTTGCTAGGCTATTTCAAAGGACAGTTGAGAATCAACCACATTGCTGTGGGTCTGGAGTCACATGCAGGCCAGGGTGGCAGATTTCCTTCCCTGAAGGACATTAGTGACAAAGACAAGTTTTCCTGGCACTCGACGATGGTTTCATGGTCATCTATAGATTCTTAATTCCAGATTTTTGTTTACAGCTGAATTGAGATTCCACCATCTGTCATGGCAGGATTCGAACCAGGGTCCAATCGATATTAGAGATAGTAGAAACTGCAGATGCTGGAGAATCTGAGGTAACAAGGTGCAGAGCTGGATGAACACAACAGGCCAAGCAGCATCAGAGGAGCGGGAAAGCTGACGTTTCAGACCCGAAGAAAGGTCTAGGCCTGAAATGTCAGCCTTTCTGCTCCTCTGATGCTGCTTGGCCTGCTGTGTTTATCCAGCTCTATACCTTGTTAGCTTCAATGAATATTAACTGAGTTTCTGGGATTAACAGCCAAGCAATAATACCACTAGGCTATTGTTTCCCCTTCTTTTCTATCCCATTAATATTCTCCAATTTATCTGAGTTTCTTTCAGAGCATGTGTTTATATTCTGACAGTGCAAGTTTTCTGAGTTTAACTGTAGTCATTTGAAGAAGCAATGTCAAGTTTATTCAAGATGTGTATTGTGTGCAAGGATTATGTATTGCAGAGTAAAATGTTAATTGTCTCTTTACATCAAATATAGCTTCTGTTCAAAAGGAGTTATCTCATAGTGACATCAGATCACTTGAGATTGGAAACCATGTGTGTAAACTGCAGCAGCATGTTGTCTCTTACCACTTTTAAATAGTCATCTTAATAAAAATTATTAAAATTTACTCCTAACAGTGCAGATGATACATTTCTACACAGTAGCAAGTGGTGACCAGATTGACATAACTGGAGGAAGCATCAGAGGCCAAAGTGATACTTGCCTTAAGTGTAATGGAGCCAACCATGACCAATTAATGTTTGGAATACAATGCTGTCCGCAACCCTTCTTTCTATGTTGTTTGGTTAACAATGTTGGAGATTAACTGCTAGTGAATCTTCAGAAGAGGCAAATGTCTTAACAACAATTTACTCGTAAACTTACAGTAGTTTATTGCATGACAGCAAGAGGTACAAGTTACATTGACTAATTAGATATAATTAGCAAAGTTATGAGGATCCGAAGATTACAGGATCCCTCTTGCGATGCAGAGCTGTGGACCCAGTTCTCAACCTAGGACTGTATGACATCATCAGATTAGGAGGAGCCTAATGCAGCCTCCAGCACTGCTAAAATTTCGTACAATTGCTTTCCCCAAATTGAATACGTTTCCTTTTTTTCTCGATGATGCCCTTTGCAATATTTGCTTCTGGTCTTGAGCACTCTGTTGGTTTTATTGCTAATATTTCTTCACTTTCCCCAACCTACCATTTCCACTCTGCCTGGATTACCTCTCGGCATAATGTAGAGTTTGTTTGTTCTTCCATTAAAATGCTGCAGCTGACAACTTGTCACCTCAATTACAGGTTTCTTGAGATTAGTTTTTATTCTCCCCAAAGATATACTCTTCCTGGCAGGATCTCTTATGCTCAGG
This sequence comes from Stegostoma tigrinum, assembly GCF_030684315.1. NCBI lineage: Eukaryota > Metazoa > Chordata > Chondrichthyes > Orectolobiformes > Stegostomatidae > Stegostoma > Stegostoma tigrinum. The sequence continues at coordinate 34,740,354 of NC_081369.1, forward strand.
ACAATCCTATCTCTGATGAGATCATCTTTCTTTTGTCCAGAGTTTCAGGTATATTTTTAAATGCTGCCATATACAGATACCCCTTGCCCAGGTTCTGATGTTGAACACATACTGTTCAAATGTAACATTATTATGCGGTTCAAAACAGACCTGGTAATTTTGAAACATCTCTCTCAACTGGCTTTTCAGATTTTCAGTGAGATCTTGGATCCAATACAGTTTGTTGGCATCCTTCCTCAGTAATTATAGCTAGGTTGGAGCTCTCATATCTTAGATTTTTAAATTAGCCCTGTTGTTATTTCATATTTTTGCTACTGGAGAGTAGAAAAAAAATCTGATTCTGCCTCGTATCTCCTTTCATTTCCACAATAGCAAGGAATGGAAAATGCACTGTCATGTTGATTCCCCCACACCGTGAAATAGAGGAACATAATAAGGCCACTTGGCCCATCAAGTCTGCTCCACCATTTGATCAGAGCTGATGATGTTTTACAACCCCATTCTCTTGCCTGTTGCATTTTTATATCATTTTTGATATTTTTCAGACATCCTCTTACATCGAAAAGCCACACATATTCAGTCGCACTAATCTGACATCACGTTTGAAGCGAAGTGTGTTTACTCACCGTGACAGACTGCACACAAAGGTCAGAAACAGAGGTCATATGACTATGGGAAGCCAGCCAGTACATCAAACCAGTACTGCTCCAATAACCTAATATTAATTATAGGCTTGCTATTATCTCAAAGACATCTAAGGTGTAAAACAACAACAATAACAGCCGAACAAGCTGGACAGATGTCAGAGGTAGATTCTTTACTCAAAGAGTAGTAAGAGCATGGAATACCCTGCCTGCAACAGTAGTAGACTCGCCAACTTTAAAAGCATTTAAATGGTCATTGGATAAACATATGGATGATAATGAAATAGTGCAAGTTAGATGGGCTTTAGATTGGTTTCACAGGTCGGCGCAACATCGAGGGCCGAAGAGCCTGTACTGCGCTGTAATGTTCTATGTTCTACAAGTCCAAGCTAACCTGGCATTAAGGCCATTGAATGGGCATATTAACGTTCATACTCTGCCTAGTCTTTGTAAGTTAACCATAGAACTGAAACATGTCATTCTGATGATACACATAGATATAATGAAAAACGTTCATTCATTGAGATTTAAATTGTGAACATGCAGGTTTAATCCAAATGTTCATTTAAACAGGATCATAGGAATGGACTTTCTCAGCCTCGTTGTCTGGATTTGGAGTTTGGGATTTTCTGAGAAAATAACCAGGCACCAATACTTTCCCAGACCCAGGTGACATGGCAATTCTTCTGGCCAAGTGCTTGATTTCAAACGTTTGAGGGCCAAATTAGAGGTATTTGAGAAGGCTCACCACTGTTTTGGCAGAACTGAATTGACCCCCTACATGCAGAGGTTGGCAGCTTAATAAAGGTGACATCGCAGCAGCAAGCTTTTTGATAGGGAGGGTCATTGAAGCTGGAATTTCATTCCCCAGGGAGGGTGCCATCAGTACCAAAACATGCACATGCAGTCCACATACTGCCATTAGAGGGCTGTCCTCTGTTCCAAGAGGCCTTCTGATCTGTTTTTTGTTTTAACATTTCTATTTTGATGAATCCTCATGTTCCCAGACCTATTTCGGCAATGAGTTTGGGAAGTTTCTCAAACTGCTGATTAATGCTTGTAATGGTGACATTGGGAACCCACTTACCATCCTTATTTAGATAGTGAGGATGGAAGTATTCGCTTAGGAGGCCATCTCTGGAAAAATAGCTTCCTTGGCCCAGCTCCTGGAAAATGCAGGCTCAAGTGTCTAATTTAGTCCTAATATTAGGGTTCTGAAGCCTAAAGCAAAATCCTGCCCATAAAAAATGATTTTACTCCTTCTGTAATGCCTTTACATGTAAAAATATGTCCTATTTGTAGGTTTTATTCCTGTCAATTTCAATCATTCATGCAACAAAATGAAAGATAGAAACAAGACAAAAATATTTACATTAACAAATGATTAATGCAAGAAAAAACATAATCATTGAAGACATAAATGGCAAAAGATTTGTTGATTGTTGTATAACATTGGTTTTGCTACATGGTATCAAATAATAACTTCCTCAGGAAGGCAGGTAATGTATCCCCACTATTTTAAAAAAAATCAGGTAGAGAGAAAACAAACAACAAGACCAGTTAGCCTGATATCAGTAGTGAGGAAATTTTAGAATCCATTGTAAAAGATCTAACAGCACAGCATTTGAAAAACAGTAACAGAATCGAAGAGTATGGATTTATGAAAGGGAAATCATGTCTGACAAACCTATTGGAATTTTTTCAGGATGCAACTAGTAGAGTTTATGAGGGGAAGCCATTGGATGCAGTTTACTGGGACTTTCAGAAGACTTTCAGTAAGGTCCCAGATAAAGATTAGCATGTAAAATTAATGCACATGTGCTTGGGTGCCATGTGCTGACTGAATAGAAAACTGGTTGACAAGCAAAGAGTAGGAATAATTGGGTCTTCATCTGAGTGGCAGCCAGTGACTAATGAGGTACCGTAGGGAACAGTGCTTGGACCCCATCTATTCACCAAATATATTCATGACTTAGATGAGAGAACTAACTGTAATGTCTCCAGAGTTGTAGATGACACAAAGCCAAGTGGGAGGATGAGTTGTGAGGATAGTGCAGAGATGCCTTCAGAGTGATTTGAACAACTTGAGTGAGTAGACAAATACATGGCAGATAAAGGAAATGTGAGCTTACACACTTTGGTGGCAAGGTAGGTAGATTATAATCTGAATAATGATAGATTGGCAAAGGGAAAGCTAAAACAGGACCTGACTGCCCTTGTACACAAGTCACTGATAGTAAGCATGCAGATGCAGCAGGCAGTGAAAACAAAAGGGGGCTATAGGGATAATAAAATGTGAGGCTGGATGAACACAGCAGGCCCAGCAGCATCTCAGGAGCACAAAAGCTGACGTTTCAGGCCTGGACCCTTCATCATAAAGGGTCCAGGCCCGAAACGTCAGCTTTTGTGCTCCTGAGATGCTGCTGGGCCTGCTGTGTTCATCCAGCCTCACATTTTATTATCTTGGATTCTCCAGCATCTGCATTTCCCATCATCATGGGGTCTATAGGGAGAGGATTTGAGTACAGGAATGGGGATGTCTTGCTGCAAATGTACAGGACCTTAGTGATATCACACCTGGAGTATTATATGCAGTTTTGGTTCTCTTATTCGAGGAAGGATGCTCTGGCTATGGAAAGAATGCAACAAAGGTTTATCAGACTAATTCCTTGAATGACTGGACTGGTGTACGAAGAGAATTTTTTAAAAATTCACTTGTGGGGTATGCAGCATTTATTGCCTGTCCCAAGTTGCTCTTGAGAAGGTGGAGTCAACTCACATCTCTTCAACTGGTCATAACATTGTTCATCATTCTCAGCCTGCATGCCAGCAGCTAACACTGTGGTAGCTTAAGGGATACAATTTCTGAACTTTCTTAATAACATCAATTCTCTAATATCCCTACAAATTTGCTCCAATTTTAGAAATCCAATCCCACTGTTTGATTTTTTAGAATTTGATTTTTTCGAGCTCCAGTTGCGTTTGTATGTGAATTTCCTATGTGAATTTCAGAATTGCTGCTGATACATTTCCAGCATGATTTCACTACACCGTCACGACACGAGACTTGGTCTATCACTGTCATGAGGCTGCTCACTGGATGTCCAATATATTAAACAGAAGTAACACCACAAGACTGTCTACTGCTTCTCCGTTAACTATGAAGATTTAAATAACACTAAATTTCTTTGTCTTTCCCTCTAACTTTGATTCAGCTCAGCTATGGGATCAAAGAGGATTTCCTCTTCAATATGAAGCCATCATTTATTTCCAAATGTTCTCATTGTAACAGATGCATAATTACAAACTGTGGTTAAAAACATCATTAATTTTTTTTAAACTTAAGATAATGACCTGATGAAACAGGTGTTATATAGTCTTTAACTCCTATCAATCCGGAAGATCCAATTTCAATTAATATATGACCAGTTGATCTCTTTCAATTTTCAGTAAGTAGAGCAGATTTATTAAGCTATTTTCCTTGTGTGACATCCTTTGCTGCCTGGCACACCAGTTTAATAGCTGGCATTTTTGTTGCCGCAGAGAGTAAGCGTTTAATTCGGGCCCAGATTTTCACCATGAAGGAGAGACACTCCATTGTGGTGAAAAAAAACCAGAAGAAGGCATTAATCCTAAATCCTGCCCCTGAATATAGCATTTCTCATTTTCATGGGCTATGATTAGGAGCAGTTTGCTGTTTATCCACATGCAGTTCAGAGGCAGCTGTCCATTTCAATGATTAGTTTACCTCATATTACTCTGATGGGAAAGGTGACTCAAAAATTTGAACGACAGGTGAAATTATTCATGTCATGCTGCTACTTTGCAGTAGATGCAAACACTAACAGGATGCTACTGAGGTGCTATTTCATTTTCAGTGTCAGTGAGATACAAAGTATGTAAACCTTTTGTCTCAAAGATTGCTGGACCATATTAAACAGCGTGCCCCTTTCACAGTCCTTACCCAGTAACATGCCAACTATGTTCAAGCAGCCTGTCCGTTAAGCCAAATTATTTATATAAATTGTAATACATTGAGGCCCATCACTGATCCTGATGGCTTTTGACACATCACATCTGCCCACTGGAGAAAGGCACATTTATGCCTATTCTGCTTCCTGTTGGCAAGCCAGTCATTTACCTATGCCAATATGTTACCCCCAACACTAAGAGCTTTTCTCTCCCACAATAAAATTTTGGTGTGACACCTAATCAAATGCCTTCTGAAAATCTTAAAAATGCATCCATCAGTTCCTATTTATCCACAGCATATATTACTTCCTCATAAAGCTCCAATATATGGATTAACATGATTTCCCTTGAACAAAACTATGCTGACTTTGCTTGTTTACTTTCAACTTACTTAAGTACCCTGCTACAAAGTCTCTAACAATAGTTTCTACCATCTTCTCTATGACCGATGTTAAGCCATCTGGCCTGAAGTTCCTGATTTCTGTTTCCCTTTTTTGAATAAAGAAGTTACTTTATCTTTCAATCTAATGGGATCATCCACAAATCAAGGTGGATCTGGAAAATTAAAACAAATACATCAACCATCTCACTAGCAACTTCCTGTAAGAACTTTGAATAAAGACCTTCAGGCCCTGGGCATCTATCAGTCAGTAGCTCCAACAATTTATTCAGTACCACATCTCTGGTGATTGTAATTTCCCTGTGTTCCTCATTCCCTTTTATTTCAAATTCCTTTTGGTAAAACAGGTATACCTTTAAGCCAAACAGTAATGGAATTGTGATAAATCTTACTATTGAATGAGGTGGCATGACTGAATTCCAGGGGCAACCAAGGAAATGTTTCCAGATATAAGAGCATTGAGGGATACAGTGAGCAAGCAAGACATTGGATTGAACTCTGTAAAAGAGAGGAGCTTGTGTGAAACGAAATATGGCTTAGAATTTTCTGGAATGGGCTATCATCTGGTGAGTTTCATTTGTACAAATCTTTCCTCAACTTTCAACTCAAAAGATTTGAGCTTTGCAAGTTGCAGAAGGAACAAACTGTACTATGGTGGAAAAATCTGTGGGTTTCCTTAGCCGATGTGATTTAAGCATTGAATATTAATTAGGGTCAAATTAGTTATAGAAAAGAGAAAAAGATTAAATTGAGACAAGAAAAAAAAGAGGCAGAAGGAAAAAGTAGGTCTTCTTTAAATTAAATTTGTTTAAACATTCGGCAACAATTTACTGTGTGGGAATGAGATACCAGATTTTAAATTTTCCCTTTCAGGGCTGAATATTTGAGGCATTACAGAATATAAATGTCATCACTTAAAGAACATGATCCAGTTATTTGTTCTGGTTATCTTTGAGATCTCAACTATTTGAAATAATCACACTTTAAACTTGAAAACACGAGATCTCTTTGTCTTTAGTATAACTGCCATCCTGTCTTTGCAGAAGACTATTTAGGCCATTGTGGTGTTCCACAATACCGTGGTCTCTGAAGTTAGAAGTCAGATGCTACCAGGTTACAGTCCAACAGGTTTATATGAAATCACATGCTTTCGCAGCATTGTCCCTTCATCAGATGAAGTACTCTCTAATGCAGTGTGCGTGTGGCCCATTGGAAATTTTAATTACTACAAATATATTTTCCAACCTTTTAATACAATAATTATACATTAAAAAAAGATGTGTTTGTCAAAACCAATGAAAGCCAAAATAAATGTGAAGGGAGGAAATAGTATCAACAGTCAAAAAAATCACTCTTCGATGACAGATGAATTGGAAGTGCTGTTGAGCTGGATGTAGACAATGTTCTCCTGCTTAACAATCCATGTGTCAATGCTGAGAAGTCAACAATACCTAGCAGAAGATGCATCTGTGATGGCACTTTGTGCACACTCTACATGGCTCGAGAACAACTGGAAATAAAATGATGCCACTTAAGAAAGCTAACAGGGAAAGACTATACAACAGAAGCATTTATTACATAGATATTCCAAGAATTAATATCAGAAATTGTTAGCTGTCAACTTATTTTCCATTTATTGCAGTCACACCCAAAGTCCTCAGAGTAATTCATAGCTCCATCACTCAGATTATCATATTCATGACCCAATGACCTACACATATTCAACTGCAAGTGAAATCACAGTGGTGCAAAATGATTTTCAGCAACTGGGAATATCAATATTGTTTTACTTCTTTTCAAAAATATCTTTAACAGGGTGTGGGCATCTTTGGCAAGGCCATCATTTGCTACCCAACCCTAATTTCCCATGAAAAGGTGGGGAGAAGTTGTTTTCATGACCTGCTGCGGAAGATATAGTGTGGGTATACACAGTACTGTTAGGAAGAGAGTTCTAGCTTTTTGACCCAGTGGCAGTGAAGAAACAATAATATAATTCCAAGTCAAAATAATGAGTGGTTTGGAGGGCAACTGTCAGGTATGAGTGCTCCCATTCATCTGCTGCTCTTATCCATACAGATAGTTGAGGCCATGAATTTAGAAGGTGCTATTGAAGGAGTTGGGTCCCTACAGTACATTGAGTATATCATATACACTGTTGCCCACTGCTCATTAATGGTGGGAGCAGTATATAAATAAGGTAATGGATGGGATGTCAATCAAGTAGATTACTTTGTCCTCGATGATGGCAAGTGTCGTGAGCAATGTTGGAGCTTCAGCCAGGCAAATGGAGTGTATTCCCTCACATTCCTGACACAGCATGTTCTTTGTAGATTCAAGCAGCAAGCTGGTTCATTACTCACTGTAAAATTTTCAGCCTTTTCCCTGCTCTGTTGGCTACAATATCTATATGGTTGATCCAGTTCCTCGTTATTAGTAAACCCAAAGAGGTCAGTGGTGGAGGATTCAGCAATAGAATTGGTGTTTCTGCTTCTCAAAGCATCCCGTGATACTTGCACAATTATAAGAAAGATGTCACAGTGTACGAAAAAGCAGCTATGATGTGAAAAAATCTCAAACCCTGTTATGGATTCCAAAGACATGTTTAAACACAAATTTTGTTTACTATACTGCTTTCAGGTAAAATATTGTCACACTTTTGAAGAAATTAGTTGAACTCTATTCCTTATAAGTAGAGCCCCTGATCTTACATATGCTTTGTAAGCCTGAATATAATGGCCTGTGAACTATGTATGGGGAAAATGAGTCCAACAGCAATTACTTCACTGTTGGCATCAGTGAGAAAGCTCAGTAGATCCAGCACTAGTTTTGTACTTCAGTCCTGCTTAGCAAGACAACATTCGATCAGGAACCTTGCAAGAATAGTCCCACTGGACTGGAGGCTGCCAGCTAATCAGATGCTGGCCTCCTCAGGGAGCTGCAGAGTATTGCTGGAGGCCCAGGCTGTGCAGATATGGAGGGCAGAACTGGGGAGCAGATAACATTTATTACGGAATGATAGGGTGGCCTGTGAGTCAGAGGTATAAGAAGTCAGGTGATGAGGGAGTGGGGATAGTTTTCAGCATCGATGTTTCTGGCCCCTTCTCTGCCCTCACTTGCTCCCAAGTTGGGGCAAATGGGAACACAGCCCAACACAGCAAGCAGGCCATTTTTCTGCCAGTAAGTCGGCGACTTTTCACACAAACTTTTGTTTTTGTTTTAAAGTCTTTTGAACAAATGGCAACCAAATCACTTGTGTCACCAATTTACAAGTACTGTCCACCAGGGCAGTGCAACAGTGAAAAATAAAGGGGAGGGTAGGAAGAGTGGGAGGGAACTGAACTAAAGTGGAGTTGGAGGGGGTAATAATGTACTCCAACCCCTATGGTACCCACCTCTCTCTGAAAGGTTTTGAGGATGTTGCTGAACACTGCCTGCTCCATCTCTAAAGGGGCTTAGGAACAAATGTAGCTGTGGAGAAGAGGCAGGCAGTCAGGAACTATATCCCCCTCCATGCCACACTGCCTGGAAATGTTGATGGCTGCTTTTGCCAGGCCCACAAAGAAATCGTCTGACGTGCCTGCTCCCCCTTTCTGCGCTGAGTGCGCAAAGATCAAGAACGTGAGGTTGAAATGCAACCAGAAGAAGAGCAACAAGTTTTTTTTTCTAATAACTAAACTGGGCATATAGTCTAAGGAAGGAAGATTATTAGACCAGTGGACAGTTAAGGCCCTTAAGTAGCCTTTAATTGATCACTTCAGGACTTTAATTGGTGACGGATCAAGAGGTTGACCACGAACATTCTTGCCCAGAATTTATTGCTGAGGTGACATGAAAATGGTTACGTTTCTCTCTATAGCCAAGCTGGCCAATGATTTACACTTCCTGTCATCTCCAAGGAGGGGAACATCATGTCCTTAGTTTCTTCCTTAATTCTTGTTTGACTGACATCTATTTCTTGTCCATGAAGTGTTTCAGGTATGTTAAGGACATCTTACAGATATTACTGAACGGTTTACTGACAGTATTTCTCAAATGCAAGAGATGTTGCTGACTTGTGGCACAACTCTGTATGTGTTTTACATAAAATTTTCACCTGCTGTATCATCATGAGAGAATGATTCACTTCGGCAGTGGTTTTCTTCTTTCTGCTGAAGACGAGTTATCTTGCTGAATGGCTGGAGCACCCGATGTCACGCACAATAAAATGTCAACAGATTGATTACAAGACAGCAGTCTAATTGAGGGTTGAGATGGTTTATGTTGGGAGTAATAGATATCCGAGAGTGATTACAAGACAGAAATCTATTTGAGGGGTTCAGTTGGTTTATACAATTATAAAATTCACATCCTTGACCAAGGTTAGAGGTTAGGAAATGAACATGTGGAATAAACTACAAGATCATTTTCTTGACTCAGAATCACCTGACATCTTTAAGAGTTGGATCAATATCTATGACAAGGGTTATAAGTACATAAAGATATTAATAGGCCTTTTTTAGGGAAGACAGGGCAGAATTTAGTTGGCCAGCTGAATTATTCTTGCTGCCATGTAAGACTCCGAAAGCTTGTGTTTTCAAATAAACCTGATGGGCTATAATCTGGTGTCATGTGATTTCTGACCTTGTCCACCTCAGTCCAACACCGGCACCTCCACATAATTTATTCCTACAGTGGACGATTGTTAATATTAGGGACTGTGTAGGATTGGTCTTGCATGCTTTATATAAGAGTTTCATGAGAATATTTAGGTAAAGCCTAAATGTTTGTAACTTGAACCACACCAGATTTCCTGTCATTTATGTTGGCACCATGCTGTGTGTTCAGTCTGCCCATCTGTCTGGGCAGACAGAGAGAAGCAATGTGAGCAAAGTAACGTCCAAAAGTATGAATTATTAATATAGATTTTTTGATTTTTTAAAATTTTTAACTGGGCTGGGCTGGCAAAGATATATTCAGTGTCCATCCCCTCTATCCCCAAGAAATGAAAATGACATTTCTCCTTCAACTAATGCAATCTGTTACTGATGCTACTTCTGCGGTCATGTTTAAACTCATTTTATACTCCTTCTGATATGCTTTATTGTTGTTCCACAAGTCCTTTTTGGGATCACAAAATGTTTTGAATGTTTGTGTAAACAAAAGAAGCTGAACTGCCTGCAAAATACTTAGGAAAGTCTTTGTAATTAAGGCATTTAAAGACATCAAACAGAACCAGAAAATGATACAAGAAGTGCAGGCATGAAAATGTGCTTTCACAATACACAGCACCTGCAGCCACTGGCCATCCAACTGCATCGTAAGGAGTCCTGCACTGGTTGCAGGATAAACCAAAGTTAATTGAACAATCTTTTAACTGCATTATTGCTGTGTAATAACCTTCAAATCTCCTCAAAATTAGGTCTATTATATTGCACACAATGTAAGTAAAACAATGGTTCTTGAGTTTCTTCTGTCTGGTTTTCCCCTTTGGAAAAGATATTAGCGTCTTAGATGTCCTCCTCCAAGCACAAGTGAGGCTTATGTTTTCTGAATCCTTTAGTTGTAAGTGGATGAGTTGTAGTTTTTTTTTTGAATAATGGGGAGTGCTGATCCATGTGAAATGGTTCCAAAAGGAAGGAAGTTAACATATAAAAACTGTGTACCTAGATACACAGGAGAGCTGCAGCAGAGGGGAGAACAGAGAAGGTACATTTATAAAGAGCTGATTTTGTGTGTAGAGCAATTAAATAAGACAGATGTTCAAAGACAGGATCAAAGCAAGGGTTTAAGAAGTGAACACCAGCTACTGCTGCTTCAGTTTTGCCAGAGCCAACCAGGCTCTTCAATGGCATTTATTAAAGAAGTTATTCCAAGGGGTCTCTGGGGAATACATATTGAGGATGTTGTGAATGTAACTAAGAAGATTCTGCATGCATATGCCATTCAGGTAACAATCATCTCCATGGACCTGAGATGGAATACTTCTGTTGGCAAATGTGACTCAAGAGGCAAAATGATTGAGTGATTTTTAGAGGATGGCTTAGAGAATTCTGGAACTGCAAATGGTGCCACATGTGTCCAGGGAATAATACAGATCCTTATGGCTGTGTAAGGTATATCTTTATTAAATCCACTACTTAGGCTGGAATTTACCCTTTTATTTGAAGTGCAATTTACCAGTTAACCATATCCAATTTGTATTTGTTTTGAATTTTTGTTGAATTAAAAGTTACAAACAGTGAAAGTTTGTCAGTAATTTGTTCATTCAGGAATCGTTTGGCAAATTTGGTTACATTGGCTTATGTTTCTCCCTCAGTCAGATGTGAATTTTCTTAAAATAGTTACTCAACTTTTAAGAGTTCTCTTTATTTGCAAAAGCAGACTCAACTCGTCCTTTTCCACTTCCATCCTGGGGCTATACAGCAAATACAGTGCTCCAGCTGTATCCTGGAAACCCTATTACGCACCCAGTTAGTCAGGGCGGTACCAATGATTGGATGAAGGGAGTGAGACTAGATATGGAAAGGTGAAGAATTCTCAGAGCGTTGTAGGGACTAGTGAAGGTTGCAGAGACAGGAAAGTTAGGATAATGAAGGGAATTGAATGTAAAGGTGAGGTTCTCAAATTGGAGGAATGGGTGTGATGGTCCAAGAGCCAATAAAGTTCAAAAAGCAGAGAGAAGATGGGTGAATGGGATTTATTCTACAATAGGCAGAAAAATATTAGACAATTTCAACCTTCAAAAGATAAGCTGGCTGGAACAAAATTGGAAGATTTCAATGTGGAGATAACAAAAGGACAATTATATAGGTAGAAGATCAGCTAAGGTAGAAATTGAACTCATGTCTTCAGATTTTGAGCCTGAACTTTTAGATTACAAGCTCAGTAACAAAGTCGCCATGGTACTGCACTCAGTAGAAGTGAGAAATCCCAAACTAACCACACTAGCAGTAACATTCAAGAGCACTATATTCTACTTTGAAAAATGTCACCATCACTTCTTCTTCACTGCTCCTTCACACACCCTCAACCAATACTATGGTGCTAGCAGGTTAGCTCCAGGACACAGTACAAGCAGTAGTTGAAATATAACTTTCTGCAACCAGTCAATCAGGCTTGAACACCCAGAAGTCTCTGCCTATCAGCAGCTCAAAGGTCCTCGACTGATCAACAGCACCCTCCCACCCGTTTTGCTGGTTACCAATAAGAGTAGGAGTGAGAAAGTTAGGAAACCATTCTATAAACAACACACCATGAGTTAACACTATGGCAAAAAAATGGGAAGGAACTATTCTTCCATTTCATTATCCTCATTTCTTCTTGTGGTAGTTTTAATCAAAGATAGGGCATCAAATTTTACCCAGATGCAGACAACATCTTCTCATTCTCAGCTTTACATGATAATCCTTACTCGGGAAATATGTCAAGTAGCTCTATACTCCCCAGTCAGAGAAAACAACCTCCCAGTTTCTACTCTGTCAATTTTTCTCAGTATCGTGCAGGGTTTTTTTTAAGATTTGCTGTTATTCATGTAAACTCCAGAGAATGTCAGCTAAATCAACTCATCATAAAACAACACTTACATTCCAGGAATCAAGCTAAGGAACTTTTACTGTACTGCCTTTGAGTCAAAGAAATCCTTTCTTGAATAAGGAGACGATGTTTCCAGGTTTGATCTCACCAATTCACTGTAAATTGCATCAATACTTCTTTACCGTTGTACTCCAGCCCCCTACATTAAATGTTGAGAGAGGTGTTGAGGTAGAGCTGGATGTAAATGAAGGGTGAAGGAACGACACTTAATATTCCTGTTCTTGTGAAGCCATTGAATCTCTTCCTCCCCTGAACCGAAGTCCTGGAATTGGTATATAGAGGCCCTGCAGATGTTCATTTGAGAGCCAGAGAAACACATTTCTCGCTTTACCTTACCTTCCTTCATGAAAATGTCCAGAAAGATAGATTAAAATCTGTAGTTTATGACTTGTCTTTACCCCTTGATGTTTCATTACTTTATGAAATTAGAAGTTATGACAGAGGCTAAAATACTATGCCTGGAGCTGAGAGTGGGAGCTGACTCCAATTCAAGTGATAATGGGACCTGCCTGACTGAAAATGGAGTAAAACCTGTGAATGACACAAATTGGCACAATTCAAATTACAAGCTTCTAAATGGAGCTCTAGTTTGAATAGTACATTCAGTTCTAATTCTGATCTAATTTTATCCCCCCTGGGTTTGTAGGTACTTTATCTGCAGTGGCCCATTAACACCAGCACCAGGGTTGCCAGCCCTGTTACGATGGTGTGTATCTTCAAGAGCTGTCAACCCTATTAGAGTGTGGGCAGCTCAGCAGTACCACCATGAGCATTGTTGGTGCTGCCCCAAAAGAATAAGGTAACTGATTTCCTGCCTCACAGCTTATTATTAAAGGCCTTGTAAAATTCCAACCATGACATCCACCATTAATACCATTCAATGTGCAACCTTATCACAACTTTCTTTCTGTTATGTGCATTTTTGTTTATTTTTAATTCCCTGGCTACATATACTGTTGAGTACTCATGAAAATACATTATAGTTTGTAACAGTGCTTTCGACCAAATAGAAGCATTTGTTGTTGAAAGTGGCTGGTCTCGTCGCACCAAAACCCATGTCCAGATCCATAAAAAATAAAACGCAATGTCCCAAGGTCATCATCTGTGTATTCTGTTGCTTGGTAACCAAGAAGGAGGAGGAGAGGAGGACAATTTCTACAAGTTCAAAATTATATTCTTTTTCTTTATGCTAAGCTAGCTGTGATAATCATTACATTTTTAACTCAGCTAGCGGGTAGGGGGTACAAAATACAGCAATAAGTATTTTTAAACCATATTATCCATTTGTTGGGGGATTGACTTACATCTGATTACATCATATAAACTGATGGCACCAGGAACTATCATAAAAGTATTTGTAAATCAGTAAAATCTGAGATGGTGAAAGATAGAGCAAGAATATTTTCATTAAAAATGGAAATCTTAATAAAATGTAGTACATAATTTACATTATAGTGCATGTGGGGGCCCTAATGTAACAATGGGATGAAACATGTGGTTGTGATGTAACATAATTTGTCCTTTGCAAATGAACTGTTATTAATTAATGGGTATTGGAGAGAAAAAAATCTAATTGGTGATGGGTGGTATTAATTTATTTATATCAAATTTGATATTAACAACAGGATGCTAAAATGATGACTGGCACTTAACAAGCAACCTACTGGCAGCAGTCATAAATGGTTTCAGAATTCGATTTTGCAGTGAGATCTCCAGAGATGATGACATCAAGTCATTTTCTGGTTGAACATAAACATCAGCTCCAGTACCGTAACTTTGTGAAATATGTTGTCTCACGTAATATCACAGCTCAGTCACATTAGAAAGATTTAGGTTGGGTAAAAGAGTAGAGCATTTTCAAACAGATTTTGAAAGCTACATTTCTGGTAGAAAGTGTTGTAAAAAAGATTGACATGGCACTGAGTATGAGAAAGGGAGCAAAAATTTATGGGAATATAGATGTTCAAAAATCTCTGACAAATTATGAACTAGATTTCAAAATGTGCAGGTCAAGTGAGAAATGCAAAGCTTAACTATTGAGCAGACTTAAATATGGTAGTCAAGAAACGCCAAAAGAATAGCACTTAGCAATTTAGTGTATGCAAATCCATCCTTCATTTACCAATCTTTAGATGTATTGTAAAGGTTCTTTGTGCAACAACTATTAACAAATTACTAATAAGTACCCTCAAACATTTGTACCTAACTTATTGTAACCTTAGTTCACTTAGTGGATAATAAATTAAGCCATCCACTGGAATATTAGAAGTAACCATGCAAATTAAACATCTTAATAACAGAAAATTACCCACTGCAACTTTCTTCATCAGACATTATTTCTGCAACAAGCGATGAAATCAAAATGGCATAAAATAACTTCTGGAGGTCTGTTTAGGGGAATGCACATTTGACAGCAATTTGCTTGGAGCATTTAAGAAAATGGAAGGGGCAATCATTAAAGTAAAATCTATGCACAGAATTATTCCCTTCTTAGTGTAGTATTAGCAATGCCAAGAAATTGGGAAAATACAGCTGGAATAAAAGGTACAAACAGCAAACTCAGAATCTAACTATACTTGTGCATCCCTTTCATACCCCAAATTGCTTAGTTCTTATGGCCCTTAAAATTTTGCTCTCCTTCCCTGAGAGACGAGATAGCACAAATTCCTAAAACCTAAGTCTGAGTGGGTACCCAACAGTTGCAGTTCACTGCTGCCGCCTTGTTTTGTCCTTTATCCAACTGCAACCACTATGTCTTTGCAAGCTTCATGGACGCCATCCTCCTTGGTCCTTTCTCTCTGCCAGTCAGCTTCAGCAAACCATCTGATGCACTAAAGCAACATCTGTGCTCTTTTATGAGCACACACATTTCTTCAGCCCTTCAACACTTTAGTTTGGAACTCAGCAACACCTCCAATTTGCAAGTCTCTGCCAGATACTTTACATGCGGGGACAGACAGGGATCTCACGTAACTGCACAGGATGCATCTTACGACTCTTAGTTCGATTTCTTAGCGTTCATTCACTTTGTGTTGGTTTTGAGGCAACTAGTCTGTATACTTCACATTGCTTTTTAAAGTACAAGAGGATCAGTTGTCAGTTACAGGATGCTAAGCATCTGTGGTTTGCACTGCTTTTTATTGCAGAGGGAGAGCAAGCAGCTTGCAATAGTCAAAAGTAGGGAGCACTGAACAATCAAGTGGCATGTCACTGTAAAGCATTAAGCTATATCAGGATCACAGAAGTTGCATGTGTTTTAAGCAGATGGCAATGTTTGAAAGTCAAAAAGGAACATTTCTTGCAGGTTTTGGGGGTGGGTTCAAGAAGGAATGCAAATAGCCAAGCTGCCACCATAGTTAGTCAAGTGTCTCTTCCGATTCCAGTTGTTGGGAGGGGTTGCGGGTGTGTGTGGAGGGGAGAGGTTGTTGATCAAAGTCAGTCCATCCCTCAGTCCATCAGTTTTGTTAAAAATGGTCAGGCATTTAGTGAGGTGCAATCCACAGAGTCCTGAGAAAGTAGACAACTCGGTTCTGGTGATGAGATGGTCAACGAGCAAATGCATGCAGTGACTGGGGCAATTCTATACAGAAGGGTGGGACCTCACAAAGAACAAGAGAGGACTGCGAGCTTCAGAAAGTATGGGAGTGGCCCAGTTCATGACCACTCTGGCCTCTACATGGGGTTTAGGGGAGGGATTGATTGTAGGGTCACCGTGGCATGGCAATTGGCAAAGCCAAAGTCTATGGGATGAAGGAGGCCATAATGGTTATAATAGCACGCTCAGCAAAATAAGGAAAGGCTAAACTGTCTTAATGACCACAGGGACAGCAACACAAAAAGGAACATGAACATAGAACATTACAGCACAGTACATGCCCTTCGGACCTCGATGTTGTGCCGACCTGTGAAACCAATCTGAAGCCCATCTAACCTACACTGAAAGCTGGAGGATCAGATTACATCCCCAGCAGAGCCGGCAACTTGAACATGAGAACATAAAGTTATAATATTGTCCTATCCAACCAAACCCCAACTGTGCAATAATGGCCCATAATGGCCGATATCATTTGCAAAGTGGCAGAGTGAGTTTATGATCTTCACAGGTGGAGTAAAACTGAAGGTTCCAATAGGAGCAATTGTAGTAACTCTACTGATTTAGTAATACCATCTATCTGGCTTTGATTTGAACTCCATTGGCAGGGCATTAATTTTCCAATAATACACATTCCAGATATTGATCTCAAGCTATCTGGAGCATCAGATTGGGTCAATATTTTCCTCCTTGTCCACAAAAACAACTGGAGTCAGACAGAGGTACTGTGAAATGTAACCTGAAGTTCCCATGTTCCAATCATATTCCATAGCTTGCACCTGAAGACAACACTTTCACAGCCACCACATTTGCACATTGAACTGAAAGTATGCAAAGACATGTACTATGATTTGGATGGGAATATCTTTCTTTTGTGGGGCGGGTTAGCAGTGGTTTGCTGGCAGCATTCAACTCCAAATGTAGCATCAAAATTTTGGTCACGCAAAGTACATTCAGATAATATTATATACCTCAGGGGTCTTCGAGTAATGATAACAATGACCTCCTTGAGAAAACTTCATGTCATATTGTGATAGCATACCACAAGGCCTCATTGCGATCGATTTGTCACTGCCCCATCTCCCTGAGAGGTAGGGCCTCGTGGAGTGAAGCCCCTCATCTTACATTAATGCTGAGAAGGTATGTGTACGGATTTGGCAGAGATTGAGTGTGTTGGATGTGGATCTTCATGGCAACACCATTGTGTCCATGGAGGCGGCCAGAAGCACGCACACCAGAGGCAGCACTACACTAATGATGTTCATGGACCCTTCTATCCTTGAGTTTGGCGAACTGACTGCTTTTGACAAACCTGCTTGCTGTTCCTGGGATTGTTTGTGAATAGGAACATAGGAATAGTGGTCAGCCATTCAACACATCAAATGTGTTCCACACGGGTGAGCAAACATTTTGATGCCTTTTACCCACTCTATCCTCTTAGCCCTTTATGCTTGTAAGAAGCAGATAGTTTAAGAAGCAAAGTTTAAGAGGCATTTAGACAAACCTATGAACAGATCGGGAATAGAAGGACACAGCCCATGTGCAGGCAGGTGGGATTAGTTTAGAGTGCCATCATGGTCAGCGTAGACATGATGGGCCAAAAAGCCTGTTTCTGCATTATACTGGTCAATCAGTTCTATCAGTTCTAATTGTGCATTTTGACCGTCATTGTCCCAGATGGAATCCTCTTCTACCTGGGCTTGAAAAGATGCCTGACCCTCTGGCAGAGATTATAGGAACTGCAGCTGCTGGAGAATCCGAGACAACAAGGTGTAGAGCTGGGTGAACACAGCAGGCCAAGCAGCATCAGAGGAACAGGAAGGCTGATGTTTCGGGCCTTGACCCCGATCCTCTGACAGAGCTAGGCATTTCTTCCTTGACCTAGTTGCAGAGGTATATCAGTGATGTGCTCACCACACAGTCCTCCTGAAACCAATCAAACAGAGTACCTACTGTGGAGAGTGTCTCTGAGCTGCTGGAGGGCGCAGGAGAAATCTTTGCTTCTGCCTCCTCTGAGGGTTCAGTAGCTTCCTCTTCAGAAGTGGAAGTTGAGCCAAGGGTTTTCATCAGTGACCTCTTCTTGGTGGAGGTTTGATGATTGCCACTCATCCCTGTACAAGCGAGAGGATTAATCATGCAAGCGGGAAAGGGCATCTGCAGGTTAAGAATGAGTTAGCCCTAATATTAATGGAAAAGCAGAACACCACAACACAGTGCAGCTTACTGAGTTGGTTTGCCAATGAGGCTTCTCCCTCCCTACATAAGCAGAGATGCTCATCTCTGGCCAATTCTAAAATGTACTTCTTTCAAAAAGTGAGAAGCCTGATGTCTGCCAAACACCCCCACCTGCTGGGTGTGAGCCAATGTTTCCTGAATGAGTCAAATGGAAGTGCTTCAGCATGATGGAAAGGGATAGGAGAGCAGTTTGTAGTGATGTATGAACAGGCAAGGTAGTGAGGGGCCCCCAGTGAATGAACAGGAAGCACAGAGGGCAGGAAATGTTAGTAGCTTGGGGAATTGAGCTGGGCAAGAGAAATTGAGTGGATATGATGCTATCAAAAGTGAGAACAGTAGTCCATAAGCCTTGGTGAGATGAGACACAGTGGCATAGTTAAAGTGAGTAGTAGCCTGATGAGTGAGAAGGTAGTGAAAAATCATTGCAGAACACTGACACTGCTGGGTGTGCCTTTAACTCAGGATACTACACAGACCAGGGGCACTATCTGAGCCCAGGCTGGCAGTGTGTAGTGATCTGGCCTCCTGTGGTGGTCAGCATAAAGGATGGTCCATTCCGCACAGGTCCCTGTCTATGAAGCAAGTCGCAAGCTTTCCTTTCTGAGCGACATGTTCAGTAATAACCAGAAAATGAGCGTGGGTTCCTGTCTTAAAACATCTGAAATGCTGTGCAGCTGAGCTTGAAATATGGTGCCATGCAGTACCAGCACCAACACTCCTGCCCTGAGAAAGATACTGCGATGCCCTGTTGTATAATTATTCAGGTGAAAGCAAAAGATTACGCATGAAAATTCATTGAGAGAGCCATTGTAGATTGAGCACTATGAATCTGACTCAGTTACACACTTTTGTGAAACTGAGAAAATTCTACCCCATGCATCTACATCAACTTAATTAGTTAGGAAAAAAGATGCTCAAAGAAATAAGTAAAATTTACCACACTGAAAACTTCAGCCATAATCCACAGAAAAAAGATTCATTATTAAAATCTCTACCTTCCACTTAAGTCATTTTTCTTGTTTTTAATCAGGTGGCGCTGAAAAAATGTAGAAGGGGAATATGAGTAACTGATCCCAGAGCAAGATGTACATATACATGACTAGCTCAATAACCCGAAGATAATGATAGCAATTATTGATAGTACTTCAGATCCTGTACTATCAAAAATCAATGAATCCTCAGAACTTATACTCCTAATGATCATCAGAGCTCAACCTATTCTCCAGCAATGATATTCAATGTAAAAATTAAGAGAAATACGATTTAAAAACTCCAAGTTTTTTTAAATGACCACTTATTTTAATGTTGATCTTATTTTCATGCAATGTCTTGCTGTGGGTGCATCAAATGAGTGTAAAACAAAAACATGGTCTGTAATTGTGGCCTAACAAATTATTGGTAAAATGAATTTTCACAGTCCAAAAGCACTTTTCCAATTGATAAATAACTAGACAAAACATTGGCACAACTTTGACTTTTCATCTTGCTTGTCATAATACATTGCCATTTTAAAAAATATCAATTTGTGGTTGATATCATATGACATTCTATATAGTGAAGTAACAAGTCTTTATTATTACCTTTCTGTTCTTATTTCATACTGTTTTGTGTTTGGTACGTGCATAATTTGTTGTAAAGTACATATCAAAAAGCCTCAGATAGTTTAATTTCCAAAACAAAATATTCATAAACCATTTTTTTATTTACGTGTATGATCCATCTGTATCCCAAAACCTCTAATAAAATACCATGATGTGTTACAACAATTTTAAAACAAGAATTATTGGGAAGGGATAGACACCTGATTTTATCAAGTAGTGTCATCCTATTTCCTAGGGTCAAATCAAAACTAGCAAAAAGAAAAGCCTGAGGTAGAACTCAATCAAACTTATACCCAAAACACCATCATGAAAATGATTTTGTGCTTCTAAATACATATTATAGAGAATAAAGGAACGCATCAGCCACAGAAGTAAGAAACAGATTATTCGGCTAACTTACATTTACTGAGCCCCAGAACTGCCCTTCTACACTGTGAGTATGCAGCAAATTAAAAATGTATTCAAGGTTGTTCAAATTGACTTTTGTAATGCATGCTCATGCCACAATATACAAACTGGTTTGAGGAAAACTGTCAAATACATTGGTTAGTGTGTGCCTTCACAGAACACAAAATGGGACATATCACATCTTCGGACAGCAGGAATGACTCTAAAATACAGAAAGGTTAAAGCTCGATGATCATAAACCTGACTCTACCCCACTGCCAACATACCAACTTCTGGTTTTAATGAAGGCATGTTAGAGGGTGGCTTCCTAATTTAAATAAGATATATCAAATATATGACATAAGATACATCACAGCTTAAACGTTCAGCTGAATTTTACATTTCACGTCTGCACATCAATTTTCCCAGACCTCCTATTAGGGAGGCCTAACATTTCTAAGAACTCTTCAGCACAACTCACTGACACAAGGAACATAAGTGTTTCTCCTGGACCCTCAAGCCAACCTGTTCTCATTCTTTATGAACTCCAATCACAATGTCCAACCCCACACTTTGTATTGTTTTTGACCCTCCTCTCTACTTCCGAGCTGAGCCCTGGGTAGCTATTGATTTTCCAAACTGCCTGTACTCCGACAAGAATAAAGTGATTAAGGGAAAAACTCTGCAAATATTAAGTTGCTAAAAGTATTTCAAATCCTGTAGTTGAATCATAAAATCAAACATTTCTTCCATGATGCAAAACTACTCTGCAGTCGCATGACATTTTTTTTTCATGAATTCATAAATAAAGCTGCAGGAACTGCATATGAACCACACTATTGACCATAAGGGCAGAATCTTAGTGGCAGGGATCTCAACAGCTGCTAGGAAGCCATTGGGAGACCATGCTGCTTTTTCCAGGGAATGCCCACAAAATCATATACTAAGCAGGTACTTCCTATCGAATTAAGGCCTTAGGGATGGAAGGCTTTACCAATGAGAGCTGCAATCTAATCAGAGGTGAGAGGTGCTTGAACTCAGCAGTGCTATGGAAATGCAATCCCAGTTCCCAAGATGTCAGATGACTAAGAACTCAAGTCTTAGCTTTGTGGGAGGCAGTGAGGGATTTCTCAGGTTGAGGGTCACAGGGAGTAGGCAAGTGACTGACAGCAATGAAGGCAGCATGGCTTTCAATGGGCACTCTTTGCACCATGCCCAAGCTTCAGTCAGTCACTAATAGACATCTGTTTCGCCCAGCTCCAAGGTGATGAATTGTGTGCCTTGGGTGACCTATCGGGTACCAGTATGGTATTTTATATCAGCAACAGTGGGCTAAATCCTTAATGTGACCCTTCATTGTTTACTGAAGGGCTACAGTTGGTGGTGGGCTGGAGAGATGGTCAACCTTGTAAGAAGGTAATTCTATTGGACACGAAGAGTCAGCGCAATTTGCTCATGCCACTATCTCACCTCCAAGGCCACCACTATCTCCAATAACAGAAGATTTCACCCACAATCCAGTAACAGATGTAAGGTATTGAACTTGATCTAAAATGTATGTGGATTGTACATGGCTAGCATTCAATTAGTCATGCAAAATTGTTATCAAACTTACCTCTGTTCATTTCAACCCTTAAGTATTGATTTATTTGATGATTTGCCACCTCTTCAATGTTTGCAATTAATCCACTGAACAAGCTGAAAGAGGATTAATAATTACCAAACTAAATATAAAAGACAAAAAACAACTATTTTTCAGTGACTGTGAAAATACTGCACCACACAGATCAATTCACCCACTGATCATTGAAATAATATTGAAATAATATTATTTCACTTTTTTCCCTACATCTCTCTCAGACCCACAATCCAATGCCTCCAAATACTGGAGATGGTTTCGTTGAAACATAACTCTTACAGGATTTTTAAAGCCATTGTCAATAAAAAGTTTGGCAAGTTTACCAACTATTGTCAATGTCAGGTATCATTATGCATAAATCACTCTCGCACATTTTGTTGTAAAACAAAAACTAATAATGTCAGTGGAGACCATGTCAGGAAATTTCAAGATGTATTGTCTTGTCACTCAAAATATCCCTAAAGAGATGCTGACACATTTATGGGAATATCAGGTTAGCACATAAGTCGTACTCTTGAAAAATGAATTGCTCCACCTCTAGAATGTACTCTAGGAAGACTAGTTCATTTGAAAATTTCAAATTCTCTGCCTATTGATAATATTTCTAGTCTACTCTTTGTTGTACCTATGCAATATTTTTGACTTATATCATAGAGTCCTGGTCAATGCTATTTGTTTTCTCTTTTTCTTGTTATTATTTAACAAAGAGAATTCCCACAGTGAACCTTTCCTAGTTTGCTTTCCTCAGAGTGCAAAAATGTATTTATAGTTGAAGCAAGAGGCTTGATTTTATGCTGTCACACAGCGATTTAAAGGCAGGGCCAGGAGCATGTAAAATTCAGTGGGTGGATTTTGTATCAACCAGTCACTCACCTCCTCCTGTCTGAAATTTTCAATGGAGTGAGGAAGGTATCAGGCAGCACATGTGTGTGCCTGTTGAGTGCTTCTCTTGGCATCACAAATATTTTACAGTTTTAGCTGCACAGACTGGTGTCAGATGTCAGAAGGAGACCTCCTTTCAGAGATCCCAGGCTCACGGGAGGCAAATCATCCCTAGAGAATAGTCCTCACACTTTAACCATTCCACATCTCCAGCCTTTTGAACACAGGGCTCATTACCAAGAACCCAAGCCTGGGTTTAAGTGGGCTCTTATGGTGGGATTACCTGGAGCTCCTGGTAGTTGGTGATGGGTCTACCGTGCAGTCAGCTATCTGACTGACCACCAGTTTTTGAGGGCAGGACTCCCTCAGAGGACAAAATCAGAAATCCCATCTTAAAATATTTAATGCTGCTCCCAGAGAAAAAAATGCCAGGAGGAAGCTCTGCAGAGAGCCACTTTGGTTTCACTATCAAGATGCACTTTAATACGATCCACAGAGCCTGATTTAGCAAATTCATCAGGTTCGAGAAGAATTTGATTTAGTCCCTCTGGATTATTTCTCAGGGTTCTCCCACAGAACATGGAGGAAAAGTAACCTGGCAGATGTCTTGGTGAGCACTATATCTGAAATATGATTTACTGGAAAATCCTGTTTTTATGTGACTTATATCTAAAATTACCTTTTTATTTTTTAAGGTGTGTAAAATGCCATGATGGCCATTTTTCTAATTTTCATGATTTTTCTACAGGAAGTGTGCCACTTACACTCACAAGCTGTCATTAAACTAAAACATGGGCTGGAATCTTTCCTTGCCCTGAGCAACATAGGCAGAACAGTATCTCAGTGGTTAACACTATGCTACCAGGCACCCGAGTTCAATTCTCAGACTCAGGTGACTGACTGTGTGGAGTTTGCACATTCTCCCTTGGTGGTATGGGTTTCCTCCAGGTGCTCGGGTTTCCTCCCATATAGTATTCAGGGATGTGTAAGTAAGGTTTGTTAGCCATGGAAAATGCAGTGTTACAGGGAAAGGGTAGTGGAATGGGTCTGGGTGGAATGCTCTCTGGAGAGTTGATGTGGGTATGTTGGGCCAAATGACCTGCCTCCATGCCGTGGGGATTCAATTCTATTCTAACACGAATTATGGTGAGGAATTTGGGAGAATTGTGTGAGAAGTCAAGTGAGACATTTCTTGATATTAGGAACAAGAAATTGCACTTCCCATTAAATTCCAGACATGATAAGGCTGTTACTAGTGAGTGGCAAGAGACTATTAACAGGGATCATCGACCTCATTAACATCCCTTCCTTTATTCTCCCACCTGCCAGAAAGCAACTAGATGTTTAGATTTCCTAACATGAGATTCAGAGTAAACTGCATTAGAGACAAAAAAAACTACAGATGCTGGAATCCAAGTTAGACAAACATGAGTCTGGAAGCTACAGCAAGCCAGGCAGCATCTGGAGGAAAGGAGCAGTCAACATTTCAGGTATTACCTGTCTTCAGGACTGGATGTGAGGTTAGGGGGAGCTACAGATAAAGGGGTGGCAGCGGGGTGGTAGAAGAATGGTGGTGATAGGTGGACACTGGTAGCAGGTAGGACCTGGTTGGCCGATGAGAGGGAAAGTGATGTAAGGGCCAACAATAACCTCCCGATCACCGCCCATTTCAACTCCCCACCCAACTCCCCCTCCAACATGTCAGTCCTCGGCCTCCTCCAACGTTGCAGTGACTGGGAATGCAAATTTGAAGAACAGTTCCTTATCTCCCCCAGGCATCCTATTGCCCAGAGAACTGAACGCTGAGTTCTTCAATTTCAAATAACCTTTTCACTCATCCCCCAGCTCCCTTTCCAGCCACATCTCTTCCCTTCTAGTCTATCTTCTGACGCTCCCTACCAGCCACCAACCAGATTTATCCCTCCCATTGACCAACCAGGTCGTACCTACTACCAGTGTCCAGCTATCACCAACATTCCAGCACCACCACCCGCACTTCTCGTTATCTGCAGCCCCCATTACCCCCACATCCAGTCCTAAAGAAGGGTAATACCCAAAATGTTGACTGCTCCTTTCCTCCAGAAGCTGCCTGATTTGCTGTGTTCTTCCAGCCTCCTGTTTGTCTACATGTAAACTGCAGTTGGCCTGCTTGTTGCTCTTGACCTCCATCTTGAGTGCCCAGCACCAATATCTCAGGATACATTTCATTGGCAGTGGCCACCTGACGCTTGTCCATGGACACTTGCACCTGACACAACCAACCTCTCTGCACCATCATGGCACATCTCTGATCCAATTACAATATACTGCTGCACTACTACGCTGCATTTTGCAGTACACCAGCCGGTGGAGAAAAGAAGCGAGTGAATAGACCACGGAGAGGTTGTTCAGGGTTTTGGAGGAATTGGATGGCTAAGTGCAAGTGCAGGAAGCTGTTGCATGCAGTAGTGAGAGTGGTTGAGCATGAGGCTTGTGGAAGGTGTGTGCAGTAACAAGGATACAATGAGTATGAGTTATCAGAGGGAAGGTGGTACCATTTACACTGGTGGTATGGAAAAGGTCATTGACATTCCTTCCAATGGTTGAGTCTGCACTGACCTGGTTGTCAGCGTCAAACCAGACTGGCAGGGTTTGGCAGTGTGGCCTCCTTTGCTGGTCCTGTGGAAGATGATGTACCTTCCCTGTACCACTCCTTCCACCAGGACTTCAGCTCTCTGTTTGCTACATGGGCTGGCAACTCCCCTGAATCTCATGTGTCCAATGAAAATGTTAGAGACGGAGGTTGACTGGGTACACAACAGTCATTTAGAGATGGCACCATAACCAGGGGTCCCAGGATATCCCAGCAGTGTTGGGTACTGGTTGTGGCGAGTGGGGGAATCTTATTTACATCAGATAAGTGAGATGCCATTAGGGTATGGTTTTATTATTTAATGAGATGAATCTGGGAAGATAGCGCTAGAAACCTACTAGATGTCACAGGGAGAACACATCAAAAATGACACTTAGTCAAAATATGGTAAAATTCAGCCCATAATGAGGATATATTTAAGCAGAAACATGCATTCCATGCCTACCTTTTACCATTACTTTATCTGTTTCCAAAATGGATACATTTAATATAAGCAGAAGACTATCGCTGTAAATCTGAAATAAAAAAGTGCTGGAAGAAATCCAGCATATATTGAGCTCAAAATATTAGCTCTATTTCTCTCAGCACAGATGCTGGCAGACCTGCTGGGCTTCTCCAGTATTCTCTGTCAATATTTCCAATGCTGCTAAATGTTCTAGATTTCTACTTGACTCTTTTCAGTGTCAATGGACTTTAGTGAAACCTCCAGGACATAAAGTGTCATTGGAAATATTTAGAGATTTGTCACTTGTTATTAAAATGACTTCCCACCAATTAATGGCATTTTAAAGAATTCCAAATAAGTTATGCAAAGTCAAGATTATCAATTGCAAAATTTTAAAGAATTATTTTCACAGCTATTCCTGATTTTTGTGCTGTAAAATACATTACATGTGAAAATAAACCAAACAGCTAAGAGATGATGATTTAAACAGCCAAAAGTTAAAGGTATTGATGGTAATTCTCTGTGACAGCATGAATACGGAGTTTATTTCAAGAGTGTGAAGGACCAGTAACCCACAATCCCTGTAGGGATTAGTGAGATTTCCGTCTTCTGCAATGAGTGAAACTGAAAGAATTCTCACCACAGCAACTGCTGTTTGTTCAAAGGGAAAAAAATTCATGGATAGACATTCACACATTAAATATGTACTGAATGATCTGTCTGTAAGATTGTGTATTGTAGTAAACTAACAATTAAAAGCATCTACTCTCTTCCCAAAAGAAGAAGCAGAATGGTCCTTCAGCTCATGATAACGTATAGAATAACACATGAGACAACTGAGGGCATTTTTTTCTAATTCATTCATGAGATGTGACATCACTGGCAACTTCCCTTGTTCATTCTTAATTTCTTTCGAGAAGTTATTGATTATGTTTCTTTAATCAATGCAGCCCTTGTGGTGTGAATAGAGACAGGTGTTCTAAGAGTTTTACCATGATAATGAAGGATTGACAATATAATTCTAATTCAAGGCAGCATGTGGTTTGAACAGAAATGTATGTGGTGGTGTTCCCATGTTCCTGTTGTCGTTATTCTTCTAGGTAGTAGAGTTTCTAGATTTGGAAGCTGTTGTTATAGAAATCTTAGAGAGTTGCTACTGTCCATTTTGTAGATGGTACATCAGATGTCATTGTGTACCAGTGAGAGAAGAAATGAATGTTCAAGGTGCTATCAAGCAAACTATCAAGCAAAATTCCCAAAATCCACAAACCTGCCTGCCCTGGTCGACCCATCGTCTCAGCCTGCTCCTGCCCCACCGAACTCATCTCCACCTATCTGGACTCCATTTTCTCCCCTTTGGTCCAGGAACTCCCCACCTATGTCCGTGACACCACCCACACCCTCCACCTCCTCCAGGACTTCCAATTCCCTGGCCCCCAACACCTCATATTCACCATGGACGTCCAGTCCCTGTACACCTGCATTCCGCATGGAGATGGCCTCAAGGCCCTCCGCTTCTTCCTGTCCCGCAGGCCCGACCAGGCCCCCTCCACCGACACTCTCATCCGCCTAGCGGAACTCGTCCTCACACTCAACAACTTCTCTTTTGACTCCTCCCACTTCCTACAGACTAAGGGGGTGGCCATGGGCACCCGCATGGGCCCCAGCTATGCCTGCCTCTTTGTAGGTTACGTGGAACAGTCCATCTTCCGCACCTACACAGGCCCCAAACCCCACCTCTTCCTCCGGTACTTTGATGACTGTATCGGCGCCGCCTCTTGCTCCCCAGAGGAGCTCGAACAGTTCATCCACTTCACCAACACCTTCCACCCCAACCTTCAGTTCACCTGGGCCATCTCCAGCACATCCCTCACCTTCCTGGACCTCTCAGTCTCCATCTCAGGCAACCAGCTTGTAACTGATGTCCATTTCAAGCCCACCGACTCCCACAGCTACCTAGAATACACCTCCTCCCACCCACCCTCCTGCAAAAATTCCATCCCCTATTCCCAATTCCTCCGCCTCCGCCGCATCTGCTCCCACGATAAGACATTCCACTCCCGCACATCCCAGATGTCCAAGTTCTTTAAGGACCGCAACTTTCCCCCCACGGTGATTGAGAACGCCCTTGACCGCGTCTCCCGCATTTCCCGCGACACATCCCTCACACCCCGCCCCCACCACAACCGCCCCAAGAGGATCCCCCTCGTTCTCACACACCACCCTACCAACCTCCGGATACAACGCATTATCCTCCGACACTTCCGCCATTTACAATCCGACCCCACCACCCAAGACATTTTTCCATCCCCTCCCCTGTCTGCTTTCCGGAGAGACCACTCTCTCCGTGACTCCCTTGTTCGCTCCACACTGCCCTCCAACCCCACCACACCCGGCACCTTCCCCTGCAACCGCAGGAAATGCTACACTTGTCCCCACACCTCCTCCCTCACCCCCATCCCAGGCCCCAAGATGACATTCCACATTAAGCAGAGGTTCACCTGCACATCTGCCAATGTGGTATACTGCATCCACTGTACCCGGTGCGGCTTCCTCTACATTGGGGAAACCAAGCGGAGGCTTGGGGACCGCTTTGCAGAACACCTCCGCTCAGTTCGCAACAAACAACTGCACCTCCCAGTCGCAAACCATTTCCACTCCCCCTCCCATTCTCTTGATGACATGTCCATCATGGGCCTCCTGCACTGCCACAATGATGCCACCCGAAGGTTGCAGGAACAGCAACTCATATTCCGCCTGGGAACCCTGCAGCCATATGGTATCAATGTGGACTTCACCAGTTTCAAAATCTCCCCTTCCCCCACTGCATCCCTAAACCAGCCCAGTTCATCCCCTCCCCCCACTGCACCACACAACCAGCCCAGCTCTTCCCCCCCACCCACTGCATCCCAAAACCAGTCCAACCTGTCTCTGCCTCCCTAACCGGTTCTTCCTCTCACCCATCCCTTCCTCCCACCCCAAGCCGCACCCCCAGCTACCTACTAACCTCATCCCACCTCCTTGACCTGTCCGTCTTCCCTGGACTGACCTATCCCCTCCCTACCTCCCCACCTACACCCTCTCCACCTATCTTCTTTACTCTCCATCTTCGGTCCGCCTCCCCCTCTCTCCCTATTTATTCCAGTTCCCTCCCCCCATCCCCCTCTCTGATGAAGGGTCTAGGCCCGAAACGTCAGCTTTTGTGCTCCTGAGATGCTGCTTGGCCTGCTGTGTTCATCCAGCCTCACATTTTATTATCTAACTATCAAGCAAGCTGCTTGAGGCAAATGGAGAATATTCCATCATGCTCCTGATTTGTGCCTTAATGATAGCCCTTATGGAATCAGGAAGTAAGCTAGGTAATCCCCAGCCTCTGGCCTGCTCTTACAAGACTTACATTTACACCTAAGTGACGAGTTAGGGGAGGTGATGGCCTCATGGTATTATCACTGGATCACTAATCCGGAGACCCAGATAATGTTCTGGTGACCTGGGTTCAAATCTCACCATAGCAGATGGTGGAATTTGATTCAAAAAGTATCTGGAATTAAGACTCTAATGATGACTATGAATCAATTGTCAATTGTTTTAAAAACCCATCTGGTTCCAATGCCCTTTAGGGAAGGAAGTGCCCCCTTACCTGGTCTGGCCTACGTGTGACTCCAGACCCACTGCAATGTGGTTGACTCTCAACAGCCTTCTGGGCAATTAGGGATGGGCAATAAATGCTGGCTAGTCAGCAATGCCCTCATCCCATGAATAACTAAAGGAAAAAAAAAACAGAATGCACATTGATGATCAGACTTATTCCCGTATGCGGTATGTACCACCCAACAGGCAGTTTTAAAAAAATATTTTTAGAATATTCTTAAGGGGTTGAAAAGGGTTTTCCATTTACTGAAATTGCAGAATTACCTATGGCCACCTGAAATTCTAGAGGTCTAGACTTTGATAAAGTTGATCTTGCTTTTACCCTATATGACAAATAATTTCAAGATAATAAAGGATTTTAATTTGCATGGTAACTTTATGATTCTTGCCATTCTGAATAGTATATTTTTGAAGTTTAGTCACTGTCGTAAATAAATCCAGCAATGATCCCAAAAACAAACAGATCAGTTGAAGAACCTTGATTATATTGTTTGAGAGATAAATGCCAGTGAATATATCAGGAGAATGCATTTTCTTCTTTGGTGTCATATCAACTCTTTTATCTCTACGTAGACAGACTTCGTTTGACTCCTCAGGTGAAACACTGCTCTTTTAACAATGCAGCAAGTCTTTAGTGTCACTCAGAAATGCCAGTTATATTATGTCCTCAAGTAATGATGTGGAGCTAGAACACACAACCTTCTAAATCAGAAGGAATAATGCTAAAAGTAAACCAACAGACACATATTTCCGATCTGTCTTTGATGATATGTTTGATAAATCATTATTTTTGTATTCTCAGGATATATTATCTATGGCATTTAACCATACTAAAGCAACATCAATACATAGTTTAGAGTAGATAAATAATCTAAAGTGTTGACATAACCTTCTGAAATTTCTCCTTGTATCCAAAAGTTTGACATTATATTTATTTCTGCTTGACTAAAACATGTCAGTTGTCCTTTTGAAATTTCACATGAAAAGGTGGCTGAAGAGAAATTGTAGCTTCAATCAATCTTGCACATTAAGTAAGGTCTGGATTTGTTTTTAGAAAAATCATGCTCCAGATTGCTTCCCCATTTTTTTTTATGAATGATGAAGATTCTCTGAAAAGAACATTTAGCATGCAAAGCCTCTACAAAGCTAAATATGTTTCCTGAAAATTCCAGACCAGTACTGGAAGTATTCTTTTAATCAAAGAAAATAAGTCTGCACTCGTAATTATTTTGATCAGCATCAAAATGAAATTCAAGATGAGTTTTGACATTTTGAATATTAGCATATTTTATTTAAATTTCACTATGAATAACCAGTGTGAAATCCAAACATTGCGCCAAGATATTCATGGAAGCATAGGCTGTCTAAAAGTAGAATTTAGCAGTTATCGATGGACTGAATTTTTAAGTTAATTGTGCAAAGGAATGTAGAAATGAATCCAAAAAGTTTTGGCATAAAGTCATCTGAAACCAAGCCAAAAAAAGTTCTGATAGGTGCTTTCCTGAACCGTCAAAGCATTAGCTCAGTAGAACAATATTACTCAAGGTACATTTTCTCCTGTAGGAGGGAATCAGATTAATCAGGTAACACTGGCTAAGAGCTGTAGCACAAAACTGTTAATATACAAGTATACCTTATATCTCCCTTTGAAAGAATTGAAAATGTAGTTAGAGAAGAAATCTAAAAATGTATGAACATCTCATAATTGTACAAACTTAATAAAGGCATTAAATTTATCACAATTGATCAGACAATGCAAATTTGTAGAAGCAAAAACGATATGAAAGGAATTCTGCTAATTTAAACATGAAAAGAAAGAAAAATATATGAAAAAAATGTTGTGCAGAAACTGTTATCCTCCATATAGAAAAACAAAGCTGAAAACTGAGCACCTTTTCAAACCAACACTTCTTACCAGTTGCACTGAAGCAGAAATTAGTTGACAATGTTAGTCCAGTTGAGTTTATATTGGAGGATCACCTACCATGAGGAGGTGTTGTGAGAGCAGTGCATGAAATATTCAATCTTACACCCAACTATAATGTGAAATTCCATTATAGTGAGATTTAAAATACAGTATAATAAACAAATACGTCTGCTTTTTTTGTTTAAATGTATGATTGTAATTGTACTGTTTCTGAGGTAACACTGCAGGGCTAACGAAAAGACAACATGATTGGGTGCGTGACAGAGTTAAAAGTTCAATAATTCATTTTTAACATTTTTGTCAGAAAACACATAACAAATACTTCAATATTCTTCACAACTAAGTCAAATTGAAAAAGCTAACAGCGATTGTAAACATCCTCATAATTTTTAAAATGTGTTTACATGTTTCTAATATGTATTAGTTGGGCAAATGTGCTATTGAGGCTGTGAGGCATGAAAATGAATTTAAATCACGTTTTTCCTATAGATTTTTCAAACTGTGTCAGAGTAAATTTTTCATCACAAATTGCTATGCAATACCAGGCATTTCCATCCCTTTACAGAGTAAATGTGCAGCTTTTGAAATATGGCCCAATAAAAATAGAAAACATGTACATTTTCAGCACTTCCCATTTATCAGGCAATATTTGTTTTTTTTTCAATAAAAAAAGCTTTGTGTGCCCAATAATTTGACTATTTATCGCAATTAATTCCAAAATCCATTAAAGGATCAGCCAATTATTAACCTGAATGGATCCTATCCACTGACTTCAGACTCCTATTACGAATTCTGCTGGACCCTTGTGTGGGCATATTGATTAACTTGCAGCAGGGAGATGTATTTCCCCTAAACTGTTGTCAGATATCTTCTTCAAGTCAGGTAATGTGGGCTCAGATATTACAGATTATTTCCCTCAGTGAAAAAAATGAAATCAACTATTCTGTCCAACTGAAGCAGTACAAATTTGTCAGGATTTGGTCCTTTTTCTTCAATTACTGACAAACACTAAAAGCCTCCCACACCTAATTAGAGAGAGTAAAAAAGTCCTTTCATGGATTATAACTGCAATACAATAAACATGCCCACTGTAACAAAGCGTGAAGAGAACTGAATAATTTACTGTGACCATATAAGAGTTATTCAGTACTGTTGTTTCACTAAGCATTTCTAATTAATGCACGGAATAAACATTTTCAATACTAAACATAATCAAATGTTATTTTGCTACAAATAATTTTAGTTCCTTTGTAGATATGTTTTACCATCTAAATAGTAATAAAAGTTCTCTGTTACTTTTAAGGGAGTGCTAGCATTTCAAATCTAAAGTTGAAACTGTTACGCCCTGCAAATATCCTACAGTGTTAGTTTTAAAACAAGACATACTATTGTGGAATAATCAACATTGATGGCTTTCTCCACAGAGCCCAAATGATAGTCACTTAAATGAAATAGATGTGAAGTGGATGCACTCCAGTAATTTCAGGTAGGGATCGTCATGGTGTGTATCCACAAGCTAACAGCGAACTTCATGTAGTTATCCTGTAAGAAAGCTGTTCAATTGGCTTTAAAATTGTCTCTGCCAAATTTTACTGTTTGTTAGTGAAGAAAACAGCAAAAAATTGTCAGGGGACAGTATTAAAAAGTGTCCTATTATGAATTGGTGATCACAGCAAGACTTTGTTGTCAGACTATTCTCACAGTTATATTCAGAAACAAACTAAAATGGCAATTAAAACAGACAACCTTTTTGATATGTTTACTGAAATAAATCCATATTCCTTTGTAAAACATGAATAAGCACTAGCAAAACCATCAGTCTCTCATCTATCACTCTGTATTGGATTTTAGATCTCAAAAATATTTGAAGTGCTATATAATTATATTGACGAATAACAGAAACTTTGTAATGATAATATTACATCTATACTAGCGGTTCAACAGATCAATTTTGAAACAAATAAATGAGTCCATTTTATTACATCTATCAACTAAAACATGAAAAAAAACAACGGGCACAAAATTGGGCTCTCTATCACCCACAATATCCTTACTACTGATGCTGCTTTAGCACTGAAATAGTATCCATTCTGCATGCACATACTTCTGGAATGGCGTGAGTCAAGTTACTTGTTATCTCGGAGAGAAACCAGAGTTAACATTTCTGGTCTGGTGATCCATCCTCAGAACTTCCTGTGTTCTGAGCAGGGTCACCAGACCCAAAATGTTTATTCTGATTTCTCTCAGTAGATGCTAAAATTTTCCAGCAATTTTTGTTTTTGGTTCTGATTTACAGCATCCACAGTTCTTTTGGTTTTCATTTAACATCTTGGAGAGGCCATTAGTATTCATTGTGTGCAGAAAATTATGCAACATACAACCGTGATTTGATGTCAGAGCTGCTACTTTCAACCCCACCGCTCCTACTGGCCCTTCTTAAATATGCACTCTTTTGCATGTGACAAACAATGGGAAGAGCCTTTTTAGCTCTATTTGAAGGGATCATCACTAACTTGCAGGATAGCTGTTATTTCAGTTTTCTGGGTCTCTGTTTGAGTTGAGTAAAAGTGGTGGTTTAAGGAATTGGTTGAAGTTCAGGAGGTCGACAGGGAACGCTGCGGCACCTGTCGAAAATATTGCGTGTAACTCAGGGTTCCAGTCAGGCCACTTGCTTCCCAGTCATGGGGGCGATCATTGCATTCCACCTCAGGCTGCAGCATGAGAAGGAGTTGGAGCTGAAGTAGTAAAGAAGAGGACAAGATGCTCCTAAAGGAAGAAGGGGGAAGAGGGAGATAGGCTGTCACTTATCTCACTTGTGTCTTTTGGGAGCATGTCTCTTACTTTCACCGAAGAGAGAAGAGATATGTGCATTCTGTGAAGGAAGTACTCACTGAACTGTCTCACAGCCTCTGAGCTTACCTGCAGCTTTAGAGCCGGGCAGGGGGTGACACCACTGATGGCTGCTCATGAAGGTGGCCACTGCTCTGAATTTTGTTGCATTGTGATCCTTCCAGCAGGCAACATTTGCAACATCTCCCAGGGTGTTATCCTCTAATGTATCCAAGAGGTATCTGACAGACTGAACAAGGGTGGATTTATTATTTTCTTTCTGCAGAGAGAAGCAGATCGAGTGTGGAGATGGTTCAGAGAGAATAACAGGTGCTGGATGCTATGTGGCTTTGCAGGTGCCGTATTTAGACAGTGTTGCAATGGAAAGGGTTCCCTCTCCAACTGTGTTGTTGGTTTGTGATTATGTTCAGCATATCTCGCTGGTGAATGTGCAATACTGCGGCTGAATTCATGATTCTGCACCAGTCTGCAGATTCTTCAGTACTGAGCCCCATCAAATTGGAGTGAGTCTGTTCAGGGACAAGGAAGACCTGTTCCAAAGCTGTCTTATGATTGTCAGCCAATAATATGTGGTCAATGTGCTTAAAATGGGATTTACACTATCAAACAGAATAGCATGGATTATTAGAAGTTCACAGGAGAAGAATCTTTCGAATACTGTGTTTTTATAGAATTGACAGATGCCCTGCAATGAGTGCCTCATTGTAGAAATCACATGATTGTATCATACCAGGAGGCGCAGTAGCACATTATTGCATTCTTATCCTGAAAATCCCCTTCACATACCAAAAACAATTTACAAGGAATATCATTTACATTGAGCTACCTAAAGTCACCCAGGATGCACACAACCGTCTTCATGCATTAACAATGCTTATTCACATCAGTCTTTGCACATGCAACCTTTAAATCTCTTCAGGGTATACGTATGCATTGTCATTGATTGTTCATCTCAGTAGTGTTCATTCTGCAGGGAGTGTTGTTCCTATGTTGTTTGCTGTTGCCACTGTGCCTGTTGTTCCATTTTTATTGTTGGTGTGTTGTGGACCTCTGGGGCTAATGATTGATCTGTGTTTCATGAAGATGGTGGGTTTACGTTTTCCTGATTAGCTGCCGGCAACGCGAGAACAACTTCTCTAATTCAAGTTTCTCTTTTTCATTTCTAGCTGATTCTAGCAGTGACACATCAAATTCAGGTTTCAAATATTTTAGTTCTAACCACTAAGTAGTCTAATAGTCATTGGTAGTATAAGAACTCAGGTTGTATTAAGCTCAAGAACCTCCAAAAGAAACGATACATTTTGTCAAAAATTTTCAGCTTGGGCTTATCAGAATCAGTCTCAAGAAAGAGAAATGAGAAGATATAAATTAGAGGGAAAAAAGGGAAGGAAAATGAGAAAAAAACAAAGAGAAGTTGAGAGAAAGGAAAGAAAGAAAACATATAGAAAAGAGAACCATAAATTTGAAAACTTAGAGTGGAAAATGTGGAGAAAGAATAACAAAGAAAAATGTAAAGAGAAATAGAATTTAATAAGCTGAATGTCCAAGGAGAGAACTCAGACAATATGACTTAGCCAGAGAGAAGATGGAAGTAAAGGAAGAAAGAAGAGATAATAGCTCAGAGGATATTTCTGTTTCCAATGAGGGATTTGATTAAACAATAAATCAAAGTTAGTGCTCAAATTTACAGAGATAAGAGATGAAAGATACTTCACCTCATGTGAAAAGTTAGCTGGGAAGACGAAGTAGCCAAAAGCTGTTTGTATCTCAATACTACAGAATGTCTTGATAAGTATTGCTATCAATTTGCATGCCAATTTGTCAAAAGAGCAATTTGCACTCTATAAGCTGCTAAAGAGAGTTAGACTTTACAGAAGGAACCTGATATATGGTATCACGGCTTTTGATCACTAAAGCTAGATAAAATTTGAGAACATGATGAAAACACTGAATTTGGAAGAATTCCAAAACAATATCTCAGGTTTATTTAGATAAACGTTAATTACCCAAAATATCCAAGGAGCAGTTGTTGGTGCAGTTGATGTTACCAATAGGGCTGAAGTTAGTAGTTGTACTAATGCAAAGCACTGCAGATGCTGGAGCTCGAAAATAAAAGCAGGAGACCCAGGATGGACATGTCGTCTGAGGAATGGGAGGGGGAATTGAAATGGTTCGCGACTTGGAGGTGCAGTTGTTCAGTGTAAACCAAGCATAGGTGTTCTGCAAAGTGGTCCCCAAGCCTCCGCTTGGTTTCCTCAATGTAGAGGAGGCCACAAAGGGAACAGCAGATGCCGTATACTACATTAGTAGATGTGCAGGCGTAAATAGTCCTCAAAGCAGACAGCCTATAATTCAATTAGCCAATCCAGAAAAACTCGCACATTTAGACTATGTTCGAGCTTTAGAGGAACAACAACAGAATGACCTTGTAAGGCAACCTGGAAATCTGTAAAGATACATCCAGATGTAATACGTTGGCTAGGCGTGATGTGGACATAAGAGAGTTAGTACTGATAAAACAGCAGCCTTATTGTTTAGGCCCAGATTGAATCCAACACTCAGGAGTAAACAGATTCAATACACATTTCAAAACCACCTGACTGAACTGAACCACAGCATTTGGAGCCACATTGGTTCCTAAATCAAGTGATTCAACTAAATTAATTATAGATTGCAGAAATGTAAATGGAGTCACAAAAGCAGCTTTCTCCCCAAGCCCATGGTTTGAAGATTATACAGAAAAGATTGGCAGTGCTCATTTCTTTTTAAGTTTGATCTATTGAAGGGTTACGTAAGTGACCATTAACATGAAGGTCTAAAGAGATATCAAATTTTGTCACATCAAATAGGTTGTACAAATGTCACTTTTGTAACAATGCTGGGAGTAGTGGGGATCAAGTCTCAGCACACCTTCCCTAATTGACATGACAGGATATAATTGAAAGTACACAACCATTCTTGTGATGTCCCTGAATATTTTGCACCACTGCACCCAGGTCCTGGGCTGCAGGGCACTGACTTATGACTGTTACCTAATCACACTGCCCTAGGAATAATTGATGTCCTGCACGCCCTAAAGGAAGAGGACCTCTCTCCATTCTTGCATGAAAGATTTCCAATACTGCATCAGTGAACTTTGGCATGCTGTTTTCTGGTATGTGCCTCTATTTCCACACCTTTCACTGTTCATAACACATCACAATTACTTCCAGTATCTATTGCAACCAGAATGGATCCTGTCTTTAGTAGGTGCATAGTAGTTTCAAATAGTGAAGTTTAGCTTTAAATGCTCCTTGCCTCACATAAAATTGTCCATCTACTTAGTTGTGCAGTCAGCCAGCAGCATATTTAACACTGGATTGACTACATACCATCATTAGATTAGCAACAGCTCAAAGTTTGTGTGCTCCTTACATCATGAAGAACTGAAGTGGATTAATTGTGCATGTGATCCTGACACCCAATTATTAGCCCTGTCCAATCTCACTGCAATGTGAGAGAAATAAACATGCTTTATAGTATTAGAATTGGAAACATATCCTGTTATACAATGTTAACTTTCTCTCACTCTTACGTCTTTGTCCTATTGTTTAACATATCACTTTAAGATGCTCTTCCTATTTCAACTGTCTGCCTGTCCTTCTTGGTTGCCATGCCTATATTATCCAGTAATGACAGGTTTTCTATGCCCACAAGTTAATAATGATGTGCAAATTTAAAAGCCTCAATTTGTTCATTAATCATAAAGGAATATGATATTTCAAAGAAGGAAACTTGGCTTTGTGGAGCATAGCTTTTGCATGCAAACTGAATCCAACCAGCACTCAGTAGATGGCACTTTTCCCATTATGACATTATGTATATAATTACGATAAATCTATTTCAGCACAATTGTTATAAGGTAATACAACCAATATTTTTAAGGCTCTGAAAGTAACAAAGCCCATCCCTCAACTATGGAAATATTAATTTCGACTTTCAACCATGTCTTTAGAAAGAGCATTCACACATCAATGTATGGATAAGGTGCACACTAGTTGGGGAGAGACTGGGCTATGTGGCGATACGTCTCATGTTAGTTTTGCCCTCAATTCTGCCAGATACAAGGAAGCCTATGGAATACATCCAGAAGAAGCACAGGAATATTAATTTTGGATTTATGCCAAGATGAAATTTTCAATCCTAAATTCTTTGATGCCCTCCCTGAGAACTACGCATAAATCGAAACTTTTATTAAACAAGGGTAACTTGGAGCAGCAGCTAAGGAAACCTGGTGCTAGAATCTTAAATCCCTGCATAGGAACAGGATGTTTGTTACGTGCAGATATCCATTCATTTGTCTGACTGAGAATCAGAGAGCACAAATCATTTTTCTTATGGAGTGCCCATGGAGAGAATAATTCTTCAAAGGGTATGCATGCATTGCAGGATTATGTAGTGATATAATGTGATTGTTTCATGTGAAGGAATCTGCACAATTCATTATGTTCATATTTTATACATTTAAGGCTATTACACTATTTTTAACATTTATATCAATTTGTCATCTGAATAGTTTAAAATGCAGCTAGATGGCAGCTTGGCATCTTACTTGCACTTGCTCATCTTGTAAGATAATTAAACTCCTTTCTGTACTGGAGAGGAGCCTTTGGCATTAGGAAATTGCTATTCATGACTTGTATCATTTCCTTCTCAGAGCCCTGCTTGTTATGTTAGCAGGTCACTTGCCACCTGTACTTTATATGCAACGCCACCCCTCAACCTAATTTCAAGCAGAAAAATATTTATATCACTCTGTAATTTAATACTGTTTTCAGATTTGTTCCTGTCAGAACTGTATTATCACTCCACTGCACGTTGGTTCGGATTTAAGATTAAGTCCAGCTTTAAACTCTGTAGCTGTGCCTGCAGAAGGACTCTCACACACCAGCTTCCCTCCACCTAGCAGCCCCATCTCACCCCTGCTACATACCCATCTCCGCAGCCCACTTTTATTTTTTGGACCTCTCTACCTGAGTGAACTAATTTCCGCTGGCACTCACATTACCCACTGCCCAGCACTGTTCTAATGAGTTGACCCCACAGAGGCTGGCAAGATCAGATCAACACTTTCTGAAGATTCACCACAATGCACCTCTACTGGTGCATCATGGCATTAGGAATTTTGTGACCATTAAAAATTCCTGCAGTTTGAACTCAAGGTAGAAATGTAAAATATACGAGACATTCCACAAGCTTTTACAGTACTATTACAATCTCAAAGAGGCCAAACTCTTAAAATGAATGACTAAATCTTTTTGAAATCCTTTTCAACGGAGAAAAGCGCAAGTTCAATTATATTCCATATGCTTTGACTTCAGGATAATAGATTCTAAACATATTATTTACTGTATAAATTCCAGTTAAATAAATACTGGAGAAGCTTTGAAAAGTTATCATGTAATTAACTAGAATTAACATTGTAATGATGACAGAGAATGGTCAATTTTTAATCTGTCTCGTGGTTGGTTTTTGCCATATTAAACAGCAAGTGGACCAATCCGTTGGGAATATGCTGAGCTGCCTCCAATCATGTATTCAAACGTCATGCAATATAGGGGCTTTTATTTGCTCCACTAGGTGCTCTATCATGAAAAACACAAAGTTTCGTCTCATTGTCATATCCTGTATCAGATTTGCTGGCACATAATGCTCTCTTAAGAACTGTTCCAGCTGCTCAATAGCTTTCTCAGAAAGACAGAAATGCCCAAGGTTTCCCCACACAATGGCAACAATGTCGGTTACTGGTTTTGTAGTTCTCTTGAGCATTACACACAGCAAGATTTACTGTATGCACAAAATAATGTATATTACAGTAACTACCTTCCAGTGCAGCTTTCCTCATGTTAACACCATTATCTGTAATAATCATCCTGTCTGTCAGGTTATTGGAATGAATCCACTCATTCAACAGGAACTGTAAAATGTGAAGGATGTTGGCAGCTGTGAGTTCACCCACTAGCAGGGTGCTCTCTAACAGCGCCAAGGCATGATAATCATTAGCAGAGCACCCAATGGACTGTGGTTGGAAGGTAACTTAGTGTGCAATCAGGGACGAATATTTGTTAGATATGCAGCTACTCCATATGTCAGTGGGAAATTGAGTACGAACTGCATCTGCGTCTTTTTAAAGTAAAGGTATTTTATTTTGTTTTCTTTACAGCCTGATAGATAGTTGAAATAAATGAATGTGAAGAGCAAAATTTAGAAGAAACATCAAAATTTGAGTTGCAAATAATTCAATCTCTGAAACCTATATTCACTGCAGTAGAGAGTATTTGGAGGTCAATAGCTATCATTTCTGCAACCATCTGTGTAATCTTGATAACAGCAGGTTAGTTAGCAAAGAATTTGGTCTGGGACTCTAGAGGATGGTCAGTTATGATGAAATGTTCTTCCTTGGGTGTCTTTTCAGTAAAAAGTGAAATAAACTGTCAAAAATGAAGAGAAAATAGTGTTTGGACTTTTGCTAATAGTAAGCTCTCCATCAATGAGAGCAGCGTTATCTAAAGACCAGGGATCACCTCTGATCTTTACTATCATTTTGCTCTTTTTCTTCCCTATGTAGATTCAAATTGATCAAGATGAAAGTGCCATAAAAGTATATTCATTCCTAAATTAGCTTTCTACTTGCTTGTTTTTACGTGTCCAAAAGTGTCAAGAGACACCCTTTAGTTCATCCTCTTGCATTTATTTAGGATCCTAGAAAGGGATTTTCACTCTTCAGAGGATAATACTGACAGTTTGAAATATTCTAGTTAAAGCTGTTGTGGTTCATAAGACAGAAAGAATTTGCATTAAAATGGTTTCAACTTGTTTCATGCACACTGAATTATATCGAAGTGCAGCCACTGTTACAATCTGAATGAAAACACAGCAAGATCCCAGCAACAATAATGACTGACAGGAATATGGGTGTTAGCAACAATTAAACTATTTACATACAGGGTGCTATGCTTCAGGTGAACACAGAACATAATTGGCTTTAATTTTAGTCAAAGGTACCCCACAGCA
Organism: Stegostoma tigrinum; assembly: GCF_030684315.1. Taxonomy (NCBI): domain Eukaryota; kingdom Metazoa; phylum Chordata; class Chondrichthyes; order Orectolobiformes; family Stegostomatidae; genus Stegostoma; species Stegostoma tigrinum. Next base: position 34,781,836 of record NC_081369.1, read on the forward strand.
AGAAAACACAGAAAGGTTAGTACACCATTTGGTCCATCGTGCTTATGACGACCAAAATAGCTAAGAAGCCTAACCACATTCCATCTCTTAATCCATCCTTTAAATGGTGCAAACTCAAGTACACATCAATTTGTTATGTTTTTCGAGTGTTATTTTTAAACTGAATATCTGACTCTAGCACCCTTTCGGCCAAAGACCTCCACCACCCACAAAGTGAAAAAAAAATCTTCTAAACAATGAATCCTGACATTTACTTGAAATATAGTCTTATCCCAATTCATTTTTATAACACAAGGGGGAGACAATAGCATAGCAGTAATGTAACTGGGCTAGGAATCCAAAGGTCAGGTTAATTAATACTCTAGGGGCAGAGATTTAAATGCCATCATGGCAGATGGCAGAATTTAAATTCAGTGAATAAAATATGGAATAGTCACAATAATGATGACCACGAAACCACTGATAGTCAGAAAAACAAAACATCTGGTTCACTTTTAGGGGACGAGATCCACCATCTTTCCCAGTCACGCCTTTATGTGTCTCTAGACACACAACAAAGTGATGAATTCTGAACTGCCCTCTGAAATCACCCAACAAGCTGTCCCGCTCAAGGACTATTATAGATGGACAGCAAATGCCAGCCTTGTCAGTGAGGCCTACATCCCATAGTAAAAAATAAAAAGTTGAAAGTTATACATCACTTCATTTTTACAGAGGGTCACCAACACATTTTTACGTGCAATGCTGAAAAAGCACTGGAAAAGACTACAGTCGGCCAAAATAAATAATAGATCACCTTTGATCAGAAATCATTACTCATATCAGAAATAAAAGGACAAATGGAAAGTCTACCCATAGAAAACATAGGGAAAAAAGCAGAGCATTGTTGTCACAATTAAGGGAAACCCTTGGCAGGAGCTTTGCCCAGACAGAAGTACAAAGGGTTATCAATTCCAGAAGAGAAACTATTTCAGAGCTGATCAGAAACCAAAACGTTATAAACTGACACAACAGTTGGTAAGAGTCTAAGCCCTAGTAAATGTTGATGAGCAGAATTGATTCTTCTTGGAGAATCTAACAGGATTGCAGGACTTAAGCTTCTCTGGTTAAATGGGCACACAAGACAAACTCTGTTCTGTAGATATAATGGCAAAAAAGCTAATTTTAAATTAGATACAGAGGCAGCTATAAACATTTATTCAGGTTCTCCAACCATTTGCCATTCACAATTACAATACAGGAGATAGTCAAATCTCAGTGTTAGCACAGATGTAAGCTATGCTTCCTTATTGTTGCAAAGTGATCACCAATACTTTGTCACCCCTAATCATCCCTCTTCTTTATTTAGCAGACATAGTTGTGTCGTATTGAAACTTCTTCATTAAGCAGTTGCAGAAGGAATTCAAGTAGTAACTTACTGCACTATGAATCAGTCTCTGCAATAGAAAATTCTTCCTAAGGACACCATTAAGGCTTCAGAATTTTCTAAGCAAGAAATGTGACAACAGTATCTGAGAAGTCCCAGATTATGGAGTTAGAAACACAATTATATATAAAGAAGTTTTCAATGTTGCAACACAGATTCATGGGCACTGAAGCTTCAGGCAGGGTGAATAGTACCTCACCTCTATTCGCAGAACTATGGTCCTTACGACAAAGAAAACCAAGATGAATTTGAGAAAGTGACAAGATGGTGGCAGTGGAGTAGGTAGCATTCAGGATCCTTGCCCATCCTTGCCTTCTTTGTCTGCATTTTTGCTTCCTTTCTTTTTCCTCAAACTTACCTGATAAAGAGAGGTGTCCGGCAGGAGGTGGCTTTGATGGACTCCGGAGTGGTGGGGGTGTTTTCAGGAGCAACATGGCTGCAGAGATGGTCTGTTGACCTGTGAATCCTGGAGCGGAGCTCTCATTTCCACATGGAGTAGGCCCCTGGCGGCGACATGGTGTGGGCTGGGAAGGTCTGAGCGTGATACTCTGTGACATGGTGTGGGCTGGGAAGGCCAGAGCGGGATACTCTCTGTGACATGGTGTGGGCTGGGAAGGCCAGAGCGGGATTCTCTCTGTGACATGGTGTTGGCTGGGAAGGCCAGAGCAGGATACTCTCTGTGACCCGATGTTGGCTAGGAAGGCCAGAGCAGGATATTCTCTGTGACATGGTGTTGGCTGGGAAGGCCGAAGCGGGATACTCTCTGTGACATGGTGTTGGCTGGGAAGGCCAGAGCGGGATACTCTCTATGACATGGTGTTGGCTGGGAAGGCCAGAGCGGGATACTCTCTGTGACCCGGTGTGGGCTGGGAAGCCTGAAATGGGACACTGGCTGTAGTTGTCCGTAGCAACGGAGAAGGAAATCTTGGACTCTCCTTAAGTTACCTTTCCTTTTATTTTGTTATTTTAATGACGCTATGTACGAGTCTAGTACACACTTTTCACTGTATTTTATATTGAATGCTCAATAAAAGACATTCATTCAAAAAATTCAAACTTCAGAAACAGTGTACAAAATATTTTCTAACCAACCTGTTCAGAGATGTTATTACACACCTGGGCCTCCTAACTCAAAGATAAGGACAGCATACTGGGCCACTAGAACTCTGTTAACAGCCCAATCTGTTTTTTTTAATTTAACCTATTTTTCTACTCAACGTTATCAGAGATATTGTTATGCAGGTCTTGAGCAGGTGGGACTTAATCCCTGGTTCAGGGTAGTGACTCTACCAGTCTGCCACAACACAGTCCAACAGCCCCCTAAAAAAGTAATCCATTGATTGCAAGCTGTTGATGAAAAGCTATCTAAGTAAAAAGGGACATTTACATCCAAATTGGAGCAAGGTAACTGAACGGTCAGAGGCTGTTTACCTGCAAAACTGTTGCTGAACTCTGCAATCGACTCTTACTGGCAAGTCACAGAGATAGTTTTCTTAAAATAAAGCAGCACAGGCCCAAACTGAAGCCTCAAAGCAAAGAAGCACCGTAGAAAAGGTTAAATTTGAGCAACATTAAAATTAAGCATGAGTTGGAGAGGTCTGGCTACCTAAAGGAAGCAGCTAAACTGAATGTCCGTCGATTACAAGACACACAGCACTATCAAGCATTAGAGACTGAGCAAGAAGATAACACAGAGAGCTTCCATAAGTCTTACGCTTAGTCAGCCTTGTTTTCAAGCAATTGACTGCAGAAGGCAATGCTTTGATATTGGAAAAGGGAAATAAATATTGAAAGCTCAAAGATCACAGTGAATTATTAGCTGAGGGAAATATTCTGCTACGACCAACCAGCAGTAATCTCTTATCTGAAAAACAAACTTTTGAGAAAGAAATCAGTGATGTTAATTTACATTTGAGGAAGGCTATCCTGGAAAAATCAGTCTTAATTCATGGCAAACTTCAGGAGGAGTTTAGCCTTTTGAAGAAAGAATTAGGAGAACTATGAAAAAAGAAGCACAATTTAAACCCATGGTATCGAGCCAGTCCAATTCCTGGCTGAAATAAAGACCAGGAGCAAGGTGAAAACTGAACATCCTGCTATTTTTCAATCATCCATCAAGTCTGCAGACAAGGGTTATACATCGGAATTTCTGAAATTCTACAGAGAAAATCCCAAAAGCCAGCCAAAAAGGCTACGATGATGGAAAGCCAGGCAATACTTTGACATTAGATGAGAGCGAAAAGAAAGAAAAGACATCAGCGAGCACCTTCTCTAACCAAGGAGATTTGTAATGGTTCTAATTCAACGATACTGCAGCAGAATTCCAAGCAGGCAAGATAATCAAAGTATCTCTATCACTATCAGAGGCATTCCCAAAAGGGAAGACCTACAGCAGACACACATGCAGAATGACTGGAGAAACACCAGGCAGTAAACTGTCTCAGGGTTTCACAAAAAGGGCAAGTATGAGCAGGTCAGTTTTTTTTAATGTATTCATTGAGTAGAATGGTTTTTACTGTCCATCCCTAGTTGCCCTCGAGAAGGTGTTGCTGAGTGCCTTCTTGAAACACTGCAGTCTTTTTGTTGTAAGTGTGCCCACAATACCACTAGGGTGGAAGTTCCCTAATAAAGTTTTGGCCCAGAAACATCAGAAGAATGGCATTACATTTCCAGTACATTCCAGAATGGTGATTAGCTTGGAGCGGAATGAAAGTATCGGGTGCAATTTTACCGATCACAGTACCTAGCAAATAATGCTCAGATATGATCAGCTTTTATAATCTAAATAAGAATATCAAAATCTGTGCGGACCACATACAACTTAACAGAGGTGTGCAGGGGTGTGCAGAAGAAAATCTGCTCATGTCAGCAAACAATGATAAATTAGCAAAATTTTTGAAGATAAAACTGTGCACTAAGTCAGATGTAAACAGTCGATTTTGACAAGTACTCTCAGGCCAGGATTCAAGATTATTAACTACTTTAATTCTATCTTTTGGTTGATACAGTTTTTATTGATAAGTAGTTGAAATATTTCAGTGGACCATATCCAAATCCTCCCAGGGCAGGAAGGGATGATATGCGCCAGATAATATCCTCAAATACAATTCAACTAAGAAGGAATAAAACCACAGAACGAGGAATATTTTGAAAATATTGCAGGATATAAGTCATAACTAAACAAATGTAAACATGCAAAATCAATTATCAAGTTCCTAGGTCACATAACACAAAGCATGGGCATGATCCTCATAAACAAAGATGACCAGAGAATTTCCTCACCCCACAGATGTAACAAATTTGAAGGGATTTCTAGGAGCCATATATAAAGTAGGGGAATTCATTACTAACCTGGCAGTAATCAACAAGCCATTAAGAAAGATCTAACTCCACCCATGAGTAAATCAAAGAGATGTTTCAAACAGTAGCTGAAACTTTGTCCACAATACTAGTTAAAGAAGCTCAGAAACATGGTTTGGAGTTGAAAGTAGAGGAGAAGCCTTTACATCATCAGTAACAAGAAAATTATGGTATCAGAGGAGAAACTTAAACAAATCAGTAATGCTGAAAGTTGAGACAAAGAATGTCTGTGGATTATAAGATATTGCCAAAATTGATAGCCTGAATAGATCTTTCATCATCCTCAACTACGTCCATACTTTGGGCAATGGGAACATCTCACAATTGTAGGATGATTTGTTAGCCTTTAATGAAAGATTGGTAATACCTTAAACAATCAGAAGTGATTTCTTTAATGATTGCATCAAAGTGATCTTGGGAAATCAAAAAGCAGAGCAAAATCCCAAATTTGGTAGCTAGGAATTACTGAATCAATTGAAGACATGATAACAAACTACATAACTTACACAATTAACAGTCAGAAATGGAAATAAAATTTATTTTCATCAACATTTGAATCAAGGCTTTGGGAAATGCTATGAACAGTTAGTTCAGTTTAAAGAGAAAGTTTATGTCCATATTACTGATTAGTACTCAAGAAGGATTGTGATAAATTATTTACAAAGTGGTGATAAAATCATTGAGATTAATATATTCAACTCATGGTATTCCTAACATAGTAGTAACTAATAATGAATCACATTTCACAAAGGAACAATTTACAAAGCTTGTCAGGAAAGATGAATTCATTTATCGAAGAGGTTCACCTCATTTTACACAAGTGAATTATGAAACAGAAGGAGGAGTCATAACTGTAAATGAGCTCTTGAAGAAGAATCATGATATTGATTTGGCTGGATTGAGTTATAGAGCATCACCAATGCAAAATAGATTATTGCTAATGGAATTATTAATGCATAGAAGACAACAGCATCTGTGGCCATCCAAGAAATTAAGCTAATATTATGATGAAAGACAAGAGTGCCACAATGTGAGGGAGTTGAAAGAGAGAAGCAAACTAAGAACTTCAAGCATCATCATCGAGTGAAAGATCAATTCTCCATCCAGGAAAAGAAGTATGGATCTGAGATTGGCAATAAGGAGGAATTGTCATTGAAAAACAGGACAGCCAAGACCATAATTGGAGCAAATATCACAAGATATTGTTGTGAACTTGGGTAGAGTACTTGTGGATTGGAAGACAGGAAGTTAGAATTTGGTGTTTGTAAAATGTTAAGGGGTAAGTGGTGTGCGGTCCCTTTAAAAGATGATTTTTCTATGCTTAGAGATTTAAACAAAATATCTGTGGGCAGCCAGAAAGCATTTGAATTGAAACATTTGTATCAAAAAGCCAAACAGTTAGCAGGCCAAGCAACAGTTTTGTTATCAAGACAACAAGTTTTGCATTTAGCCAAACAATTCGAATTAGGCACATAGAGACTAAAAACCAATTAAATTTAAATTCCAGTTCCCTCCCCCCATCCCCCTCTCTGATGAAGGGTCTAGGCCCGAAACGTCAGCTTTTGTGCTCCTGAGATGCTGCTTGGCCTGCTGTGTTCATCCAGCCTCACATTTTATTATAAGATAATAAAATGTGAGGCTGGATGAACACAGCAGGCTCAGCGAACACCTCCGCTCAGTTCGCAACAAACAACTGCACCTCCCAGTCGCAAACCATTTCCACTCCCCCTCCCATTCTCTTGATGACATGTCCATCATGGGCCTCCTGCACTGCCACAATGATGCCACCCGAAGGTTGCAGGAACAGCAACTCATATTCCGCCTGGGAACCCTGCAGCCATATGGTATCAATGTGGACTTCACCAGTTTCAAAATCTCCCCTTCCCCCACTGCATCCCTAAACCAGCCCAGTTCATCCCCTCCCCCCACTGCACCACACAACCAGCCCAGCTCTTCCCCCCCACCCACTGCATCCCAAAACCAGTCCAACCTGTCTCTGCCTCCCTAACCGGTTCTTCCTCTCACCCATCCCTTCCTCCCACCCCAAGCCGCACCCCCAGCTACCTACTAACCTCATCCCACCTCCTTGACCTGTCCGTCTTCCCTGGACTGACCTATCCCCTCCCTACCTCCCCACCCACACCTTCTCCACCTATCTTCTTTACTCTCCATCTTCGGTCCGCCTCCCCCTCTCTCCCTATTTATTCCAGTTCCCTCCCCCCATCCCCCTCTCTGATGAAGGGTCTAGGCCCGAAACGTCAGCTTTTGTGCTCCTGAGATGCTGCTTGGCCTGCTGTGTTCATCCAGCCTCACATTTTATTATCTTGGAATCTCCAGCATCTGCAGTTCCCATTATCTCTCACATTTTGTTATCTTGGAATCTCCAGCATCTGCAGTTCCCATTATCTCTAAATTTAAATCTGTTGGTTTTGACAACATAGGACAAATCCAATCATAAGAAATTGATATGTCATCAAGGGTGTAAACGGAGAGGGCGGTTGGAAAATCATGAGAGAGCTATCTGTCATCTGAGGAAAGTTGACTGCCATCTGCTAGAGATAATAGCTCTCAGGTCTTAGAAAAAGCACCATCTAGTCACAATGGTAACATGGCACTCCTAGTTAAGATTCCCGAGAAGAATTCACAGAGAAAGAATTCCTGAAAGCAGTATTCACAAAGAAGATATTCCTGACAGAATATTTGATGGAGAAGGCACAGAACATTCAGGTAAACACGTAACCTGGCTGTAATTTTGAGAGGTTAATTTTTTTTATTTTATATATGTGGAACTTGTATTTATTGGAACTGCATGCTATTAGAACTTTGTTTTATATGGAAATAGTTAGTAGTTAGAAGGGAATTTTTTGATTTGACAGTAAGTTAGTTTATACATTGTTAAAGTTAGATAATAAATTGTTACTAATTGATTGTAAAGTGAGTGTCTGGGGTTTATTTTATTCAACCACATGATATTGTGGAAAAGCCGATTACACAATTTTTCATATTACTTTTAACAGATTATAGGAAGAGGTGCTCCTGTCTGGGTATTTTGGTTATTAGTTATCATAGTGGGGTCAACCTCCACTTTATACAGTATTATAAGGTAAAATTGAAGAGTCTTAGTATCTTTGACCAGAGAGACAATAACCAACATCTTCATACTACTTTGATCCTGAAGAAGAAAGTGAAATCACTAAAAGCTCTGCACAGACTAAGGAAAGTGTGCTCCAACAGAGAAATGGAAAAATGTGCCAGAACATCAACCATAGAAGTGAATCTGAACAATACTATCAAACTGCCACAAAGACAGTTTGTGTGAGCTTTGAGACTTTAGGGTGAAATGAAGGGGGAAGATACAAAGTAAATAATGAGAACAATGATTTGGGAGTAGAAATGGAGTAATGGCTTAAAAAAATCTGCTGCTTTTTATTTAAAATTCTGGTTTTCAAACCAAGATGATACCAGAGAATGGAGATTTTATACACTTTTCACTGTCCTGCTGTATTCCTATACTTGAGTACATGTGAGAATAACATAGAAACAAAGAAGGTAGGAGCAGGAGGAGGCCATTCAGCCCTTCAAGCCTGCTCTGCCATTCTTCACAATCATGGCTGATCATCCAACTCAATAACCTAATCCTGTTTTCTCCCCATGACCTTTGATCTTATTCGCCCCAAGTGATATATCTAGTCACCTCTTGAATACATTCAATGTTTTGGTATCAACTATTTCCTGTGGTACTGAATTCCACAGGCTCACCACTCTTTGGGTAAAGAAATGTCTCCTCATTTCTGTCCTAAATCATCTACCCTGAATCCTCAGTGACCACTGGTTCTGGACACACCCACCATTGGGAACATCCTTCCTGTATCTACACTGTCCAGTCCTGTTAGAAGTTTATAAGTCTCTATGACATCCCCCTCTCATTCGTCTGAACTCTAGCGAAAACAATCCCACCTAGTCAAAAACTCTAATTCAATTCTAACATCACTTGACTAAGAAGGAGCTGCAGAGAGATCTCAAGGAGGGGACACTCTGATCAAGTGTACCTCTATGACTATAAGTAATGTTTGTCTCTAAACAAAAGGTTACTGTCAAAATGTACCCAAATTAATAAACGCAGTTAAGAGAAAACAAGCACCCATCATGCTGACCAGAAAACCAAACACTGATGGAAAAGTACCCACCTAGGGCTGATGATGGACGACTCTGGGATTTTGGTAGAAATATTGTACTTGCAAATTAGTATCAATGTTGCTTAATTACCACTTCAAAATTTGACACTAGTCCTTTGATGTTAGTGAGGATGACTTTACAGACAATGCAGCTGGCAATGTTTTTGTCATGTCCTATTTCAACACCTAGTTTGCAGCAGAATGGTCCAGCTGGTTCTAATCTGATTCTTTGCTATTCTTTGATATAGAGGCTAACAGCAATGATGCAGGACTGGAGTCACATCTGGGCCGGAGGGTTAAGGTTTATTACTCTAAATGATATTAGTGAATCGGCTGAGCTTTTATCCTCCAGCATCATTGTTGCATTCACTGATAACAACTTTATTATTCGAGATTTTGGGGTAATCTTATAGGGATCTGAGTAGCATGGGTTATGTCAAAATCTGTGACAGAATCAAGCAAGAAGTCCAGCAAGGCTGGTTTCAGTGTAAGGAACATCTCCCTCCCTCATTTATGCTTTTCACAAAGCCAAGGTGAGATTCTCACTAGGCAGCAGCAATTTGCCAATTAGGGGGGGATTATTGCTTGTTAATCGTCTTGCTGATGACCCAGCTCAGCTCCTTTATATTCAACTTGTATCTTATCAAGCACACCAAACAAGCTGAGAAAAGCTGACATTGAAATGGGTCAGAGATAATGGGAACTGCAGATGCTGGAGAATCCAAGATAACAAAGTGTGGAGCTGGATGAACACAGCAGGCCAAGCAGTATCTCAGGAGCACAAAAGCTGACGTTTTGGGCCTAGACCCTTAATCTGAAACGGGCCAGTAGTAGTTGGGGACGGGGTGGTGTGTGTGCATGGGGAAGGGTGTGGGATGAGGGTGGGGGTAGTGCCTGGCACATTTGGATTGCTGCTTGCTCTGAATGACATCAACATTGCGTTTAATCAAATGGCAGCCCCAGGACACGCTCCATGGGCACCACCATAAACAGTGTTCATCCACAGACATTGGCATCTAGCATTTCCCAACTTCCCATGACCACCATGACACCTCTCCAATAAACTAGCACAGCACTCTGCGAACACAGACCTGCATCATAGGTCACACTGGTAACTAACATTGGAAAGCTGCCAAAGGGAGAATTTACATACTAGGGCAGGTACACAGCTCAAAGATAGGAAACATGCTGCATCTCAGATTTCTCACTCACTCTATTAGCACCTATCTGCATCATTCCAAGCCTTGTCACATTTATTACTTCAGTCAGAGAACCAGGCACTTAGCTTTCCTGGTCAGCAGCCCTCAGTCAAGGGGCAGACATTTTACTTTCTGACAACATGCTATATCAATCTCATACCTGCACGATCTATGGCAGCTCACACAGCAAATACACTGCATGTACAGCAGCTCACACAGCAAATACACTGCATGTGAAGCAGCTCACACAGCAAACACACAGCATGTACAGCAGCTCACCCAGCAAACACACTGCATGTACAGCAGCTCACACAGCAAATACACTGCATGTGAAGCAGCTCACACAGCAAACACCCTGTATGTATCACAGATCACACAGCAAACACACTGAATGTACCACAGCTCACACAGCAAATACACTGCACATTCAGCAAGCAGGCAGCCACATCTGCAGGTCCTAAGGGACTACTCCTCCCTAATGCTCATGAAGGCACACCATCAGTCAGGGGGGCCCGCTACACTAAGTCTGATACTGCTCCAGGGAATTAGCCACAGACAGACATCCGTTCAGAGTGATCTTCAGCGGGGGATCCATTCTTCTGCAGTTTGGCAAGTAGGTCATAGCCTGTGCTGTGGCTCCAAAACAGCCAGTCCTAGGGGTAGGGCTAATACACTTGGGAAAATGCGCAGCCACCTCACATGGCTCTGCACAATTATCAACCAAGCTGGCTAGATGGGTTGGCCAGGGAGTGGGCCACGGTTAGTCTGTCAGCTTCATGGGTGCAAAATTGAGGGGACAGGGCGATGAGTTAGATGGCAAGGATTACCCTTCTGATAGAAATGAGGCTCAGAAACAAAGTATCCGGGGCTGAAAGACGGCAGAAAGGAGTATGAATTTTGTTAAGGAGCTATCTGCATATGCAAGGAATGGATGCAGGAAAAAATGGCTGGGAAGGAGGTCAGGCTGGATGGAGTTCCATTCGTAGTCAGGAGAACCTTCAAAGAAGAGACAGTGAATGCCCATGTCTGTCATGGTCACCTCAAATGCCAGGCTCTGTGGGAGTAAGGTGGGCAGGTGCAGGTTATTGCCCACAGGTTGAGTGAGAAGTTAATGTTGATGGGTGGGGTAGAAGTTCATGTTGATGGATTGAGAGGGATGCTGGTGAGGTGTGAAATTCAAGGAGTACATGGGAAAGTCTATCGGGAACGGGATCTGGTCTTTTGGGGGCTCACATACACATTGAGGCAGAGATTGCAAACCACTGGCCACTCACTGCCACCTTCCAATGTGCTGGAATTTGAAAGGTGCAATGGGGAAGAACATAGCCCTGATCAGACTCAAGGCTGTCAGGATATGTCAGTTGTCGTGGGAGGGATGGGTGTTGTGGATCCAATGAAGTTAGGGCTTTTAAAGTAAAAGTACATGGCACACAAACCCATGTACAGAATGGGGACAGACCTGTGAAGTCTTTAGGACATGGCATCCTAGAGCATCACCTCCATTTCCGCCCCTCCATCCCCCCCACCACCCGCCACCACACTGTGTGATGTAGTTCGCCGGTACAAGCAACACTGAATAATTCATTGACAGTGAGTTTGGTCCCAAAGGCAGTAGGAGTATCGGGATGTTGTGAGAGAGAAGTATCACTTACCCTGGCAGTGCAGAGAAAGTCACTAACCTCCTCTGGATTGAGGTTCCAATACTGACCTGCCTGGCACCCTTAGACCAGGGCTTTTGTAACATGGCCTTCCCTGCCTGTCCTCTGGGGCAGGATGGCAATCCTTTGCAACAGTCCTGGCCCAAGACTTCCAGCATCCGTTAGAGAATCAGGGTGCCATCTTCCTCTTTTCAATATCATCTATAAACATCTTCAAGTGAGCAGGGCAGCTTTGGAATGCCAGTGTTTGTGCAAGGACACAGCGGCCATTGGAGGTGGCACAGCTACCAGAGATGCTTGACTTCAGCAGATATCCACTGACTTGCAAATTGTTCTGGGAAGGGCATGTGGTAAAATGGGGCTACATAAATGGGGTAAAATGGACACAAGGGCTGTCTTAGGGGTGGGGTAGCTGGTTAATGTGCGACTTTGGTAAGATATGACAAGAGAAAAACACAATGGCTTTGTGGTTAGCACTGCTGCCTCAAAGCACCAGAAACCCAGACTTTTATTACAACCTCAGCTGACTGTCTATATGGAGTTTGCATATTCACTACAAGTCTGTATGGGTTTCCTCTGGTGCTCCAGTTTCCTCCCACAATCCAAAGACATGCAAAATAGATGGCTCAGCCATGCTAAATTACCTATCATGCCCAGGGATGTGCCAGCTGGGTGGATTAGCCATGGGAAATAGAAGATTATAGAGTGGGTGGGAGGGCGGGTTTGAGTGTAATGCTCTTTGGGGTGTGGCTGAATGACGTCTTTGTGCACTGTAGGGGGTTGTTCTGGCAGATATCCATTCAAAAGAACTCAATCAAAATGTAGATTTAGCCAAATAATTATAAGGTTCTTTGTTTTAAGGAAGCTTTCTTCAAACCGTCCTGCTAGAATTTTAATGCTAGTTCTCCGGATCAGACCAGGCCTCTGGAAGACTCTAGTAACATAACCACCATCCCACTGTACTTTTGTGTACTATGTGGGTAGCAGTATTTGATATCTGTTACAGTCCAGATGACACACAGCAACTGTAACCACCTTTATAATCCTTTACAACATAAGAAAGATCTGCTCCCTTCTTGTTCATTGTTTTTTTTTCCCTTTGGATATGCCAGTGCACAGCTCTTACACTGTACTTCCTGAGTGTTCATGACAGATCACAACAGGCCAGATTTTGCTGTAACAGAACAACTAACAGAACCTGCCTACAAAACTGCTGGTAGCATGAGCTGATTAACAGCACAGCAATGGAATCAGATCCCCTGGGATGACCAACATTGCATCTCCTAAACCAATCAGACTTAATGATTTGAAAATAAAGATCAGAAGGACTGGGGGTGAAGACGAATTAAAAAGGGGTGGATTCAATGCTAAATCGGGCACTGCAAAATACATAGAGAAGCAGATCAAAACAGGTTAATGGTGATGCTGACAGTGAAGTGCTGTTCTTGTGAAGTTAATGATAGAAGAGCATAGCTTCAGCAAAAATAACTGAATCTTTGCATTTAGTCTCACACCTGTCCGTTGCCTGAATTCAGCAGCATTTTGACATAAACAACTGGCATTTGTCTTACACATAAACATAGAAAATTGGAGCAAAACCCAAACATTTGGCTCTGTAAGCTGTTCTAACATTCAATACAGTGAATCATCCAACACAGTATCCAGTTCCTGCTTTCTCTCCATTCGATTTGATCTCTTTAGCCCTAAGAATCATATCTAACTCCTTCTTGAAAACAATCAATGTTTTGCTCTCAATTACATTCTGTGGTAGAGAATTTTACAGGCTCACAGCTTGCTGGGTGAAGAATTTTTTCCTCATCTCAGTCCTAAATGGCATTACCATAATCATTATTTGTACATTGACACCAAATTTTGCGATCAATGCTGAATCAAGGCCATTTGTCATACATGGCACTTACCCTTTCCGACAGATCCTTCGGCTTTTACATAACTACTAGGAGTAATGAGTGAGTCAAAACAGTGTTGTGCCTTCTACAGAGAATATGAGATGTGTATAAGCACTGCAAATAATGGGTTAACTCTCCAAGATTAAAGAATCTTCAATGAGACACAATGGCCCTGAAAGTGGGAAGTTACATATGAGGAGTTTTGAATGGGAAGCCTAAAGTCTGGTTATCCCCAGACATTGTAACTCTTTTCACAGCATGAAACCTTTCCTCTTTGACTTGGTTTCCAGTCAGGTTGAACTGCACTCTCGTGTAGGCCACAGCCACAATTCAGCGACGTACAGTTATACCTGGGAGCACAATAGATGTGGGAGGGGTACAACCCCATCCCTGCCATGAGTTGACCACTGACCACCTGATCTATGGCTGGTGTTCATCCCAAGCACATATGAGCAGTGTTAATGTAAGGAGAACCATGATGTCAAACAATGTGTCATTGACTAGATCATTGCAGTATTTAAACAACATTTCAGCTGCTTCAACTATGTTGGAGGAGACATGCAGTACTGTCTAGAACACACTCCTGATTGATTATGCCTGCAGCATCTTGGTGAGTCTCTCTAACATGTGAGTACACCAATACCATCAGATAGGTGGTGAGTAGCTAAGGCAGAGATGGTAGAGAGGCTGAAGGAAATCGAACATAACTCCTTTACTGCACGGTTATCTGAGATTGGTTCAGCTGACTGTTCCCGTGCATATAGCCTCAATTTCCCCTTCACCAACAGCCCCCTCTGCTTAATTCCCCACTGGCACTGACCATTGCAAAGTTTACTCAGCTATAATGCTAAAATAAAAGTGACAACCACACAAGTGTTCCAAATCAACTGAGCCACCTAATCATTTGATGCATTGCCTTAATGCCTATCCTAGTGTTCCTAATGCAGAGGCACTCCAAAGTCTACAGCAAGACTGGCAGAAGGCTGATGACTTTCAGTCAATGCGTAAGGTCTTTAAGAATGTTCTTGAGCTGTCCTGAGCTTTAAGGGCCAGAGTTTGGACTGCGCCACCTTGACAGGGGTGGCCAATTCCTAGACTGGCTAGAAAAATACAAAAGTAGTAGTACTGGTAGAATTGCAGTGGTATGATGACAAATGTTAATATCCTGAGAGAGGACAGCAAGCTCAAGCTTCATAGAGACACTGTCACACTTGAGGCTTCAACAATTTGATTAATCTGCAATGGAAGCTGAGACATTGGTTATCAGGTGTTTCACCACAGCTAAGCTTTTAATTCTGGGAATGGAACTGATCACCAATCTCAGGCTGAAAACAGTGGACTCCAAGTTCTGAACAAAACCATATGTTAGTTTAATATGCAGATGGCCTCTCCACACTCTTGGAAAAGGCTATAAACATTTTAGTTGAGTTGCCAAAGTGGCAAATCTTTTTGGAGCAAACCCATCAAGTTTTTTTTTCTGAGTGTATCTTATCTAGAGCAGAATGTATATGCAACCCTGCCTTCTCATGAATTGCCCCTGCACTACCCTTTTATCCTGTATTATATGCAAGTGCCTTCTGTCCATTATCTCATCATGTTCAGGTCATGCCTCCAAGCCAGCTCTGTTGTCAACTTGAGACTGAGATGACTTTTTATGAGTCCTTACTCTAAGGTAATGATATGGCTATACTAGTCATTCAGTATTACTATTTCAGTAATTATTGATTCATACCAAGCTAGATGCATATATCAGACTCCAGGTGACGGTCTAAGTTTATACTTGCTTCACCAAATTTTTCACATTATCAAAAACATCTTCATGTGTTTACAATATACCCAACAACATAACTTCCTGTGTATAGATTTGAGAGTTAGCCCTTTACTCTACATCTCCCCCAAACTTTTATCCTGTACAATACCATATTGATATGCAAATCTTCCAAAATTATCCACTAAATTATGTGCAGTTCTATTATCTGAACTAATAACAGAAAATTGGAAATACACAACTGGTCTGGCATCATCTGTAAAGACAGAAACAGAGTTAAAGTCTTTGATCAGTAACATTTCATCAGACTTGGTAAAGTCAGAAATACAATATACTTTGAAGGAGAAAGTGTGAAGAAGAACAAAATGGAAGATTTGTGATAGGTGAAGGAAGGAGATATTAAATTGATTTCAAAATATTTCAAGGCCAAAGAAGGAGATAAAGGACAAGTAAAAAAGTTAAAAGTATCTAGAGGAGGTTTGAACGGATGGATCCTGAACAGCTGCCATTCGAAAAGTGAGAAAAGTGAGAGTGAAGCAAAACTTGCAGACAGTAACAGAACAAAAAATACAACTAAGGCTGATCTCATTCCGGCCTTGGCTCCACTTTCCTGCCCACTTTCCATAAACCCATTTACCATCCGCCATTTACCATCATCATGGCCGATCTCATCTTGGACTCAACTCCACTCTCCATAACCCTTCAACCCTTTACTAATTAAAAATCTATCTATGTCCTCCTCAAATTTACTCCATATCCTGGTATCTACCTCAGTCCGGGATAACGAATTCAACAGATTCACAACTCTTAGAGAGAAGTAATTCGTCCTCATCTCTGTTTTAAATCTACCACCCCTTATCCTAAAACTATGACCAATGGTTCTAGATTGACCAACAAGAGGAAACATCCTCTCTGCAACTAAAGTCTAGATTCGTTATATCCTCCTTATAAGTTCTGAACATTGTTACAAACCTGGCACCTATAGATCATATAAAAACAGAAATTGCTGGAAACATTCAACAGATCTGGCAGCATCTGTGGAGAGAAATCAGAGTTAACATTTCAGGTCAAGGGACTTACTCATCAGTTCTGAGGAAGGACCCGAAACATTAGCTCTGATATCTCTCCACAGATGCTGCCAGATTTGTTGAGCTTTTCTAGAAATTTCCGTTTTTGTGTCATCTGCAGTTCTTTCAGTTTTTACCCATAGATTATAGCTTGTATGCATTTCCATCTATTCAAACATAACAAGTACATAGCCAGACAAATCACACTGCATGCACTGACTCTCATTCCTGAGTTTTGTAGGACAAACTTACACATAACTACAGGCCACGAGTGACTGTGACCAAAAGCAAAGTTGAAAACATTGAAGCTGATGACATATTCATACGTTAATCATTTTTTTCACTTTCCATTTCCTTCTCCTCCCACAATCCCATCTGTTTTTGGCATGGGTGTAGTTGGCCTAAGTAAGCCCTTTTTGGTTTCACACCTCCTCCTCACTTTGACTCAAACCTCTTCCTTCCTGCTTTCAGATATTCAAAGACTGCAGATAGCCAGGTAGTAGTGCGGAAGTAACATAAACCAGCAAACAATGATCACCAAACGCTGTCTGTAACTCATGGTGATGGTCGCGTGGTCACCAGTTTTGACACCATTTTTTGTTCTGTTACTGTCTGCAAGTTTTGCTTCACTCTCACTTTTCTCACTTTTCGAATGGCAGCTGTTCAGGATCCATCCATTCAAACCTCCTCTAGATACTTATAACTTTTTTACTTGTCCCTTATCTCTTTCTTTGGCCTTGAAATATTTTGAACTTTTGCACTTAGTTTTAATGTTCTTATGTTTTGTAAAATTGAGGAATGTTAGAGATTGTCAGTAAATGAATGATGGGGACTGTTGTAATCAAGCACTGTATGAGGGCTAGTGATTCAATTGTATGTGCTCTGACCATTGTGAGTTCTTTGTACTTCCTGCAATCATGTCCTCAGAGCTAGAAGCTTATATCGACTGTGATCACTATCTTTTCCCGTTGCTTACAGGATGGATTGCTGGTCTCTGGATAAAGGACCTGGCTCCTCCTGCTCATTTCATGTGCTCAACCGTAGTATGAGATAACCTGCACTCCAAATCTCTGCCATTTTCATTACCCCAGAGTGCTGTGGATACCAGGACCCTGGGTAAAATGGAGGAGGTAGACAGATTTTTAATTAGTAATGGGTTGAAGGGTTATGGAAAGTGGGCAGGAAAGTGGAGCCAAGGCCTGGATGAGATCAGCCTTAGTTGTATTAAATGACAGAGAAGTCTTGAGGGACTGAATTGCCTCCTTTTGTTCTCGTTCTTGTTTATCTTGTGCCATTCCTGTCCCTTTCTCAGGGTAATTCATTGCTGAAATGAATTTCAGAATGTAGCCAAGTGAAAATGTGCACCTTTTAAGATACATAGACTATCTTTAAGTAACATAGGCTAACTTGAACCTCTGCTGATCTCTCATGATTTTGTTTCAGAGATAGTAGGAACTGCAGATGCTGAAGAATCTGAGATAACAAGGTGTAGAGCTGAATGAACACAGCAGGCCAAGCAGCATCAGAGGAGCAGAAAGGCTGACATTTCGGGCCTAGACCCTTCTTCAGAAATGGTTACTAAGAAAGGTGATGTGGATGTAGTACCTGGTTTGCTTCAGGACATGATCAAGCAGTTTCAAGGCCAAAGAGATTATGAGAGAGTTGCAGCGGGAGAGAGATTCACTGAGGCTTTTCCAGAGGTAGGAGGTAACTTCTTCAGGGTAGGCATCCTTAGAAGAGGCTTCGCAGTGGGGTTAAAATTGTTTCAGAGATAGTAGGAACTGCAGATGCTGGAGAATCTGAGATAACAAGTTGCAGAGCTCGACAAACACAGCAGGCCAAGTGGCATCAGTGGAGCAGGAAAGCTGATGTTTCGGGCCTAGGCCATTTCTGAAGAAGGGTCTAGGCCTGAAATGTCTGCCATCCTGCTCCTCTGTTGCTGCTTGGCATGCTGTGTTCATCCAGCTCTACACCTTGTTATCTCATGATTTTGTGCCCCTTTTTCAAATGTGCATTTACACAACAGTATGCCTAGTCCTAGCTCCACACTTGAATCACACAAATAAGCAGGCAACACTAAATCTGTGTACTGCCTGCATTGGAAATATTGTGAGAATTGAAATGGATATCACAATCTACGTGTTCCACTTCAGGCCTTATTGAATACCCCAAAATCACATGCTCTGTGCTCCATGTTGTTGTTTGTCAATATGAAAGTCCATCTGATCAGGAGCAAATATGATTGATGATTTGTATATTAAATGTAATGCCTTGTGTATGGCTCAGCAAGTGCAAATGGCACATCAAGAATTAGTTGCAATGAATTATATATGTTTACATTTGAAGTAAAATTCCAAAGAAAACTGCTTTCTTATTACTTAAACACAAGCTATATAATCAGTTCAGTGTATATTTATGGGCTTTTTATTCCAGAAAGAGCAGGAACTTTGCCAAATCTTTGATATAAGTCTAAGGAGAATTAAAGCAAAATATGGTTTATTTCAAACTTCAGGCTTAAATTTCAGTTAATTTTGGTAAAAATAACAGGATGGTGCAGTTATAAATAACTGCCCATCCACTAGCTGAACCAAGTGACTACTCGTATATGCTGAACAACGTTGTTCAATTTAAGATCATATTACAAAGAACATAACAGAGTGGTAATCCTACAATCAATGACAAAAATGTCAATGACTGCTATGGAATTGCAGTCTGCACCTAGACAGCCAAATTACACTTTACACATCCCAGGCAAGATTTCACAACAAAATTTTTGCCATGGCTATTTGTTTTCTCTTCTTTGAACTATACTCTTTCTTACTTACACTTGCACATTTGTCAGTAAATAATAAACTAAATATTTAATCGCCTACTAAAGACTTTTTTTAAAGTACTTATTTGTCACTAATCCTTTGTCGTTTTCTGATAGTAAAGACAGGAGGCAATTTTCCTGATATCATCAAGGGGCTTCTAAGAGTTATTGCTGACTACCACCCACAGATCTAGAACGTGATTGTAACAGCATATGAATAATGTATTACAGAATAAAAGAGGAAACAAGGTACAATTAAAACTAGAGAAGTTATGAGTCTAATTTTGTGTGCCATTTTAAAATGTAATTGTTAGTATACAATGTCTCAAAATTAGAAATAATCTCTATTTTATAATGTCTGTAGGGTGTACTGCGAATGCCAAATTTAATTAAACTTGCTATCAATTTTTAAGGTGACCACTCTCAAACATTCCACTTTCTGTAATTGAACAGAAATTTTACAAAACTAATTTTAACGTAATTAGAAACTAAAATTCTGATTGTTTTGTCTTAAAACATCTCAGGTATAATATTATAAAGGCTTGAGCAATGTAGACTACAGTGAGATTTGTGGCAGAATTAGCTGAGAAATCCAGCCAAGCCAATCTGAATTTTGGGAGCATCTCACTCTCTCATTTATGCTTTTGACAAGTGAAATGCTGATTTTCTTATGAGGCAGCAGTGAGCTGCCAATGAAGGGGGTTATTGCTTCTTAAATGCCTTGTTGACAGCCCAATTTGCCTCATTGATATTCAGCTTTCTATCTTACCAGACTCACCAAACAAACTATAAATCCTGTAAACTCAGTTTAGAAATCAGAATGGGTACCTGGCAGGTTCAGCTTGCTGTGAAGGATATTTAGGTTAGATATTGGGCACCAACATCTGAGGGCATGCGCCATGAACATTGATCACACACATCTCACATCCACTGACATTGGTATTGAACAGCTTCCAACTTCTAAGAACCCTCAAGAAAAATGTCCAGTCCAGTCATAGGACACTTCTGTATTGCAGGCTGCACCACCTACTATCATTGTCATGCTGCAACTAAGGGAGTCCACCCAGCTTATGCATTGAACAGGCTGCATCTCCAGGCTCTTCACTCACTGTTATAGTGTTCTCTCACTGTAAGCCTACCAGGAGGCTAAGAAGCTTGTCATGTTTGTCAGCAGACCTCAATCAAGTCAAGGGAGATAGCCTTTGCTCAGGGGCTCCTGATGCTGAATAAATACCTGACCTTTCAGAGCTGACACTGTGCCCATCCGTAAAGAAGCTTACAGCTATGTCATTACTCACTCCTTTTGAACAAGGTCCCATTATCGTTAGCCACAGGAACTTGAGATGTGCCAACTTTAAAGGTCAGCTAATCAAATTATGGCCACCTATGTAAATATACATAGACATGTAGTTTCTATATCTGGTAACAACATTATTTGAAAAAGATGACTTCTACATCAGACACTGCTGTACGGCAGCACAGTGACACAGTGGGTAGCACGGTTGCCTCACAGCGCCAGCGACCCAGGTTCGATTCCACCCTCAGGTGATTGTGTGGAGTTTGCACATTCTCCCCATGTCCGCGTGGATTTCCTCCGGGTGCTCCAGTTTCCTCCCACAGTCCAAAATTGTGCAGGTTAGGTGGATTGGCCATGCTAAATTGCCCTGGTGTTCAGGGGTGTGTGGGTTAGGTGGCTATTGGGGAATGGGTCTGAGTGTGATGCTATGAGGTTTGGTGTGGACTTGTTGGACCAAAGGGCCTGTTTCTACACTGTAGGCATTCTATGATAATAGAGCTGTACTATGCAAGAGCTTCATTGTCCATGGTGCAGACTATTATCCCAACAATGTCTCATTCTGGACCCCTACCAAACCTGTCCTATCCACCTTCTGAATAGTAAGTATCCAGAAATACTCATGTTCTTCCCTTTCAGCTTGCTTAATTCTTCACATCAGCTGAACGCCCACCTGATTATGTTCCACACTTTCTGAACTGAGTGCCTACCACCGACTTCAGGCTAACTGATGGGGCCCAGAATCCTGACTGTCCCATGGTTTGACAATAACTTCTTGAGAGACCTCAGGCCTGTCCTTAAGATTTTGTGTGCCAACGCCTCCATTCTCTGGAGTTCCAGACTGTGAGTGATGATTAGTAGGACAGTAAATGGAGAATATCGCAGAAGGCTGTCTGTGCTTTCCAAGCATTGAAATCAAATTTTCAGCAAGCCCAGTGATGGATGACCCTTGTGGATGTCTGACTCTTTCACTATGCATGTCAGCCTCCGCTCCTGTGATTTCTTAAGGGTGGCATGAGCCAACTCTTCATCCCTTCACTTCAAGATGCCAACCCTCATATTGTTCTGGAGTGTAGTCTGGGAATCATGAGCCCAGGTTAATGGCACACACATGATCCTTAGATGCTGGTCACACACAGGTTGAACATTGATGGAAAGAAAGGCTTTATTATTGGCAAATGCCCCTGAGTAGCCTGATGGTGTTCTGATGGTAGGGGAGCTGATGGCCTAGTGGCATTATCATGAGACTATTAATCCAGAGATCCAGGGGGACCCAGGTTCAATTCCAAATAGTAGAATTTGAAATAAATAAAGTATGGAATTACGAGTCTAATGATGACTATGAAGCTATTGTTGATTGTCAGAAAAATCTATTTCACTATTGTCCTTCAGATAAGGAAACTGTCATCCTTACCTGAACTGACTTACATGTGACTCCAGATCTCCAACAACATCTTTGAACCTTAACTCTCTGGGCAATTACGAAGGGGTAATAAACGCCAGCCTGGCCAGTAACACCCAAATCCCGAGAGTGAATAAAATAATGTCTGTAATCTAACACACGTTGAACTTTGGGGAATGCACTAACGTACATGAAGCCATAGGGTCTCTCAGCCGAATGAACAGGATCGATGGTGAAGGAGATCAAGTCATTGCTCACCTAAACATAGCATTATTTTTAGCAATGGTAAGCTAGAGTTTGAGATATGCTGTAAAGATATCCAGCTGATACCTGGTAATGCCCCTAGTGCATAAATGCTCAAGTGACTTATCAACTTGAGAGCAACAGACATACAGTAGCCACCAAAGGTTTGAAACATCCCCCAACTAACAATACTCAAGGGAAAGTCACTGATTCCTTGGAGATATGCAATCTGCAAAGACAACGGCACACACAGAGCTGAAGCTAATTCAGCCTTCGTCTATAGACGCTTTGTGTGCCTGATAGTGTTTTCTCTGACCATGGACTGGTTTCTGTTACCACCTATCTTTTAAGGTTCTTCACCCCTACCAAGACCATAGATTGCAGAGCAATCGTGGTTCTCTGCTGAATCCTTACCCTGAAGGCTGCCTTCCTTCTCATTCTCTGAATTGGTAATGCTAGACTACAAAAACTGAAGAAATAAAATGTATCAACAGCTGAACACTGCCACCTTCAGCAAAAGACTCTGGCACTATTTACAGGTCTTCTCCCCATCCTTGTGCTGCCTCCTTTCACCTGGTATAAATCGATCGCAACATTTTCCCCACGTGGTAACCGAGAAATGGAGTGCACAACCAAACACTGCAGTCATTGCCTCTTTGATAAGATCAATCACCTGTTCATTGGCTTTCATTCTCAATAACAAGTGGACCGCGGATTTTGATGCCCACTCACGTTTGGCAGAAATGGAGGGATTATGTCAGACTCAAAATCGCCATGGCTTATCTTGTGAGAGTGTCGGCTGGAGGGGATCAAGATGGGGAGGGGAGGTAGCCTTGGGTAGAGTGGTGGGGGGAGCAGCCAGTCTAATTTGTGGCAGTAAAATCTGAGCCTATTCTGTCTAGGGAAATAGTATTGGCTTGCGTTTATTTTAAAAGAGGTTGAATATAATCCATCCCCAAGTGTAACACATGTCATATTGCATCTTGTGAAATATAATTCCTATATATACCCCCAGGTTATTTTTATGGAATTATAGTACTAGCCAGTCTCACTGCTTAGCATTTAAATCCACCTTTTCTTCAGTTAAGGCTCTTAAAAATTAATTAGAAACAGTTCCTTCCATCAGGAAACAAATGCAATAAACCATCCATGCTGTTTATACCACTGGATATGATTTGAAATGGCAGCGGCTAGTAAAACTGCATTATGAGCATCCTCTAGTGAGCATAAAAACACTAGGTTAAACTCTGACAGTCTGTAGTGGATGAATTAGCTCTCCCTATAAATAAGCACTGATCACCTCCATTTTATTGAACTCATTTTTCGGCAAGCAAGGAACACAAGATGCTTTTCCTGCAAATTTTCCCCTGTGCTCTGGCAGCACTGACGGTGTCAGCCTTGGCAGATTTATTGCCCATTCATTCATGGGAACAAAAAACCTTGCCAGCGCTAGCTGCAGTACATACATTGGCAGTTAGTTCAAAAGATAACAGCTGTAATACCTCACCTCCCCATTCACCGTTTACACATCCAAGTAATAAATGCTTTCGGTGTCAATTTCAGGTATAATATCAATGATGTAGTGATGGCAAAAATGTCACAGCCTCCACACAAAAGAAGGGTCAGTTATAAACCCCACTGCATGCTTTTCAATCAATGAGCTTTTATCCTGTGACTTCAAAGCAGCATTCTGTAACTACTGCCCGTGTTTAATATTTTGTGAATCAAATCCTACAGTCTGAAAGTGGGTGTGATAAAATTACACTGTGACTGTGAAGGTTCAGAGTTGCCATTGATGATCTAAGTACAGATTCGTTTACAGGCCTGAATTTTCATCCGGAGGGGAAGGCAGATTTGGGGATGAATCTGTTGGCTAGTTCCTGCTGCCAGCTCTGGAGACAGTTTTGGTGGCTATGCACTGGGTACTGAGTAGACAATTAGACCAATTGTAGGCAATATTTGCACACTACCTGCATTCTCCTTCCCCACCCCCAGATGATGTGGCTGAATCTCAGTGATGGAATGGCGACACCATGAAAATGTACAGCATGCAAATCAACTCAGTGTGGCACTGCTGTGCTGTGAGGCCCATAGCCAGGGCAGATCACTCTGTGGAGAGGCACCCCATCCACAATGATGCCCTGGCAAACATGACCACAGTATTTTGTGTTAACATTTATAAGTTATACAGCCCATCCAGTTTCAGGTACTCTCACATTTCCCACCTGTATTGCCAGTGCACATCCCTCCCCTGTGGTCAGCTGCTACTGGATATGGATCTGAAAGGGTTAAACGTCAGGAGTACCACAAGCGCAACCCACTGTGGTGATGTCATAAGGACAGCTCAGGAAATGAAAGGAGTGAAAGTGAACTTCTGGTTCTCCTCACATTCTATGTTACAATATGTTTCATATCTGTACAGCCTGTCATTAGTTGCTACCATGCAATACTACACATCAGTGACTATACTACAGTGACTCTTCTAGTTTGGTCAGGAAGTGGTTTTCCTCTATAATTGTAGACCTAACAGTGCCTGTAATTTCCTAAACTTAAAGAGTTTAGTGGCAGCAACCCTGACTATGAGCAGCAGCTTATATAATGTGGTGATCTAACATGGCCACACATCATCTAGAAACTAAAACAGAAACTTCTGTAGACTTACCATGACTGTGAACTCACAAACCTACAATGGATTCTGGAGTCAAATATTACCCCGGAGTGAAAGAGATGAGATGCACTAGAACTGGTGGTGGAATCTTGTTGTCCGTTGTCCCTCATAGCACAGGTGCCTCAGCAAGTCATTTGAAGAAAATGCAGAAATATAAACTGCATGGAATGAAAACTATAAAGAGAATGTTTTGCCAGATAATTCATTCGTATTTATAGCATCAGATTTAATAGCTTTTTAAAATATATTTGTGTTAATCTATACATTGTTAAATCACGTAAGTTTTTTTTCAAGAAAAATATTGTACATTGATTTTCTGATGCATGTAAATAATTATTAAGGCAAGATAGCAGTGTGTCTTTCAGAATATTTCTCTGATAAATATCTACTAGAATAAAATTAGAGAAAGGTGTTTTTCTCATCCAATAATTTACATTTATTTCTTTTGAACAATATAGAATAAGAAAATTCTATTTAATCTATTTTTAAGTGTTGACTCTCCACCTTATAGCTAATTACCATATGTCAGTTTATATGTCATCTACTTTAACACTATCCTCATTTTAGCTCTACCTCTGCTATGATGGTTGCTATGGCCCTGAAAAGGACATAGCTGTGTAACTGAGATACTTGCAATTTTAAGGCGATGTTCAGAATTTATTGTTAGTAATTATGACTGGCAGATGAATAGGCTGACTGAGCACAACCTTTATCACATGTAACTAACATGCCTAAGTGAAATGAAACCTATTTCCCAGAATAGCACCACATGAATTAGCAGCGAAAGGAAAGGTTAGGAATTTGAGGTTAAAAAAACCATTGATTGCAGCAAAGAGGGCACTGTTTTTTAAACAGTTAGTTCGCAGCCGTTACTTTCTGGTGTTATGTTCTTGCAGAAAAAGGAGAACAACCTACTACCTATAAAATTCCAAGCTATGTTAGTTGTTTTAAACCGCACAGTCAGATTAGATGTAAATCAAGGCTACAAAATGTAACATTTCGATGGGATCTTTCCTAGCTGGTCCTGAATTCTGTAGTATGCACAAAGCACCTGATATGAACTTTAATTCTTAAATAGTAGAGACCAAAGAAAACCATTCAGCCTGTTCCAACTTTTCCAGAAAACAACCTAATTAATCCCACTGCCCTGCTCTTCCTGCGTTCCTTGTTGTTTATTTTTCTTCTTCAGCTATTTATCTAATCCAATCCAGAGGCTACTTCTGAATCTGTATCCACAGCCTCAAACAATGCATTCCAAATCCTAATGATTCATTGACTAAGAATGTTTTTCCTCAAGTCACTTCTGGTTCTTTGTAAAATATATGTCTTCTGGTTATCTATCCTTCAGCCACTGGAAGCAGTTTTTTTTACACAATCTATGTAAACCCTTCAAGATTTTAAATACCTCTATCAAACGTCTTCTCCGCCCTCACTTCAGTAAGGTGAATAAGTGCCATTTCTCCAGTGTAATTGCATCACATGGATTAGCGGGGAAAGGAAATGTTAATATGGAATCGAACTCTAATTAGTCTCCCAACTGCTGTTTCTTACATTCTATAAGAATTCTGTCAGAAATCTTTAATAATGCCTTAACATATGCATACCTTCTCTCAATGCCCTGTTCATGCATATGCTTCCTTCCAGTTTTTTTTCATAATCATGTAACTCTGAACATCATCATCACATAATTCAATATTCTGCTGGCACCTCACTATTTTACATAAGTTTCATCCTCGAATCATTCTAATAAATCTGCTCTGTACCCTCTCCAATTCCTTGATTTTCTGTCCAGAACAGGAAATAACAAATAACATTGATTTGTTTTTCCAAAAGCAAACCAATAACGTATATGCCAAGTACATTTTAGGGTGTATTCACACTTTGATGCAAATAATTTCCCTTTTCAGCAATGCAAGAGATGGTGCACCAGAATTTGATTGCCTGGAGCGTGCTGTTTCTCACAATGCTATACTTGTGTAAATGTACTCTTTATGGCACCTAAAAGTGGAATGCTTTGGGGTTTTGGTTTGGATTATCTATTGATGGAATATTTTAGAAATAGACCATTATGTAATTTTTATTCAGTTACATTCTCAATTAAACATAGTTGTGACAGATTTACAACCGTTCTTTATTTTCAGTTCACAGTCAACTGTGATGCTTAGTAAGACCTGGTCAATTATATAATACTATGTTCAATCTCTGGTCTGGACTTAGTGTGTCAATTTCAGGATAGCAATGGCTGTGTTGTAATTATTACCAACTCAAAAACAGAGAAAGGTTATTTTGTATCATTTTCCAATCTACTAAATTGAAAAAAAGTGTCAATGTTGAAAAGAAAAAATAGATCCAGGCACAGATGTGATTCCTCCCATGGTGTCTGTAGCATTGTCCCAGATGACCACTCCTGGCACCTTATGGTACTTGTTCTGCTATGTCTCATGGTCAGCACATCTTTAAGAGACATGTTGATGACACCATTAATGTATCAAAACATGTGACCTAACAATATAAAGGTTACACACTCCATCTTACCTCAGATTATTGGAAGTATGACACACTGTTGTCAGAATGCAGCTCCATTGTAATCTATTAGCTTATTATTAGGCAAAGCACCTAAATGTCTGAGAAATGTAATGCTTGTATATAATAATTAGTTACTAATTCATTTGATTCTCCATGACCATAACATCTACACCCAGTTGCTTACATTATGGGAGGTAAAACAGGCATTAGCTATTAGCGCAACTACATTTAGTCAGTCATAATTACTAGGACCTTGGGGTACAGAAAAAATTATTCCTTCTGAAAACTAGAGAAGAGTTCATTGTCTCCACGAATAGATTGTTCATGATATCAGTAGAATGGGTGGAGCTCATTGGAACATGAACACTTACCCTTTCAGAACCACAAATTTATATAGCCCATTAGCACTATTGCATGTACAGACTTGCAGATGAAGACATTTTTGGTAAGTACCATAGGGAGACAGGCAAAAAATAGAACAATGTCTCAAAACGTTATTGAAACCAGGACAGAATAGAGTTGGAGAAAGTAAAAGAAATGGTTTTATGAAAATAAGTTTTCTTCACAAAGAAATATAAAAAGTTGCAAAAGCAGAGTACATCTAAAACTAATACAAAAATCAGTGGTGTGCAAGAGATCATTCTCTCTCTTCAGTGTAAAGAGGACATGCAATTTTATTCTCCTTTTTTACTCTATGAATTAACTTCTGAAACATTGTTCATGCAACTCTACAAATCAGAGCTGTTAAAATAATATAGCAGCTCTGAGGTCCTTATATGTTATACGGCATTTTGACCTAATATACTTGGGCTGAAAGTAATGTGCGCTGGAATACAAAGTGGTCTCCTAGTGAATCAACAGCTGATTTCTCATCATCTGCAATCCTTTCTACTATAATTCACAGAATAATCATTGAAACACTTTTCAGAGACTTAATAACCATTGCCTTTCTTACTGGATTTGAAATTTAAAATCTTGGTATGTTTTCCAAGTCAACAATTTTTTTAAAAATGATAACGTAAGCTGCTATGAGCAACAAGCCCACTTTATGTTTCAGGTAAACAAATACAGTGAAAATCATATATAGCTGAAAAGGTAATCAAATAGTAATGTATAGTTACTGTATCTTACTTGATATGATTTTACCTTCAGCAGGGTATTTTATCAGATTTGCAATGCTAATGTTATCTTCTGCAACAGAAGAATTAGGAGTAGATGACATGGTGTTAACGAATCCAACTGACATCTATTACAGCTAATGATTATATACAAACATTACATTCACAGGTAGCTAAGTGCCTGGGTCACATTCAGCTACTAAATCCCACAGGGCACCATGCTTCCATAGAGTGTCATGCTTCAAGCGATACCCAGCAAGATGGAAAATGAGACCATTATACCCTCAGGTCAAATACTATGAAACAGTGATAATATCATGAACATGTCTCCTAAAGACAGATTGACCGTGGGACATAACACAATATTAAGGACAGTAAGAAAGTAAATAGAAATTTTGTGCTGAAATTTAAGAATACAATATGTGGAACCATGCAAATGATACTCATAATCTTACACAAATAGCTTGAAATGCCATAACATGTGATGTATGTTTTGTTGCTTTTCCCTTTGCTCTCATCATTCAACTTTGAGGCGAATCCAGATAGATTATGTACAGCCCGAATATCAGGGGTTTGCAAAGAAACAATTGTTAATGGGGCTAGAAATAGATTTTAAACCTAAATACACTGCATAAAAATGCAGTGGAAGGCATCAAAGACCTTTCTGTCAAGTAAAATAGTTAAAAATGAATCAAAAGTTGATGGTTTGACTTAAGAGGTGAAATATCAGAATATAAGACTAACCTAAATTGTGCACAAGTGACTAAATTAGGTCAACAGCACATACTTGAGATAAAGGAGAATTTTGCTATTTATGGCAGATATCAATGCAAAGTTTACGTTACCAATGATTATAAGACATGGTTCAGTTGGACTGACAGCAAGCATGACAAATTGTAACCAAACATGTCACTTACTTAGTAGAATGTTTAGAATGATAGAAATTTCAGGGACAGCACTTGGGGCCAAAGACAGCACTTTAGGTTGCACCAAAAAGAACATGGAAAATTTCACTCAGCACTCATATCAGTGTCACTCATGAACGCAATGTTTCCAACCCACATCTAATTGAACTTCCTTTTGCAACAAACCAATGACCATAAGTAACTTACATTATCACCAGAGAAGACCTAAGGCAGGTCATGAGAGAAGTAAAATGAGAAAAATCAAACTTCATCACATCAGTTATCAACCTGTCACCCCATACCCCAACAACTATGACCACAATACAGTCCTGACATCACACCGAAGATATTGTGATAAGAACACAATGGTGCTACTGACACACCACATGAAATAGATTCAGAACAGATCTAGCAAAAAATGTTTAGGTATCTTTTACATGCTGTGAGCCATCTGCAGCAGCGGAATTAAATTGCATCATGCTCTGTAACCTCAAAACTCAGCATATCCAGACTTCATAAAGTCACCCGGCTTTAGGTCAAACATAGACAAGGAAACCTCAACTGATTACCACCTATTTCCCTTCTGTAGCAGATAAGGCAATACTCCTCCAAGTTTAATGTGACTAGGACTCTGATTGTATTTTGGCGAGGGGTGGGGGTGGAACTTGGTGAAGTCCATCACCAAGATTGTGTTGGTAGCACCACTACTGACCAGAATAGCATAGTTCTGAAGGTCATCCTATCTACCTGCCATTGTTACATCTGCCCATGAAAGAATCAACAGAAGTGTTCATGATATAGTTCTTGTGAAGATAAAGCCCTGCTTTCACATTGAACATATGGCACAACAGCCATCCTAAACAGGATTGTTTCAGAACAGATCTGGCAGGTCAAACCTGGCGTCCATGAGGTGCGGTAGGTCATCGACATCAACAAGCTTGTATTCAGGTGCAATAAGTGACCTCACAGCCTGCATGAGACCATTATACAACACACCAAGAAGCAACTCTGTTTCAGTGAAGAATGTGAAGGACATGCCCAAAAGTAGCTCCAGGCAAATGCGGTGTCAATCTGATGAAGCTACAGAGCGGGAAAACTTGCATTCCAAACAGTGGAAGCAACATGTGATAGACAGATTTAAGCAATCTCAAAAACCATGGATTACATCTGCAGTCCAGCTGCATAGTGTCGTGTATGGCGGTAGATATTCAAACAACTAACGAAAGAGGAGGCTCCACAAATACAGAATGATTCTACATGAGGCTAAAAATGGGCCTCATGTTTACACAAATGTGGCCTGTGATATCAGCTGACCAAGGCTGACCACAGGAAGTGTCAGTGTGTTCATACATGGAGAAGGAGAGCACAGATAGGCTTGGGGAAAACGAGCAGCAGCACTGGAGACTGGCACTGATGAAACAGAGTCTGCCTTCTCAGCAGAACCTGTGGAATAAGTCTCCTTGGCTGCCACTTCTTTGTTACCTTCACTCCAATCCCACCTTAGCTTCGGCTTTCGAGTTGGCACACTCCCTGGTGAGAGGCCCTTCCTGGAGTTGGCAGGTTGTACCCAGGTGCTAGGGTTAGTGCACCCTTCACTGTTGCTGCCAAAAAAGGAGTGATTTGTCTCCTCATCCAGACAGAGAAATGACTGATACAATAGCTGCCCGTGCATATGTAAATCGTGACATCGGCTGATTATGATTCTGTATTCCTGCACTTGTGCAGTTACTTCTCCACCTAGTGGTGGCATTCATAATAAATGTACATTAATCCTCTGTATCCGTGAATTCTTGACTCAAGAATTTGCCTATCTGTGCCAAAAAGTAAGTAGCAACAAAATTCAACTTTCATATGCAAAATGGTGTATCTGTGATTTTTAACCTATGTTTAAACTTTATTTAATGAGCTCCACATTCACAAATTCCAGCATTTGTGTGCAGAAACAGAACATTTCTGCATTCAAAGGAATGACTCTACCCCCCAAATATCTCCATCTTCAATGATGAAGGAATCTAATATATTGTAACAAAAAAATACAATGCTGAAGCACTTGTAACAATCTTCAGCCAGAACTGCCAAGTGGATAATCTATCTTGGTCTCCTACTCAACATCACAGATGCCAGTCTTCAGCCAATTTGATTCATTTCACTTGACATCAAAAACAGCTGAAGGCACTGGATACTGCAAAGTCAATGGGACATGATAACATCCCAACAATAGGACTGAAGACATGCTCCAGAACTAGTTACATCCATTACCAAGCTGTTCCAGTGCAGCTACTGCACAGGCATTGACTCAACAACGTGGGAAAATGTTTAGGTATGTTTTGTCCACAGAAACCAGAACAAATCTACCCTGCAAGCATCCCCTTGATCATCAACAAAGTGAAGGAAGGTTTCTTTGGCAGTGATAACAAAAGCCATATTCACAACCATAAATTATGCTCAGTTTGCATTCCAGAGACACTCAGCTCCTGATGTCTTTATAGCCTTGGTCCAGACATGAACAATAGAAATCAATTCAGGAGACGAGATGAGAGTGATTGTCCTTGAGATAACTTGACCTAGTGTGGCATCAAGGAGCCCTTTCAAAATTAAGTCAATGGAAATCAGAGGGAAAACTCTCAGTTGGTTGGAGTCATACGTGGCATAAAAATATTTATGGTTGCTGAAGGTCCATTATCACAGTCCAGGGCATCTCTGCAACAATACTTCAGGATACTGTCTCAGAACCAATCATCTTCAACTGCTTCATCAATTTATTTCCTTCCATCATGAAATCAGAATGAGAATATTTGCTGATGACTGTACAACACTTATCAGATACTGAAGCAGTCTGTGTTCAAATGCAATCATTCCACACAATTGCCTGGCTATGACCATCTTCAATAAATGACAATCTAACTTTCTTCCTTTGACAATCAAATGTATTAGACTTGCTAAATCTGTCCACTATCCTGAGGAATACCTTTGCACATTAACTGAACTGAAACAGCAGTATAATTACTAAGACAGATGAGTAAATCAGAACATACAAATTCTTATCCAAATAATTAACTTCCTAACTCCCTGAAGCCTGTCCACTATTCACGAAGTACAAGTGAGGAGCATGGTGGAATATTCTTAATTTCCTTAATAAGTCCTGCACCAACAACAGCTAAGAAACCTATTCATTAACCTAAGTATTCACTCCCCCACCATTTATGCACAGTGGCAGCAATGTACACTAATTACAAGACACAATGCAGTAATTCACCAAGGCTCCTTCTAAAACACCTACCAAATTCATGACAGCCACGACTTCAAAGCTCAAGGGCAGCAAATGCATGGTAACACCATAATAGAACATAGAACATTACGGCACAGTACAGGCCCTTTGGCCCTCGATGTTGTGCTGATCTGTCATACCGATCTCAAGCCCATCTAACCTACACTATTCCATGTACGCCCATATGCTCATAACCTACAGGTCACATTCTAAGACATACACCATTCTGATTTGAAACAATATTTCGGTTCCTTCACTGTTCTTTGGTCAAGACCCTGGTATTGTGTGCCTAACGGCACTATGGGTGTATACTTAGGAAATAGATTATAATGGATCAACAAGGTGGATCACCACCACCTTCGCGAGGGCAATTAGGGATGTGAATCAAATGTTAGCATCGCCAGTGATGTCCAAATCCCAGAAATGAATAAAAATTTCAAACAGAAATTCCAATCCTAGGCCATTCAAACAAGCACGGTGTGGGAACTCTCAAGCATGCTGTTTTCTTTTCAGTGGGCATAATTAGAATGTGAGATTATTCATATTGCATTTAATTCTAGATTTTGAAAGATATTCTTGTATTCAAGGTTTGGATGACCTGTGTTTTGTAAATGAAGATGAATGTCTTTGATGAATATAGGGAGTTGATTAGGATAGTATAGTTGATGGTGTGTGTAGGATTTTCAAAAAGAACTTCTTTATTTTCAAATGTTCCCGGTAAGGTCGACGTTTACTCACATCCTTAGTTGTCCTTGAACTGGCTCCCAAGGTCATTTCAGAAGGCAGTTAAGAGTCAACTACATTGTGACTGGTCTAGAGGCACATTTAGGCCAGATTAGGTAAGGATGGCATATTTCCTTCCCTGAAGTATATTACAAAGTATTTTGAATTTTGCACAAGAGTTTTGCAAATTAGAGTTCTTTTCCTTACAACAGAAAGCATTCTGAGCTTATTTAAAAGAAATATTCAAAATCATGAAGGATTTTAGTAAAGTAGAAAAGAAGCAAGAGCCAGGTTTTCATCTTTGAGATGTGTAGCTCAAGTTATGAAATTTTTCAATTCAGCGGAAATTATTTTGCGCTTGAATGTTAACCCTGCTGAGTTTCTCCACTGTTCGCTGTTTTTATTTCAGAGTTCCAGCACATGCATTTATCAACTCAGATACTTTGTCTGCAAATTTGGGAATATATGTAGAGAAGATGTTTAAAAAAACCCAAGGTTTTATCCTGTGGGGTAGACATTTGTTTACCTTGATCAGGATAGACTTCATGGATGGGGTAAGTGGACCGAGAAACTTAATCTATCTGATATTAACACTTCACACTGTTAAATATCAATCTCAATAAACTTAGCCATATGCTGCTGGATAGGTTTTTGAATAACTGATTGCCCAAATGATAGCTGCCAACAAACATTTATTACAGTTAACTAATGTACACAAACATTCGTAGGCATGTAAGTATCTGGGATAACACTATGCTATTAGATTACAACAGCAGAACATGGTTGTTGTAGCATGTTATGCATAAAGCAATCCCAAAGTAAGGTGGAGTATAAGGTATTTGTATCCTCAGGCCACATACTATGATACAGTGATGATGATAGGATGTCTGTTAAAGGCAAACTAAGTGTGCGAAATATCACAACAATAAGAACGTGCAAGTTTTACTGCAGATGTATAGGATCTTGCTGAGATGCCATCTGGAGAACAGTGTACAGTTTTGGAGAAGAATATAATTGCTTGAGAAGGGAGGCAGAAAGGGTTCACCTGATCCATTCCTGGAATGAAAGTCTTATTTTGTGGGGAAAAACAGGGACTACATTGTTTGAAATTTATAAGATGATCTCATAGATAACAAGCAGATGATAGAAGTTAAATTTTAGATAGTCCATCATAAGTAATCTTACTGGAATTTGAACTCAGGAACACAGTGTAAGGTTAAAATCAAAATGTGGCTGATGGACAAATGTCAGGTTGAAGGTACGTTGACTATTAGCAGTAAAGTTGCAAACAATATTGGGACCTATTTCTAAAAGCATCAAATACAGAATATGGAGTTAATGTTAAATTTATCAAGCACCTTGGCCAGACCACACAGTGTGTGCAGTTGTAGTCTCCTATGCTCCAGAAAGAATATTGAACACGGAAGAAAGTGTGACAAATATTTATAAGTTATCATCAGAATAAGAAGGATAGAACTGTTAGTAAAGATTACATAGGTTGAAACAGGGGCCATAGGTTGATTCACACTATTTTAAAAGCCAACCAGCTGCACCCCTGCTGAGCATTTTGTGTTAGATCACCTTGAAAAATGATAGGCCACAGAACAGACTTATTTCTAAAGCAGTATTTGTTCACTTACTTCACTACAATTGTAAGGGAATATTATTTATTTTCTAAGAATCAATTAAAAACCACTTGCTTCATTTATCTGGGCAATATTCTTACAAACTTCTTTCCAATTCTTTAAAGCTTGAGCGATAAATTATTCTCTCTCTTCAATACCAGTGCAGCCGTGCGCTTCTTGGAACAAATAAACTCAGTAC
Source organism: Stegostoma tigrinum (assembly GCF_030684315.1). Lineage (NCBI taxonomy): Eukaryota > Metazoa > Chordata > Chondrichthyes > Orectolobiformes > Stegostomatidae > Stegostoma > Stegostoma tigrinum. The sequence goes on from NC_081369.1 coordinate 34,817,179, forward strand.
ACAAACCTCTGCACCTCCGGCCCTTTGTCACCCCCAGTCCCTTACTGCTTTAATTCCTTAGCTCTCCATCTTCTTACAGCATTCTTTACTTTCGATCATTTCTAAGACAGCCTTTTTCTTTCTGAATTTAATGTCTAAATCCAACCTAATACACTATGATAAATTACAAAGTGTGTTTATAAGTTACACCTCAAGCAGCTATCTACTCAGATCCCATTTAAGGGGGAAGTGCAAGAAGGGACAAAAAGGCTTTACAACAATAATAAAGATGAGGCCTAATGCTTAAAAGACTGTGGATTTTTATGGTTTGAGGAGTGATCCGATAAAGGCCTTTAAGATTATGGAAGCACTGGTTAGAACTGATGTTTGGTTCAATCCAAAATCTCGATTCATAAATACAGTATAGTAACAATAAACTCAATTAGGAATTCAAGGGGAATCTCTTTATCCAAACAGTGTTTAGAACATGAACTAAATACCACAGTGAGCATTTCAGATGATTAGCAAAGATGCATTCAAGATAATGTATAAATACAGAAGGAGGACAGCATAGAATGTCACATTGATGGTTAAATTGAAATGGGTAGGAGGAATTTCTTGCAATGTGTATTCTATGTAATTCCATGTAACATACGCTCAGTAGTGTCCTGGGGGAGTTGTTAATAATATCGTGAAGGTAATGAATTAAATACTTGCAAACCTGAAACATTAATATGGCTTCAAATTCATTGGATGGTTTATTGCAAAGGTGTGAGGTAGAAATTTGCCTTGGTTGTCTTTGATGGAGTGTAAGCAATGCAAAACAGGGAAGTACTGTTGGTCAGTAGCTGTCATCATGAAAAAACAATGGTAATCCCAGTACCATTCCCATCCCATACTCCAGCAGCCAGTGAAGTGATGGAATAAAGATACAGCCAAATATTAGTTCTCCAACAAATTAGTGTTAAAGCTTTCCAAGACAAAGTAAAGCAGCCAAAAGTAACTGGTTCCAAAAATCCCCAGCAGCCAGAAAAATAGTTTGATGACTTAATTGCCTTAATGGAGTTCGTGATCCTTTTAAATACAGATGCTGCAGCTTACATCCTTAATGTGTGTTGAAATAACTCCACAGAGGCCAGTATCCTGTCATTGAGTCGCTCTATTTACACATGTATAGTACTTGCCTCTGATCCAGGTTCCTCAAAGCCAGCCCTCAGAGTGAACAGAATGTTTAATACTCCTGTTTATATATCAGCCAAGGCTCCCTAATTGGACCAGGTCAATGTCCCCAGTCAGGGAACTTGTCCACGTTATTGTTCAGGATTGTGTCACTTACCCAAGCTTTGTACATCGTGGGACCTAACCTCATGTTGACCATGCAGGACCAGTCCCATGGTTTCAGCACCAAACTTCAACCCCCTGAAATAAACTGTCTCTCTAGCTTAGAGGAGTCTTGGGTCTGACAGTTGTTTTCCTAATGCCTTTTCACCCTCCCCACTGGGTCCATTAAGATCAGATTTAACCTGGTGCAGAGTTGACTCCCTGTTAGCAATTATGTAATTGTAATTGCATGAGGGGTAGTCCGACAATCAAATAGGAACTGAGACAGTTTGGTATCTAGTAAAGCTGTAGACTGTTTCTTTAAGCCTGCCTTCAAAGTTTTGGCTGCTCTTTCTACCAGACCTTTGGACAATGGATGGTATGGAGCTGTCCTTATATGCCAAATGCCATTGATTTTAGGAAATAATCAAATTCTTTGCTGGCAAATGATGGCCCTGTTCCCTGTGCCCAACAATTCCAGGAGTCAGTCCATTGCAAAAGATGCTCGTAGCTTTTCAATCATCATTCTATGTTTGATGAATGAACTCTATGTATGTCCAATCAGCTTGACTGGCTGTTCACAATGGTTAAGAACGTTAAACCCATGAAAGGACCAGCAGAGTCAATGTGTAACCGAGTCCAGGATTTATCCAGCCATTTCCACGAATGTTGGAAAGCCGCTGGTGGCAATTTTTATCCTTGTTAGCGCTTTGGGCCCTGCCCCACAAATCCAGCTATGACTGCATCAAATCCTGGCGACCAGACATACCATCTCACCAACATCTTCACTTTGGACGCCCCTGGATGACCCTGGTGAAATTCAGTCAATATCTGGTGGTGACCTTTGCCCTGAACTATCACTCTTGCTCCCCACAATAATTTGCCATCCTCTACTGTGCACTGGTCTTGCCAGATCCAGAAAGGTTTCAATTCTTGTTGTGATGGCCCTTTTGTTTCCCCAATTACCACCTACTGTTATAGTTTTGCCAAAACTGTATCTTTTTGCGTCCACAATCTGATATTGTCAGCGGTGACTGGAAGGGTGTCCGGAAAGTTTCAAACTAGAACGGACTCTTCCAGTGATGACACCATGTCTGTGTATCTGCCAGCAGAAGGCAGCTCATGGCATCCACATTTGTTGCTTTGTCTCCTGGATAGTATTCTGACTTGTAACTTTACGCATTTGGACTGAGGGCCCACCACCAAATTCAATCTGAAGCTATGGGTGGCACAGCCTTGTCCTCTTTGAATAGCCCTAGCAGGAGTCTGTGGACTGTTACTGATACAAATTTACATTCATAAAGGTTGTGGTGAAACTTTCTCACACCAAAGATGAGTGCTAAACTTTACTTCTCTATCTGGAGCATATTTGCACTGTGCAAAAGCCAAAGTCCAAGAAGTATATGCTGTTGGACGTTCCTCTCCATTGGGCTGTGAGCCAGCCTTCCCCGATGCCATATGGGGTGGCATTGCATACCAGCACCAGACCTCACTTGGGATCATTGTCTGCCAACACTTTGGGTGATGAAAGCTGCTTCTTTACTTCCTTAAAGGCTACCTCTTGGCCACAAGACCATTTCCAAAGTAGATCCATTTTCAACAGCAGATGTAAGGTTGCCAGGATGGAGATCAAGGTGCATACAAACTTTCTGTGATAATTCACCAATTCAAGGAAGGACATTAGCGCCAGTACAGACATGGAAGCGAGGACACCTTTGATTGCCCTCACTTTATCTTCTAATGGGTATAACCTACTCTTGTCAACTCTGTCACCCAAGTAGGTCACTTGGAGTGCCTGGAACACACAGGCACTCAAAGGTAAACACCATGGGAGAAACATCTAAGGACTATGTTGAAGTTCTGTAAGTGCTCTTTATTGGTCTTCCCTGTTATTAACACATCAAATAGATAAATGGCAACCTGGAGCAGACCTTGCAAAATGTTCTCCATCATCCACTAAGAAACAGCACAGGCTGGTGATAGCCCAAACAGAAGTCTCGCATATTGCTGCAAATCCTTATGGGTATTAATAGTAGGATATTTCTAGGAATCCTATTGAACTGCAATCCGACAGGCTCATGTCCAGCTTCGTAAAGGACAGCGTCCGCACCCCCCACCCCGCCTCCCTCCACCAGCTTTGCATATAAAGTATCTATGTGAGGGATTGGGGTCTTTACCCATTGGTGAGAAACAGTTTACCATCTGTTTAAAATCCTCACAAAGGCAAACCAACCTGTTGGCCTTCAAAATTGGTGGAACTGCAATCTAGACTGGTTTCTTGATTCCTTCACTTTCCAATAGCCTGATTTCTGCTTCTACTCTTGCACCTAAGGTAAATGGCACCTGGCAGGCCTTGCAGAATAGTGGAATTGCATCTGGGTCAAACATATGAGGTATCCTTGGCTCCTTTGACAGTCCCTGGACCCCTTAATCTGTAATTTTCCCCGATATAGGTTCTCAGTCTAGTCAGGGTCTTACGCAAAATTAGGGGTTGGAGTTCAGAGTGAATTTTATTAAAGACTGGTTCTGTAATCACTGATATAACTGCACTAGCATCAACCCTCCATTAGGACCAGGTGATCATTTAACCAGACATTCATTTCAATTGGTTCTGATTTGGATATTGATAAGCAATTTAACTATTCCAAGCCAGACATCAGTGGGTTTTCCAGGGTGTGCACTCTCCTGGATACCTGCCCACGAGTTCTCCTACTCAATTCATATCTAGTCGGACCCTTGCTGTCTCGAGCCCACATGCCAGCAGCAACTACAATGGCTTGCAAGCCCGGGTCCTGAAGAAAATGTTAACTGTTTGATGGAGACTTGGGATAACAAGGTGTAGAACTGGATGAACACAGCAGGCCAAGCAGCATCAGAGTAGAAAAGCTGATGTTTTGGGCCTAGACCCTCTTGAGGCTTGGTTTTGTTTTGCTGTGGGTTGACTTAGAGTCCCTCTGTCCACAATATATCCTGAGTAAGGCCATACAGTTGCCTTCGCTCAAGTGGTGTTTCCCAAGCTCAGTCAGCCTGGGCAAGCGTGTCTACTTCTATTGGAATACTCAGTAACTAATTTGCTCTACCTGCCACATTTTCTAATGACAAAGCCAGTTGTAGTGCCTGTTTGAAGTCCAGTTGGCTTCACCAATAGGCACTTTTGCATGGTTACATCATTAATCCCACATATCAAATGATCTCTCAGCATCTCATTAAGGGTTAAACCGAAGTCACAGGCCTCTGCCAATCATCTTAAATTCATCACAAATTCTAACACAATTTCCCCAGCTTTCAAACTGCCAAGTAAAACCTTTAGTGTCTCAGAATCAGAGGAAGTTTGCATTGTAATATTCCTTAACTAAATCCATTCACTCTTGAAAGGATTTAGTATCTGATGCCTTAGGGAATATTAGCGGCTTAATCACTAAAAAAGCTGTGGGTCCACAAGCTGTCAGGAGAATTACGTTGCTTTTCATCTGTCCCAATGACATTTGCCAGAAAAAGGATTGCATTCTTTCCATATACTGGGCTCAGGAATTAATGGCAGGATTGAAAAAGTCAAGTTTCACTAATAACAGCATAACGCCAGAATTGCTTGTCCCAACTCAAGGACAACTGTGGCAAGCAAATTTCTTCAAAAGCCATTTCTTCCTCTCGTCAGCACTGAAGTAACTCCACAGAGTCCAATATCCTGTCACTAAGTTACCATTTATTTACACAAGAATACTACTTGGCAGTGGTCCATCTTCATCAGAGCCAGCTCTCAGATGGAACAGGATGTCTAATAATCCTGTTTATATCTGTCAGCCAGGGCTCCCTGATTGGACTAGTTCAACCGCCCCAATCAGGGAACTCTTATTTTGTGAGGGCCACTCGCTTGACCTTCTTACAATCATTACCTGTGCAAACAGAAATTTGCTAAAATAATTTATTGAACCCTGCTGAAAGGAATTGTTCTATCATCAATAAAAAGACAATTGCTTGCTGATTGGCAGCTGCTCGTTAGACCCAAATCTTTCCTGAGGTCAGAAGAAACAACAAAAAGGATTTTATGTTTAATTTTTATTTTTAATAACTATGCTGTAGCTCGTGTGCCTTTTGACATATGATGTTTTCAGTTTGATGGACACAAGTTTGATAGAATTTACCTATTTCACACAGCTTGAATAGTTGAAAAATGACCTTAGCAGTGCTGTGCTAATGTATAGATTCATGTACCAATCTCTTGCTGTTTTCTGCCGTACGTGACTAATATTTATGACCTACCATGTCTTGACATAGAATGTGTGGACTAGGGATATGACCATGGGATATGGCCATTGTTGACTGGCCAGCATTTAACACCCATCCCTAGATGCTCTTCAATAGCTGGTGACAAGCTGCCTTCTTGGTCGTCTGACTCCTGCAGTCCATTTGATGTAAGTAAATATGCAATTCCTTCAGGAAAGGAGTTCATTGGGCTGAGCCAGTTTTCTGAGTACAACTCATATGAAATCCATAAAGGCATAGTATGTGCATAAGCACCATTGTCAATCTTGATATATAGTGCATGCTGTCCATTCCTTTTGGTGTATCTCACTCAAACAGAGGTAAAGGCTTTAGCTTTCCTGATGACATCCATATGGTGTTTCACATTGACCCCTTGACTGGGGTCTATAAGCTGTGATATTGCAGTTATACCTCAGAATTTCTTGCTATGTTTATGTACCATGTATGGAATGTTGGAAGATTCTTTGGCCTGTTCCTTACCTGGCTGTTCTTCATGAGCTCCTATGGACAATTATGTTGCACTTTAGTTTTCTCCAGGCAAATGGCTTTCGTACTCACATTATTTCAATGGCATCTTTTAGAACATTGTTTGCATTTGTCATGTAATTCTAGATACCATCCTACGAGGTGAGACAAGCAACACCTCATATGGGATTTAGACATTCCACTGTTCTTGTTGATGGCTGCATCAATTAGTCAGTGTAAAGCACCTGTAGATGCTGCTGTGTCAATTGTTTTGAACTTGTGTCTTTCTTCTAATGAAACGTAATTGATATCCCTTGAGTTTGTCCAAAAGTGCTTTTTGGAAGAGTTTATTGAGGCAATGATCGGTTTCATAGTTGGATGGTTTCACCTAGCTGTGCTTTTTTATTTCATTCATAGGATGTGGGCCAGCATTTATTGCTATCTCTAGTTTTCCTTCAGAAAGTGGTGGGGATCTGCCTTCTTGAACCGTTGCAGTCTGTGTGCTGTCAATGAACTCACAACACTGTTAGGGTCAGGGTTAGAGGAATTTCACTGAGCAACAAAATGGTTGTATATGTAAACTCATGTTTCTCTTTATTCTGAAATAGACTCAAACTTTAAGTTGATCTTAAGTTTGCTACAGCAAGCCTAATAGTATTCTTCAAGTTGTCTACAGAAAGCACAGGAGAGCCACATGTGTTCCACTGAATCTCTGAGCCACCACAATATTTTGATAGGTTCATAGATAATTGGTCCCAAATGACTCCTGAACCTAACTGAGATCCCGCTATCACAAGGCAAGATTCCAGCACTGGCCCTTCCCACTCTCAGTTCACTTGGTGACATTTTTTTCCCCAATATTTGTAACCTGATGCAAGCACTGCGTTTGATTTTCCTGGCCCCCCTCCCTTCAGGTCTGCTGTGATAATCAGCTCATTGTATTTTCTAGCCATTAGTTTGAAACCTGCTCATTGAATCTGTAGTGTGTGTATCCCATGAAAAGTCAAAAGCAGTTTCGGGAGCAAAATGGCAATTCTCAACAACTAGTAGAGGTTATTCTTGAGGGCAGTAATACAGGATTAGTATGAGAGCTGTAATGAGTGCAGAGTGCAGGTTCAGTACAAAGAGGATGAGAAAAGTCAAGAGAGGGTAGAGTAAAGGCAGGAACTTGCTGGATGTATTATAGCACGAAAATCTAAATAATGCCCTGAAGCCAGGTGCAAGCATTGTAGTGTTTGAAATGGGATGATTTTTGAGTATGGGCAAGAAGACAACAGAATAAACAGGATTAAAAGTAATAGGAAGTTAGGAACATTTTAGGTGATGAATCAGGAAGACATAGCATGCTTGGTATTGACTCAGGAACAGAGAACTGGAGGAAACCACAGGAGATGAATTGTGAACTTCAGGAGAGGGCCCAACAGCAGAAGCCTTTGAATAAAGTAAAATGCAAATTGAAAAATATCATGGAGATAAATAGCTCAGACACTGATGCAACCAGCAAAAATCCTTCCAGACTAAAAAAAAATCAGTGTCCATAGAAAGGTGGCAAGTAACCAATCTTAAATAGATTCAGAGGAACCACTAGCTATGCAATTTTCTGAACAGTTATAGTTCTACAAAATCTTATAGGCTAATTAATTGTTAAATTAATTATTTAAAAAAGTAAACTTAAGCTATAGTTTGCATTTGATATTCAGCAAATAAAGAAAATTAATGTAATTAATAATGGTATAGATAATATCACATTAATAAAGGAGGTGTTTGTTACCTCGTGAGTGGTTTTCACAATTACTGAGACAGGTTATTTATGGTTTTGCAGTTGTATTTAATAATTGTTCTTAGTAATATTGAAAAGAGGATTTCGGTTAGCTGGGTTGTCTACATGTCTAAAGGGTGTATCAGATTAACAGCACTGGAGCAGGGTTCCATCTCCACTCTGACTAAGGTAGTTTCAGGATTTGCCTCACCCATAGCAAAATGAAGGCACTACTCTTGGTTAGGTAAACAATTACCAAGGACTTTTCTTCGGTACAGAGAACTGAAGAAGCAACTTTAGAATTACTAAATGAGCAGAAATATTAAGCAGATAACATGGAACTGATGTGAAAAAGGAATTGTTGAGTTATTTTACAATTGTGTTTACAGAGAAGTTACCACTTATAAATCTGCACCTGAAGCAGGAAGATAGATCATTCACATATGTTACTGTTACATAATCGACTCCAGGAGCTGTACGGGTATGAGAATAATTGCAGAAAGAAGTGAGACACTACATGCAATAATAAAAGCAAACTGTTTTGCAATTCTTTTGAGTGATGGGGCATGATTTTATCCTAGATGTTAAAAATATATGATCATGTTTTATTTTTACCTGTTTCCAGCTAATGGAATTACATTCTTATTCATACTGGTATGAATGCTAGATGCAACCAATGAATAGACCAAATACAATAATGAGGAGAATTCTTCATTTTACAAATGGCCCCTAAATACATCTGGGGCCTTATTTTGCAATGTAGTTATATAACAATGGAATAGTACTGTTCTCATCGGATTTAAACAATCATTTTTGATTATTTACTAATTTTCCCCTCTTCCATACTCTATTTAAAATGCACATTGTTATTTAAATTTGATTTCATTGCACCAGCTGTCCTTTGATACATCATCTATATGGCAATTCTTCATTTTTACATGTGTAATCTTGGATAACAAGCTATTTGACAATGGAATGAACAAAAACTGAATGAAGTGTCCTCACCTTGTGTCCATCCATGAACAAAGCTCACTGGGTGGCAATTTGGATTGAGAATTTCAGTTAGTTTGCTTCTTCTTAAACCCACTGTTGCCTTGTTTGAGAAAAGATCATTCGAGACAGACTGGTGGTCAAACCTGAGATTTCTCCCCTGTGCAGTCTATTTGCACTGCTCTGGATGGCGCCTTATCCACTACAGCACTGGGGGTGACCAACATAGCATTTTGTGGAGAATCTGTTCATTACTTAATGAATGTGACAGTTTTCTGTTCTAAGCACTTTGAGAAAACCAGCAGTTAGTTAGCTGCATATTTTAATTTGCAACTACCAGTACTACCAGAAAACAAATTGAATGCTCTTTTAAACCCACGTGGATTCTTTATTAAAGCAATAACAATATCATTTTAATGGATCAGTCCCAGTGCTTTGATTGACTTGTAAGCATTTACTGCACCATGTTGCATCAGAATTATGTCTCTTTCCACAGTTTTCTTCCTTATCAGCATCTTTTTGTCCTGTTGGAACCCCAATGGCCACTTTTATGCAAAAGTTATGTTTGAATTGTTCACCCAAGTAAAATATTATTGATTTCCATGTTCAAATTATTTAGATTTCAAAATTTAAAGTATGAAATACTCTCTGCTAGTACATATTCATGTTTTAACTGCAGCATTTTATTTCATCAACCAGTCAAATGTTTTATTAGCATTGCAATTCTTTCAGATTATTGAGTACAATACAGCTTTAAAAGTTACTCTAGCTCATAAGCTTCCGGTCTACATGCATAATTTAGTATGAACTCATTAATATTCATCGGCTGCAGTTGTGATTAGGGAAAACAAAGTGAGTATCCATTTTACTGAATAAGAATATTTTTTACATGTATTATTGAGTAAAAAGTAATCTAACAGTAACAATGAATTGTAAGGCTGGCTCACGGTATTTGTGGCTTTTTTAATCATACTAATTATTTTTGATCACTCTACCTTATACGAAAGCAAGTCATCCCAAAGATCTTTTGTATTTAATTTTTGCTTAGATAAAGTATTATCGTCAAAATGATGTTGCTCAACTGGATCACACTGAATTACTCTACTAGCAATATCATCAACTGAGTGGCTCATGATTTTTCTGTTCAATTTAGGAGATTATCCATGCAATTGTGCTTTAAGAGAAAGAAGTGAGGCAATTTTGGGATTAAAGCTTGAAACGAAAGTTTAAGCCAGAATTTAAGTGAGGTAAGGAGATGAGAGAAATGTCAATCAGTCAGTGTGGCCAGTAATCCAGCCTCCATTTGCACTCGGTGCCAATTACCCAAGGATGGGAGAGAAAGTTGGACCCAATTAAGAAGTCAGTTTACTTGGTAGCAAACTCATTAAAAGACTGTCCCTGGTAAGATTTTGGACTTTGTGCCAGATGGACAACATTCAGCAGCTGTCAGGTTTTAGATGAGCTGCACGGAAAAGGCGGGAAGAGTTTTTAAAGGTAAGTAACTTTTAAGTGCCTTTGATTGTTTTGATTTCAATTTGGTCATCTTTGGTTTGATTTGATTTGATTTATTACTGTCAAATGTACCTAGGTACAGTGAAAAGTTTTGTTTTGTGAGCAGTGTAAGCAGATTATTACGTATAGAGATCATAGGGTGATTGAACACAGTGAGCTTCACAGTTCTGACTTGAAATATTTTAGCATTCTTTGTGCTATTTTGACCAAAAGCAGAAAATAGGCTCTAAGTGGGTGCAGCCAACAAGATAAAATAAAGAACAATTGAAAGTTTCGATTTAACGTGTCATTTTTCGGTTAATTGATGATTTTGATCATTCACACGTACCTGGCAGGAATGGAGATAGTGGTGTTGTCGTATGCTGCTGAATAAGTAATCCAATGATTTGGATTTTAACACTTTCAGTCCAATATGATTCTTAGTCTTCAAGTAGAATCATAGTGCACTCAACTTTAATTCTGTTTTTCTCTCCAAATATGTTGCCAGACCTGTTAAGTTTCTCCAGCATTTTGCCTGTGGTTTCCATCTTCTGCAGTATTTTGCTTTTTGCAGGAGCTACTGTGAATTTGACTAGAAAAGGTTATGCTATTCTCACTTGAGGTTGTATGCCATGATAGTGGACAATGAAGTGGAGAAACCTGGTAATGCTGTCTTTAGTTAAAATCATGAAAGAATATTGAGACTGTGCTGTAAAGCCTGAGTTACAAGATCTCTGCAATAACCTGCTTGGCAAAATCACAACATACTTATTACTGTTTTTGAGTCATGTGAATGTAGAGGAATAGTGTTCTCTGAACTCTCTGGATGGATAGGGCCTCCTGCTGCAAACTCACCCAACTCTCTCTGACTCCTGTCCTTCTCCCATGCTGGAGTTAGTACTGCTCTTTAGGGCCTCATCTTTTCCTCCTATTTCTCATACAGAACCAGGGGAATACATAGAAAAATCCTCATGACCAAAAATTCACTTTCTCCTTTCTGTACAGTTAATCTCAACCCACAAGTGAATGTTGGAAGCTGAGCACGCATTAGGCAGTTCTCAAAGTCTTCTACAGTCTTGTTGATCCTGTTTAGCTGATTGCTGTTAGAACAGCACATTCAATGAAGCATTGTCCAACAAATTATGTGGTGTTCATTTAATGAAAAGTAGCAGATAATTTTAATTGTCAATCAGCATTTTAATGAGTTGAGTAAATGTTTGTCCTCTTCAGGGAGGTTTTGAGGTTCTCATTGTCCTCCTGGGAGTTCCCTCTCACAATCAAGTTCCTAGTACAGCAGTTGCTTTGGAATCTGATGTCAGGCTCTCGACTGACATAACCTGGTCTAGTTTTGAATAATTAGTATCTCAATATTGGGCAAATGAACATTCCATCCATAATACCTGGGAAAGAGTCCCTGAAGTGTTGCGTTTAAGTATCTGGTGCATGAACCTACAGTGTTCACCTCAGAGGTGAGAGTGCTTCCATTTGACCATTGCTATGACAGAAGAAGTAAAATGTGAAAAAAATGCAAGATTATCCAATTTGGTAGCAAAAACAATAAGGCACATTATTATCTGAATGGTTATAGATTGAGAAAGAGTGTCTGGGTATCCTTGTGCGCCAGTCACTGGAAGTAAGCAGGCAGGTTCAGCAGGCAGTGATAAAGGAAAATGAGAGGATCCAATTACAGGGATAGTGATGTTTTGCTACAATTGCACAGGACCGTGGAAGTACCTATTTGGTTTCTATCTAAGGAAGGATGGTCTGATTATGGAGGGATTGCAACAAAGGTTTACCAGACAAATTCCTGGGATGATGGAACTGTTGTATGAAGAGAGATTGGTTCATTTAGGATTATATTCTCTAAATTATAGAGGAATGAGGGAGAATAGCATAAAAATCTATAAAATTCTAACAGGATTGGACAGGGTAAATGTAGGAAGGATATTCCTGATAATCGGGGTTCATAGATTAAGGGGATGGGTAGACCATGTAGGACTGAGAACAAGAGAAATTTGTTCAACCAGAGACCGGTGAGCCTGTGGAATTCTCTGCAACAGAAAGCAGTTGAGGCCAAAACACTGAATGTTTTCACAAAGGAGTTTGAGTCCTTGGAACTGTAGGGTGTGGGGAGAAAGTGGAAACAGAGCTCTATATTGGATAAGGAGCTATGATCATGTTGCATGGCAAAGCAGGTTTGAAGGGTGGAATGACCTATTCCTCCTTCTTATTTCTACCTTGGAATTTCCTTAGCATCAAATATGTCTGGTCAAATATTTAGCTATACTATTTGAAAATTGGGTTTTCAAGAATACATGAAGCACTCGCAGTGAAATTATTCCTGACATAACATTGCTTGCATTTTGTCCTTTAAAATAATTTCAAAAATTTATTCTACATTTCTTATTCCTCTGCTATTAGTAAAGTTTCTTTATTGTTTTTCTACAGTTAGTTTATTCTGTTTCATGAATTTTAAATAAATTAAACCGAACTTGACATATCAAATACAAGAACCAAAAATGTATACTGTCCTCAAAGAAGAAAACATTTTGTTCACATTTTTTATATCCTTAGGGTTTCCCACAATATTTTGCAATGAAGCAGAACCTACTGGGAGCAGAGTGGCAGATACCTGAGAAACAGAAGTAAATTAAAGAATTAATATCAAAATCAGCACAGTATGTGTCTTCAGTTGTCTGACGGGTCACACCATGTAAATGTCAGTGATACCTGGTCTAGGTGGTTACATTGTTAGGGATACATCATAGATCTGAGCTGTAGCCTACACAACCAGACTCAGAATATAAAGGATCTTTCTTCCAGAGTATATTTAAGGCCTTTAGAATAAGTTCCCCAGTGAAAAAGATTGGGCTGGGCCAAGTCTATCAGGCTGTGTTTAAGGAAATGCTTACATTGTTTAGAATCTTGATTGTTCTTGTTCACTGCATCTGTTTAGTCCTTCTTATCTGTATGTGGCTCTGCATTCTTTTTTCTATAAAAGAAAGTGCCTAACAAAATTATTAGTATTTGACATGAAATAATAAGAACAACTTAATTCTTCTTCTGTCCTATATATAAATTATTCAATTAACTCATCTTGCTTCTTTCTCTTTCCGTCTTAATATTCCTTTCTATTAGCTTAACTCTACTCACTCAGTGTCCCTGACTCCATTGCTGAAAAAAATAGACACACTATACAAGTTTTTTGTCTTGCACTTCAACATTATGTCACTTTTTTGAGCAATATTCAAGATGTGCACTACCAAGTGGCTATCTTTGACTCTGTTAAATCTGAACTTAGTCTCAAGATGAAGTGGGATTAGTAGGCGAAGGCAGTGGCATTGATCAAAGACTCACTTTCTTCTCCCAGTGTCTTCTGTGACATCAACAATCTTTCAGATTTTTATTTATACTTGCAAATTTATTTGACTTTCAGTTTGGGCTGTTGGAGAAATTTGGATGGTAGGAGTTTTCTCACGCTCCTCCTTGTCAGACTTTAGCTTTCAAGCAAAAGATCCACATGATACTGAGGGTGCCTCACCAAACATCATTCGACATGAGACTGCATCTAGTCACTTTACAACAATTCCAGTCAAACCACTTCTCATCACATTGGCAGTTTTTCACCATGATCTTCTGACCAGCACTGAACTCTCTAAGTTTCATAGCTTGTGTATCATGACTCTTCCCCACTTTAATAAAATGTGAGGCTGGATGAACACAGCAGGCCAAGCAGCATCTCAGGAGCACAAAAGCTGACGTTTCGGGCCTAGACCCTTCATCAGAGAGGGGGATGGGGGGAGGGAACTGGAATAAATAGGGAGAGAGGGGGAGGCGGACCGAAGATGGAGAGTAAAGAAGATAGGTGGAGAGGGTGTAGGTGGGGAGGTAGGGAGGGGATAGGTCAGTCCAGGGAAGATGGACAGGTCAAGGAGGTGGGATGAGGTTAGTAGGTAGCTGGGGGTGCGGCTTGGGGTGGGAGGAAGGGATGGGTGAGAGGAAGAACCGGTTAGGGAGGCAGAGACAGGTTGGACTGGTTTTGGGATGCAGTGGGTGGGGGGGACGAGCTGGGCTGGTTGTGTGGTGCAGTGGGGGGAGGGGATGAACTGGGCTGGTTCAGGGATGCAGTGGGGGAAGGGGAGATTTTGAAACTGGTGAAGTCCACATTGATACCATATGGCTGCAGGGTTCCCAGGCGGAATATGAGTTGCTGTTCCTGCAACCTTCGGGTGGCATCATTGTGGCAGTGCAGGAGGCCCATGATGGACATGTCATCAAGAGAATGGGAGGGGGAGTGGAAATGGTTTGCGACTGGGAGGTGCAGTTGTTTGTTGCGAACTGAGCGGAGGTGTTCTGCAAAGCGGTCCCCAAGCCTCCGCTTGGTTTCTCCAATGTGGAGGAAGCCGCACCGGGTACAGTGGATGCAGTATACCACATTGGCAGATGTGCAGGTGAACCTCTGCTTAATGTGGAATGTCATCTTGGGGCCTGGGATGGGGGTGAGGGAGGAGGTGTGGGGACAAGTGTAGCATTTCCTGCGGTTGCAGGGGAAGGTGCCGGGTGTGGTGGGGTTGGAGGGCAGTGTGGAGCGAACAAGGGAGTCACGGAGAGAGTGGTCTCTCCGGAAAGCAGACAACCGCCCCAAGAGAATCCCCCTCGTTCTCACACACCACCCTCCCAACCTCCGGATACAACGCATTATCCTCCGACACTTCCGCCATTTACAATCCGACCCCACCACCCAAGACATTTTTCCATCCCCTCCCCTGTCTGCTTTCCGGAGAGACCACTCTCTCCGTGACTCCCTTGTTCGCTCCACACTGCCCTCCAACCCCACCACACCCGGCACCTTCCCCTGCAACCGCAGGAAATGCTACACTTGTCCCCACACCTCCTCCCTCACCCCCATCCCAGGCCCCAAGATGACATTCCACATTAAGCAGAGGTTCACCTGCACATCTGCCAATGTGGTATACTGCATCCACTGTACCCGGTGCGGCTTCCTCTACATTGGAGAAACCAAGCGGAGGCTTGGGGACCGCTTTGCAGAACACCTCCGCTCAGTTCGCAACAAACAACTGCACCTCCCAGTCGCAAACCATTTCCACTCCCCCTCCCATTCTCTTGATGACATGTCCATCATGGGCCTCCTGCACTGCCACAATGATGCCACCCGAAGGTTGCAGGAGCAGCAACTCATATTCCGCCTGGGAACCCTGCAGCCATATGGTATCAATGTGGACTTCACCAGTTTCAAAATCTCCCCTTCCCCCACTGCATCCCTAAACCAGCCCAGTTCATCCCCTCCCCCCACTGCACCACACAACCAGCCCAGCTCGTCCCCCCCACCCACTGCATCCCAAAACCAGTCCAACCTGTCTCTGCCTCCCTAACCGGTTCTTCCTCTCACCCATCCCTTCCTCCCACCCCAAGCCGCACCCCCAGCTACCTACTAACCTCATCCCACCTCCTTGACCTGTCCGTCTTCCCTGGACTGACCTATCCCCTCCCTACCTCCCCACCTACACCCTCTCCACCTATCTTCTTTACTCTCCATCTTCGGTCCGCCTCCCCCTCTCTCCCTATTTATTCCAGTTCCCTCCCCCCATCCCCCTCTCTGATGAAGGGTCTAGGCCCGAAACGTCAGCTTTTGTGCTCCTGAGATGCTGCTTGGCCTGCTGTGTTCATCCAGCCTCACATTTTATTATCTTGGAATCTCCAGCATCTGCAGTTCCCATTATCTCTTCCCCACTTTGTCTTTTTTTTTCACTTTCTTGTTGACATTAGGCTTAAGTAAACTAAAACTTATTGTAAGACTGTACTCAAACACTCACTTGTAAGGTGAACAACCCATTGTAAGCTGTAGGGTTGTTTTGTTAAAAAATAGAAAATGTCCAGTCTGTGGCAAAAAAGCATGGAAATTTCTGCCTAGCTTATCATCCAAACAAATACTTCTGCAAAGAATTTGTCACAATCGACACAATGTTTTCTCCAGTACCATTTGATGCTCAATGATGAGATGGTATTAAAGAGGTTTTGAAGAAGGTCATCAGACCTGAAAAGGTTAATCCTGCTTTCTCTCTACAGATGCAACCAGACCTGCTGAGTTTTTCCAGGAACTTCTGTTTTTGTTTCTGATTTTCAGCATCCACAGTTCTTTTAAATTTTTGTTTGATATTAAAGAATGTCAACTTTATTCTTACTCAGAAGTATTTCAAACTCTTCTGACAAATATTGTGGACCATCAATGCCACCGGTAATCCATCAATTGCAAACTCATTTCTCAAACCTCTACAGTTTTGACACCTGTGGTATTTGGAATAGGTTCAACATATTGCTACTCTCTCGATAATAACTCCAATCATACAATTTCTTATCATGTTGGAACCATTTCACCAAAATTTTCTGACCAGCACTTGTCATGGTCGTCAACCAAAACAATCTACTCGTCCCCTTCTTCTATTACAAGAAATTAACAGGTATCCATTCTTAAGGTTTTCTTGTGTTTGACCATCGAATGAAAGGAACCTTGTTTGGATCATTTCCCATGCACACGCTTTAGAATTTTTCATTAACTCTTCAATAATTTTGCCTGTCTTTGGATATCAAAAATAATTTTAATTCTGCCTAAGTCTATATGAGCCTGATAAAGTTCCACTAACAATCTCATTCTAAGTCTTGACAGAATAGTGCCAGTCTGATACCCCAGGACCAAACGCCTCACCATCCAGTGGTCAGAACCACCACCCATCCCTCTCCCTCTGCATCCACCTGACATACATGACATAGCTAACCCCATCCTCTGCTGCCAGCCTGATTTCCCACCCCAAGACCCAACAACCTCCATATGTTACCTGTCTGATCCTCCAGGACATGAGACCCAATGCTTTTGGCCTGATCACCCCAGACCTAACACTGCACACACTCACCGTCAATATCAGCATGACGTCCTTAATGTGACCCCTCAAGCCATCAGCCTGATCTCCATGAACACTTCCTCATCCAGCAGCCTGACCCTCACACTCTTGGACCTGAACCACACTACATTGCTTGCCTCGCACCCTGCCCACCTGGCATCCTAACTACCTGGCACCCGAACCCCTCACTAGTCTTACATCCTTACCCTTTCATAGCAGCTTTTTAAGTAGCCGGCAGAGCTGGTGACATTTATATGACAGAACATGACAAGCCACACAAACAGTGTATGGTTTCTATCATCTTCTTCACAGCTGCATTCCTGAAGATGTTCATAATATGAAATACCTGTCCATGAGTCTCCAAACAGGTGACATCTAAAGGTAAGCGAGTAATTTTAATCTGACCAAGGCCAGAAGATAGAGTTTCCAACCCTGATCAGATATTTGCATCAATAACTCAAGACCTAGAGGAGACAGCCTTGATTTGTACTTGAATCATTCATTGCACACTGCTGCAAATTCTCATCATAAAGATGTAATAATTGTAATATTGTAGGCTTGATGAAGACTAAGTTAACTTTTAACTAATCAACACAAAATATAAAAATGGTTGCCAGATGTCGCACAGCTATTTCTTGCGAATTCACTTCAGCCAGCTGTAAATTAGCCCAATAAACAGTAGTCAGAATGGTGTGTTATCCCAACCACAAAGGGAACTATTTAGACTTTGATTACCCCTTCAGACAGCACAATGGGTCTTTACAGCTCTAAGATTTTGAGGCTTTTGAGACATCAAGCAAGTGACTGGAAGAAACCCCACAAGGAATTCCAACATAAATTATTTTGCTTTGCATGACAATCATGCAGCGGTAAAACTTAACAAAACGGCTATCTTAAATTTGGTATAAAACTGTGGGACTGCATTTCAAAATCAGAACATCCCAAGATGATATCTCTCACATTCTCAGAGAAGGGCATTTTCAGTTGAGGAGAAAGGCCTTGATGAATCAGACACAATTCTGGTAAAGAGTTTAAATGAACTGCAAGCGCCACAACTGCAGGACGAGTAAGGAACCAGAAACTTTCTGTCTCTCAATGCCTGCTCTACTTACTGAGTCTGCCTATGCCAGCAACAACCCAACCATCCAACGAGTGAGGACATTGCAGTTGCTAAAATTTGACTTCAAGCCTTCAAACCTTTCACCTCAAAGAGAAAAATCTTCAAGCTAGTAATGGTCGTGCAATGTTAATGGATTATACTGACTTTTATCCGACTAGTATTTTTTAATTTGTATCTACTTTTAATCTTTGTATTTGTAGATTAGCAAATAATTCTTTCAACACTTTTACTTAGTGTCTTTGAGCAGTAGAATTAGAATTTGATTGTCACATGTTCTCACATGAATGCGGTGAAAATTTACAAAGCCGGCGCTTATGGCGCTACCTTGGATACAAAGGTGTCTAGGTGCCAAGGAATAAATCAGAAAAATGAAGAAATAGATCATCTAGCATTACAGACTTTTGCACCATCTTTGGTACAAAAGGTATCTAGGAACAAAATCTAAAGAATAAATAAGAAGGATAAAAAAATATATGGTTCAGAATTACTCTCCTTCCAAACAGACAACACAGAGCACACAAGCCTAGGCTGGGCTCCAGGCAGTGCTGGAACTCACCTCCAGTATGAGCAGGACTTCACCTCGAGGCCCAGAGCCTGCATTGGTTTCACTCCAGGCCCAGAGTTTGCAGTGGCTTCATCCCAGATATTGCTGATGCCAACCAAGAGCAGGAGGTAAGAAGAAAGAAGAATAACAAGAAAAGAAACAGTTGGCACAAAACAGAAGTTTCTGGAAAAACTCAGTAGATCTGCTGGCATCTGTGAAGAAAAAATTGGAGTTAATGGTTTTTTTCTTGAGAGATGCTGCAAGACCAGCTGAGCTTTTCCAGCAACTTCTGTTTTAGTTCCCGATTTACAGCATCCACAGTTCTTTCAGCTTTTATTTAGAAAGAAACAGGCAGAGTGGATGAGCTCTTGCTCAGGAGTGTAGATGTACTCCACTGCAAACTTGGATATGGGATAGTTATGCAACAAGCTAAACATTAATTTTATTTTCATTCTAAGTCTTTCCTGTGTTTGCTTTCAAATTGGGACACAAAACAACAAAAAGGAATGTAAATGGATTACATAACTCACAGTTCACATGTCATTCCGTAGACACTCCTAATAGTTGTAACAATCACAATACTGGGCCATCTCACCATTTTCCGCACCTTTAGAGACAGGAGGGCACCACAAACGTAAAGTGCGCTATTTCCCCCTCCAATTTCATTTTCATTTTGACACCCTCTCTCCCTACTTTTCCCTCACTCTTCTTACTGTGCAACTGCCCCTGATGGGCTTTAAAAAAAGGGGCTGTTATGGTGTAATGGCAGAGTCACTATATCTAAGACAGAAGTCTTGGGTTCAAGTTGTATATGCTTCAGAGGAGTGTAATAACATCTCTAAACAGGTTGATCAGAAAATATATATTTTTCACACCATCTCATGCAGACTTCTTCAAAATCATCTCCCAAAGCCAGATTCTCCACTATGCAGAAAGGACACAGGCATAGGAACACTACTACTTACGTCTTCCACTCCAAACCAAAAACCATCCTGATTCAGATTTGTATTGGTATTCCTTCATTGTCACTGGGTCAAAATCCTGCAACACCCTGCCTAAGAGTATTGTGGATGTCCTTACTCAATACAGGCTCAATGGTTCAAAAAGGCAACTTATGAAAATGTTTCATAGAACAAATGTTTTTTTAGTGTACCTTCACATGCAATTTTGTTTCACTATGGGAAATAGGAGAGAACTGGTGGAAGCATTCAGATTGATTATCAGTCCATTGGATGGCATCATAAACTCACCTTCCACAATCAACAAGTTCTAGTGTGGAGCTTGGACCAGGAGCTTCTGGCCAGGGGTAGGGAACCTACCACTACACCCCGAGACTTTCAAGCACAATTAGGGATGGTCCAATAATTGATGGACTAGCCAAAAATACCCATATTCCAGGAGTAAAGAAAAATATCTATCGCATAATTAAATGCTCTACTGAACACCGCACCCTTGCAAATTTCATCACTAATTTTGCTGGCATGTCTGTTGTGATTATAAAATAATTTAGGTAATCAGTGGATAAACATTAATCAGTCTTCACAGAAAATCCCAAAGGATTACCTGATTTTGCATGATTTTCTGATTACAATGTTTGATTTTGTGCTAATAGGCCATCAAAATCAACACTATCTCAAAGCTATATTGCCATTAAGAATGGTACTCCTTTCCTGGAGCCAAATATGATCATAAGTGCTTGGTGGTTGATTAAACAAGTGAACTTCTTACATTAATTACATTTGCTGACCTCAGTGGCACATATATAATCAGCAATGTTTCCTTCTCAACTTGTACCTAATTCTTACCCTACTTTGTTAAAGGAGAGTGAAGCTCCAGGCTTCTCCACATCATCTTCTATTATGTGAAATGACACCAAACCTAACTCCTGTATGAGACATCATGCTAAAACCAAATGATTCTTTAAAGTGTGTCAATAATGCATCATTTGTCAGTTCTTTTCTTCTCATGTTTTCTGGCACTCTACAGACTGTTCTCAATCTCTTTCGGTCTTCAACAGTTGAGACATTGCTATAGATGTATTAGCTCAATTGAGGATAAATAATACACAACAGTCCAGTTTTAGAATGTTCTAAACCCATCTTTGTCCCCTGGCCTTTTTGCTTTAAAAATCTCCAGCGTCTCCTGCAATGTGTGGAAACATCACCGTCTATTCAGTGATGTGGGTATGTTGCACTTGAAACCATGAAGCAACAGTTGTGCATTTTAGCTTTATTTCATATTCTTGTATTAACCTAGGACTTTTTAAACTATAAAATATGCACTTTCTCTGTCTTACTGCTAATTGGACTGTCATCAAAGGAATAGAATACATCTCTCATTTAATTTCATACACATTCTATGACTCTGGAATACCGTAAAATCAGCAACCACCCCAAATGCTAATTTTTCTACTGATACAACTCATTGTCTACATGAATGGCAAGCTGCTCATTGCTCTTCTTAGTAATTCCAATTGCAAATATGCATTTAACAAATCTATCTTCCTGAACATATTTCCATTGGCTAAGCTAGAAAGCAAATCTTCACTGCTAGGTAATGGGTAGTATCCTTCTCTGTCACCTTAATTATATTTGCATGTCGTCTCTAGCAATCCAACCTGGAACAGGAATTTATTGTCATTGGAGCCTGTTCTGCCATTCAACAGAGTTGATGTGTTACTTGACTCTATATACCTGGCCTTACTCCATATCTCTTCAATTTTTGTAGGCCACAAACACTATACATTCTCTTGTTTAAAATGAATAATCTAGCATCAAATATTGTGAAAGGCATACAAAATTTATACTACCCTTTGCATGAAAAAAGTTGCCTAATTTCACCCCTGAAAGTCTTGGTTCTAATTTTTTAGAATGAATAGAAATGGTTTCTCCCAAATCCCAATGTGTTCTTGAGGGCAGGGAATGGATGGGAATAAAAATCAATTGCCCAGTTTCAATAAAAGGCTCACTTACTGCAACTTTTCCAGTTCACCTTCAGCAAACAATTGACAGTGAGTTTGCATCAAAATTGAGGTTTGAGAGAAACTCAGAGGATTGCAACAGGCATAGGTAAAGAAAAAAAAACTTGCACTAATGCAATAAGCCCACAATGTAGTTCAAATCCTTTTAACCCATGTAAAATCTTCGAATAAGAAGTTTGGGGGTATCTGAATGCTAATGCATGGTAGAACAGAGATAGGAGTGCAAATTTTGAACATTGTGAAGTCTGACATCCTGACGCCTCAAAATTAGATCAGATACCGCTCTCCAGCTAACAGAAGTCAAATCAACCTGGTAAATCTAGTTGATATCAAGACCTGGATCATCAAATGTATTCATTTTTAAATTTCAATTTAATTTAATTTAAAATTGACTTTATCCATAGAAATATCTTTATATACACATTATCACAGATGCAGTTCAGTTCTGAACAGTAACGCACGTATCAAGGAAACAAACAAACATTGGAATTCGAACTATCCCAAAAAAGCCAAAGGCTCCTCTTACTTGAACAGGACTATATTTACATGCATTTCAGGCACGAGGAGGGGCTTTTATTCATTTTTACAGTAGCCGGTGTTTGAAGTGGCTACAAGGAAGAGAAAGCCAAAGAGATAGAAGTGGTCAGGCCACTCCTGCCAGAACATTTAGTTATATGTGTCCCTGTTGTTTCAGGTACCCACAACTGCCGACCAAAGTTGAATGTCTTCTCTGAGTCTATGATACTGCACAGTCAGTTGTCAAGATCCTGGGTAAACATATTTCAGAATTTACTGAAAGTTGTTCGCCCAATTCTTGCTGATTTTCAGGTCAATAATTTGAATATCACTTCAGTTTTCTTCATCCAAAATGGGAGCAACACCTGAAGCTTTGCTCAGCTACAATGTCATTTCACAGACTAATTTCAAACTGTAGGCACTTACAATAGACAAAGGCTTATAATTTTACAGCACTATTAAGTTAATTCAACAAACACAAATTTTGACTCCTAATGTTCATTAGCATTTCAATTCACGCCTGTTGGTTATTTTGACCATTATAGGAATTTATAGACGAAGTAATTTTAGTCACATAAAGCAAAAGAAAATTAAATTTATAAAATAAAGAGTCAAACTACTTGTATCATAAGTAAATTGAGGTAAATTGTTTATTTCATTTCACTGCCAATTATAGTTCTCTAAAAACACCTGGTAAAACATTAAGCTATGCCTGTCTTTAACTGATGCTCTTGTCTGTTACTTCATTGACAATTTAATTTTATAATGATCTTAAATTCCCAACTGAATTGCATCTATTCTGGATGCAGTTAATGTACAGAATGTCAGAAAGATAAAGATGTTACTGTAAGATAAAAATGTTATTGAGTATGCAGAAATAATTCTGCAAATAGAACAAAGGTTACAGCTACCTAAAAGACATTGGGCCGGATTTTCAAATGCCTTTCAGCAAATACATTTCCAAAAACATGGTTCTGGAATTTATCTTGGGATCCAATTGCCATCCTGCTGCTGGTTGCTGTTCCTCAGCATTTCTGCACAATCATTAGTCAGTATGTTATTCTTCACTCATTTCATGCATGATTGGCACACCATACCTTAATCTGAGCTGGCTTCTGTTACTTCACAGTGTAGCCTCACGATCAATAATGACTTCATATGATTTTGGGTGAAAACGTATTCCATAACATTTGCTGCTCTCCAAGCACTTGGATTTGAATTTTTAACAATCACCCTCATCGTTTATTTTTTATTCTCTTCTGTCTTTGAACATAAATAACCTGTTTCAGAATGGGTAAACAATTTGTTGCTGGGCACAATTCTTCATTTTTACCTTCTGAGATAAAGTAGCACTGTGGATGGTGACCCCTTATCCATTAGTTATTTTTTTAGGTCTGGTGACCCTACCTCAGGACTGCTAGGAAAATGTCGGTTTGCCTGCAGAAGATAAAGTGGGGGGAGGGGTAAGGAGTAAACAATAGGTGGGGATAGAGCTCAAAGAGGAAGAAGAACAGTTGGACAGGTAAAGCAGTGGATAATGATCTGCCTAGCTGCTAAAGTGCTCTGTTAGTGGCTAATAATGGGATGTGTGTAATGTGATAACATGTAAAAGCTAAAAGAACAGTGGATGCTGTAAATCAGGACAAAAACAATAGTTGCTCAAGAAGCTCAGCAGGTCTGGCAGCATCTGTGAAGAAAAATCGGTGCTAACATTTCATGTCTGGTGAACCTTCCTTAGAACTGATGCATATGTTACAACAAGGCCCGCTGTGTCAGGGTAGGGGCAAGGTCATTGGAAAGTTCAAGCTTTAAAGTTATTGAGCTCGATATTGACCTGCCTGAGCATTGCAGCAAGCCTGAAGCAGAGATATTGGCCAGGTAACAGGGTGGTGTGTTGAAGTGGCAGGCAACTGGAAGCTCAGGGCCTTTTTAGTGGGCAGAACATAAGCAACTCTGCGAAACCGTCACCCAGCCTACACTTCATTTCTCCAATGTAAAGGAGACTACATTGTGAACAGCGAACGCAATAAACTCGATTGTGTGAAGCGCAGGTAAAGTGCTGCTTCACCTGGAAGATATGTTCGGGCCCTTGGGATACTGAGGTGGAGGAGGTAAATGGGCAGGTGTTACACCTTTTGCAGTTGCAGAGGAAGATGCCATGGGGCTGAGGGGAGGTGTTGGGAGAGAAGGAATTGTGGACCAAGGTGTCCCGGAGGGAACAGTCCCTGCAGAAGGTGGACAAGGGAGGGGAGGGGAGTATGTGTCTGGTGGTGGCATCTCACTGGAGGTGGCGAAATTGGGGGTTTACACCCTTCCTCTGACTGGATCCAAAATGCTAACTCTGATTTCTCTCCACAGATGCTGCTAGACCTGCAGAAGTTTTCTAGCAATTTCTGTTTTTTTTCCAAGTTTACAGCATCCACAGTTCTTCCAGACCTTATCCACTAGTGTTACATGAAAATGCAGCAATGTAAAACAAAAATTTTGTTTTGTTGCTCATCACTTAATGATTATTAATTTGAAGTACTTGCCATATGTTCTGTTAGATCATTTGAGTGTGCATGATGACAATGTAGCATAGGTCACTACCTACTTAGTACATACATTTTGAAATGGTTTGCCATTGAACTGTGGTCTACTGTCAGATACTACATGTTCTGGGATACTTAAAAAACAGAAAACAGTGCTTATCATGTCAACGATGGTCATGCTCATCATGTCATTAGGTCATCAGTCATTTTAAGGAGTAGTCCATCACAATTATGTATTTCTTTCCTGTGTGCTATTTTCATTCGGGGAGTGAAAGGAACATCTTGTGGGTGTTGAGGCTCCATCTGCTGCTGGAGCTGACACATTGGGAATGCCTCACATACATTAATGTGTCGTTGGATATCCAGGTTTATCCTGACCCAATTTACAAATTCCACACTAGCCATCTGGTGAGTTCAACACTCATACGGCCCTGGTGTAACATGGATGCGATATTTTGAAGTAAAGTTGTTGATATTAGCATTTATTTTCCCTCGAAAATGACTTCCTGTGATATAATACATTTGTATCTGTAGTGACAAAATGAACAAGTATTCTCAGATACCTCTTTAATACAGACAGGCCATGGCAGGATAATGATCTTCTGCATTTCTTGTAGTTACTCACCTTCAGCAGTTGCTATCGCCAACTGTTCACACTTGTTCTGACTAAAATGTAACAGATCAATCTTGAGAAGAACTGCAATATCTTATTCTGGAGCATTAATATGTAGGTCAAGAAGAATCTCACTCTTTGTGTTGGTAATCTGCTCAGTATGTCAGTGATAATCATCCTCGTATCTGGATTGTATATTAGTTCAAAATCAGAATCAAAATTTGAGCTCATTGACTGACTTGATTATGCCCTGTGTAAATCAATTTCAGAGATTCCACAGTCTGCAAGACAGACAGGCATTTCTGTAACATCGCCTTTAGCTCAACATCATGTGTTGCCTCCCTGGTGCCTGAAGACCAATGGTCAGATTTCCAAGACCTGGGTGTGAAAGAAAGAGTAGGACCTCAGAGGTCTTGCCTCAGAATTGAAAGTGTCACATGCCAGCAAGAGTTCAAATAGGAAGATGTGGAGGATCAATGCCTGGCTTGATGAATAATGAAAGAAAGAGTTTGGTGGGTTCTTGGAACATAGCTCTGAGGCACCAAGTACCTATTCAAAAAGAACCAGGCACTCCTCAAGATACTAGAACCATGCTCCTTGTAGATAGGTTTATTAATACGCTTGCATAACGATTTTAACTAAATTGGCAGGAGGATGGGAACCAGCATGTAGAACTAGGAAAATGAATAAGATGTACAAAGTGAGAGTGTTTGATAGTAATGAACATAAAAGTAGTACCATGTTCGATAGAAGCAGACTGAGAAGGATGACAATGAATACAAAGACAGGCATAGAATGCATGCATGTTAATGTATAAAGTGCGGTGAAACAGACTGATGAGCTACATGCACAAATAGCTGTGACAATGATGGAAACATGGCTTAAAATAGAGTACACTGTGTCCATAACATTCAATGATCATAAGTGTTCAGAAAAGATAGGGAAGAGACAAGTACTGGTAAGCCTGCAGCAGTGAGTATAAAAGACATGGTTGGAAATGGAGGAAGTGACAGAATTCATTTGGTTGGACTTGAAAAGCAGAAAAAGTATGATCTCACTTCTGGGGTATTCTAAAGCCTTCCACATACTGAAAAAAAATAGGGGTAGGACTAGAAAAATGCAATAACTGCAAAGTGGTGATATTGGACAACTTTAATTACAGAAAAACATTTGGAATAATGCTAAAAGGTAAGAAGGAATAAAGATTTTCTTAAACATGTTCATTGATCAGCCCAACTGGAAAACTGGTATTGGGGATCTGGTGTTGACAATAGGGACCAAATATATGCAGGAAAATAATTGGACAACAGAATCATGTTATGACCAAGTTAGTAATGGAGAAGTTCAATGAGCAGTCTCAAGCTGTACTTCTAAAATGGAAGATGTAGACAGAGTAAAAGTAAACCAAAGATTGTGGGGAAAATGGTTATGGAACAATCTTTAAGGAGAAGATTTCAGGTGTAGATTAGATACATTCCAACAGAAGGAGAAAAACAAAACGCCTTGGTTGACAAGTGATTTTAAAAATATGATGGAATGAAAAAGGTGCATGACTACTATCAGGTGAATTCTTCAATTCAGAACCAGATCAAATATAACAAAGCAAGAGGCAACATGAAGAAAAAAATACGATTTACATAGAAAACGATTTGGATATAGAATGTTAGTTGACATAAAAGGGATTGCAAATCTCTTCCACCAGCATGTAAACAGTCTTCTTTATCTTAGTCAGCCCAACAGGATTGAGGATGACTTGCTTCAACTCTAGTTCAATGGGTTCTCAGATTGTTGATTAATCCAATTCACAACCTCCACATACTGTTCATGTGCGATACAGTGCAAGGAGACCCCATCTAAGAATTGTTTGGGGTTTGTGTCCTTTTACCAATGCCTTAACCTTACTTGTTAATATCCTTGAAGTTTGTCAATGTACTTGATTCTTTCTTGAATTATTCTTAACTAATTTTCTTGGTGTGGGGATGCATGTCTAGATTTCAGAGGTAAATGAAGAAAACTGGAAGAGATGGAAATATTCAAAGCAACTATGTTCTCAGCCTGCTTGGTGGATAGACAGGGCTGATGCAAGGTCGGAGTGTATGCTTTCTTCTTAGGAATGAAGATGAGCATTGGCCATTCCTTTCTCTTTGGGGACATGCCCCATTCTGCAATGTCATATGTCGCTGTTGCTGAGGCAGTGAAGCATTTATCATGTCCCACAGTTGTCATTCAGCTGAATCTGACTGGGTTTCTTCCTGCCCAACTTGATTGCGGATTGGTCACAGTGTCAGTTGTCTCTTAACAGATAGCAATATTATGCAGGGGACAGTCTCGGAATAAAGCAGCAATCAATTTCAATAACGAAGCAATTTTCACTCAAAGGGTGGTGAATTTTTTGAATGCTCTTCCTGATAAGGTTGTAACGGTACACCATTCATGAGTATGTCCAAGACAGAAATCAACAGATGTCCATATATTAAAAATATCAAGAAGTACTGAAATATGGAGGAAAATAGTATTGAAGTGGAAGATCAGACATGCTCGCATTGAGAGTTGGTGTGAGACTTGAAGGGCTGAATGGCCTACTGCTGCTTCCATTTTCTAAGTTCTTATACTCCAGCACACTTCGTGCAGCATGTGCCCTTCCCTGGTGGAATTGATCTGTGAATGTTCCCTTGCTGTGGGATCCTTTGATGGTAATACAGCTCTTTCTGCCTCACACTGCAGTGAGTTTTCCAATAAAGTGGCAACTTCCTTTGCTCTCTGTGCCTCACTCTGCCTCGGGAGTAAGTGGTCTGTGCAAGTTGGAGGTTTGGTCACCTGGATGATACCTCCAATGCTCTCTTCCGAAGAAGATTGGATGAATCCTCCTTTTTTGCAGGATGTTGGCTGATGTGATAGTTCTGCAGAAATTCTCCAGTCTCTTACATCAGATTTGTGTCTGGTACCTTCTCATTTCATGCTGGAGTACTCTTCCAGTGGTGCAATGTGTTTTAGGCAACCTTCAGGGCTTTCTGTTAATGCTCTAGGTTGGATTTCACATTTGACAAGTCTTCCAAGGCTTCATTCCTATTTGTTTTGTTGTTTGGAAACAGATCCTCTTGGATTTCTACTTTGAGCTCAAACGCAATTACTATCCCATACTCAGGTCAATGGCTCACTGGAGTTGGATTCTGCTCCTGTCATTTTCTCATTGATCATGGCTACATGGGGAGACTTTTATGTAAGAGGATATTCTTTGGCAGTCCAGAAGTTCCTGTTGCTTCATTGGGTTGCATGACTTCTGTGGCATCATGAGCGTTGCCTCACCACACAACATGCTCTCCTCAAACCAGGGCAAGGTCCAAAGTCTCCTGTTGGTTGCTGTGTTTAGTCGTGCCACAGTTTATTTTCATCTACCTTGTCTCTGAAAGGCAATATACAGTCTGGGTCATCTCTATGGTCATCAGTGTGAAAAGCTGTTGGTAATGTCTCTCTCACAGAAATATAGAAATAAGGAGGAGTAGGCCATTCAGCCCTTCCAGCCTGCTGCACCATTGAATATGATCATGGCTGATCATCCAACTCAGTGCCCCGTTCCCATATTGGCCCCATACCTTTAATCTCTTCAGCCTTATGAACGATACCCGACTTTTTCTAGAATACATTGAATGTTTTGGCCTTGAGTGTTTACTGTGACAGAGTAAGTCACAGGTTCACTACTCACCAGGTGAAGATGCTTCTCCTCAGCTCAGTCCTCAATGGTTTGTGCCATATTCTCATACTGTGACCACTGGTTATGGACTGCCCGGTCATCAGAAACACCCTTCCTTTGTCTAAACTGTCTATTCCGGCAGAATTTCATAACGGTTTATCATATGCTCCCTCATTCTTCTAAATTTAAGTGAATGCGATCCCAATCATTCAATCTCTTTCATAGGTCAAAGAGGTGGGACAGAATTCGAGTAAAGGAACAGAGATGTCTTACTTTGATAGTATAGGGTCTTGGAATATTGATGCAGTTATGGTCTCTGTATCAGAGGAAGGATATTCTGGCTATAGAAGGAATGCGAAGAAGGTTTACCACACTGAATCTGAGATGGAAGGTCTGGCGTTTGAAGAGAGATTGGATCAGTTAGAATTATATTCACTGGAGTTTAGGAGAACGAGAGGGGATAGCTATGTACCTATAGCAAATTGAATGCAGTAGCTCAAGAAGGCAGCTCATTACCATCTGCTAAAGAGCACCTAGGTATCGGCAATGAATGCTGGCCCAGTCAGCACTACTGACATCCCATGAATGAATTAAAAAAAGGTGACAGATAGGTGCTTGCATCTGTATATACTGATTAGTGGAGCTCCAAGATAACGTCAATACATTGATGAAGGTACCTGAAGCAATGGGCCTTAGGCTGACCACCCAGGAGACAGAGGTTCTCCAACAGCCTGCTCCTGCTCCCCCCAACTACTAAGATCCACAGCAAGCCATTGGATAGTAAGCCATAACTTGGGAGCATCCTGTCAGCGAGGGAAGATTTCGAAAATGAAAATCAACATTGCAATGTGCTAACATAGCCTTCAGGCTTCTGAGAAAAAGTTTGTCTGTTTGCAGTGACCTCAAACCTTGCATCAAGCACATGGTCTCCAGGGCAGCAGTGTTACGTTCTCTTCTGTGTACGTTGGAAGCATTGACAATGTACAGCAAACACTTCAACCTCCTTGAGAAATATTACCAGTGATGCCTCTGCAAATTCCTGCAAATCCACTCACAGGATAGATCGAATACTTGCTCCAGTATCAGTGCCCTCCGTCAGGCTTCTCTGATAATAAGGCACTAGTTCTGAATAACCAAGGAGCACACCAATGTAACAAAGTGTGGAGCTGGATGAACACAGCAGGCCAAGCAGCATCTCGGGAGCACAAAAGCTGACGTTTCGGGCCTAGACCCTTCATAGCATGTCTGGCACAAGCTGCCTAGTCATGGCAAACAATTGCCAAGAGGGCAGAGGAAATATTTCAAAGATGTCCTCAAAACCTTCCCAAGAAATGCAACACTCCCACTATGTCGTGGGAATCTCTTGCCCCAAATTGAAGGAGAAGTATCCACAAAGGTTCTAATCATTTTGAGTGTCCCCGTCAGACCCTACTTGAAGGCCCCAGCATAAACAGCGGAAATATGTGAAAAGCCAAGCATCACACCCACCCAGTTCTTTGAACATTGCCCGTTCCACACATGGCATAACGCATGGTCCACTACATTATTTAGACTCCTCTAAATACACAATTCCAGAGTGGAAGAAAGTCATTGGTTCTGATGGACTGCCTTGGAAGAAGAAATGCATTATTGAGGTTGCTGGGAATGCCCTTGAATAATTTAATCACAGATCCTGAACAAAAAGAAGCCGTCTACAGTGTAATATAGAAGAACTGCGGATGCCGGAAATTTAGAACAAAAACAGAAATTGCTGGAGAAACTCAATAGGTCTGGCAGTGTCTGTGCGGTGAAAGCAGAGTTAACATTTCAAGTCTGGTGAACATTCATTAGTGCCAAAAGCAGCTAGAAAAATATGGTATATATGCTGAAGACGGGGTGGGGAGGAAGGTGTGAGCAAATGTTCTCACTCTCTGGGCTCTGTCTCCACCAGTCTGTTTATCTCCCCCTCACTCACTAAACCCCTCCCACATCCTTTTCAACACAAATGTCACTTTGTCCTAGTTGCTATCAGTTCTGATGAAGAGTTGCTGGACTCAAAATGTTAACTCTATTTTTTTCCTTGACAGATGCTGTCTATGTTGTCACTTCCTTGCCCATTCCTGTTTATCCACTTTCTGGTGTTCCTAGTCCTAAGATTGCCAGAAGATCTTTTCCATATAAAGCACCTTTTGGGGTTTCCTTTTCTCCATTCTCCTTCTCTCTCTTGAAGTGGCTTCATCTGCCCTGTGTAACCTCTCCCTTTGTTTGGAGTTGTGCAGAATTCCCAGAGGAAGTTCTAACAGGTCATCCAGAACTGGAAAGGACATCTTTCAGTACAATACTTTACATGATATAAAAATATATTACAAGAACAGCTGGAGAACTCCCTGGTGTATTCAAACTTCAAATCAAAAATAGGAAACCTCCAAATTTACATGCACATGATCCCTTTGACTACTTTTTCTCAGAGTTTCTTCATTCCACTTTAATTTCATGTTTAGCTACGTGAGGTTCCCATTGGCTACAGGAGAGTGTTGGAAAAGACACTGGTATTTATAATCAGCATGGCACATGTACTCATGATCATACTGCTCTGCATTTCTAATGTACTGGACTACATACAAAAAGAGCTTCACTAAGTTGTCCTAGGCATTTCTCAGTGTCTCAGTTCTTACTTTTTGATGTTACTTGGCCATAAAATTTTGTGCAGTCTGATTTAGGTATATTTTGTTGGAAAAAATGGTTTCACATAACTAAATTAATGCAATGGAATCCTGCTATACATAGAAGGCCGGGCATTTATGACACAATGTCAGTTATATCATCATCCAGAAGGAAAATATTAAAAAACTGTATTGACATTTTATATAAATTCCTAGATGTTCTCTATTTAAAACAAACCTATTTTTCCCACTATCAATTTTATTAAACTTGTTTAAGCCAAACAAAATGAGAACCTTTACTACTTTATCTGTAATTCTTCACCTATTTGGAGATCATTCACGTGCAGACATATTAGATGGCACATTTCTCTCCAGAACCTTACAGTAACAAGATTAATAGAAAATCTGATTGCTGAAGTACCACTGCAAGTAGATAAACCAGTCATCCAAAGCCTACGCCATGTATTTCATCTTTATATAGTCAAGCCTAATTCCAGCAATTTCTGATCCCTACATTCTCCGGAGGCTGATGTCAGTACTTGCCAGCACTTGTTACATGACAATGGTAGAACCATTCAGGCTGACATCAAAATATCTCTATTGGATATGACCAAAGTGGCTATCACCATGGCAGCATAATCCATGGACTTGACAATAGATTATCCTCAAAGTAGAGCCCCCCACTATAAGAGTAAAAGATTTTTAATAGTACCTGTCAAATTTCTTCACAATCTAAGGATTTGTAAAGTGCATCTCAAAAAAATAAAATAAACTGTATTGAAAAAATACATAGAGGTTGGGGCTGTTTGATGCATGGATAGAATAACACAAGAATAAAAGTGCAGTGCAACCACTCAATTGTAGAGCGCATTCAGTTCTCGAATACAACTTTCTTCTAAAAGCAAGCTATCACCCTATTGATGGGCTAATAATTACTACTGACAATTCGCAGCATCAGCCTGGATCCACTAGTGCTAGGATATTACATTTCTCTATCTCATCTATCTTTACCAATTATGGTCCCAATGTGGTCAGTATGCTGCGAGATTGGTGGACATTTAATTATGAACACATCATAAATGTGCCTGACAAGGCAGAAGTAGAGTTTACAACATTGAGGTAACTACAGGTTTTTTTTCCCCCCCAAAAGATTCTGACGGGCTTGCCCAGTTCAGTTGGAAACAGTAATACGTTGTTCACAAAAAAAAGTAAGAAACAATGATAAATCACTCAATATTGCAATTAACTTAGTTTACTGTCATTTTAAAGAACACATTTTAAATGTATTTTAGACTTTTGCTATATTAAAATAAAATCAGCTCCTACATCCATCTGTATTTTACAGACCTATAACATATTTTATAAAATTCATAAAATGCATAATTGAGGAGAGTACACTTGAAGGGGAGCTCAGTAGCGCTTTTATTGTCTTGAATTCTAGTAGAAAATGCAAAGCAGAAAGGGGTGTTATTTCTTTGAGGTTAAGTTTTAGGTTCTTTCTAATTACTAAAGGAATTGTAGGATATTTTCCAAGTTAGCTTTATTTGCTTCTAAGCTTAACTGTTACTAAGCTTGCTCTCTATGGTATCTCCAGTAAAGCAATAGCTACCGAACAAATATATTGTGAATAGCATTAATAACTTTTGGTCAAAAACTGTAGTAAATACATTGCTGTACGGATGGGTTCAGACCAAAGAAAACAAAGGATGAATTATTAAAAAAAATTGCTAAACACAAAAGCTTGAAGACATTAATCTTCAGGGAAAAAAAATCATTCAAAATGCAAAGACTATGGCTGTGTCAGAGTTCTCAGTGAATGTCCTCCATAATGCTGAAGTACATGTTTCCATACCTCCCCAACCGACTTGAAATAGAAGAGACAAAGCATATAATAATTAAAGCCTGCACAATGAAAGAGCTCTGAAGAGAAAGCTGAAAAGTAGCTATCATGTTGGCAGATAAATTCTACACACAATTATTCATTCCTAGCCCCTTGACATGTAGATTAATGAGTTTGATAACCTGGGTTTCCAAGAAGTAGATTCAATTCTGTTTCAGTGCCTTTTCCCCTTTCTCCAACTACAAAACACCTCAGTGTTTCAGAAAGGAAAGGAATCAATACATTTACACTGGTCATCAACATTTTTGCAATTGAGGAGCTGTGTCAAGTATATTATATCAGCTGTGCAAAAGGACTGCTTCCTAGCTTTGTCATAAATACACAAGGGAACATGTGATTGCTGGAGGGAGGGGTTTTGCTTCAATAGGCTGTGATTGTACACATGGTTCAAAGTACTGTGTGGGGAAAAATAACAGCTTTGGTATCAGTAATCACTAGGTGCTCATAGAAATGTTGTCTACATTAAATTTTTTTGTTGTGCCCCTCAGGCAAGTGACTTTTATGTTGTTTCGTTGGTTAATGCTGCAGTGATCAAAGTCTATTTCAAGGAAAATTGTGGTATCAGGCTATAAGCTGCTATACGCACTGCTTCACAAAGGTTCTATTTCATTAATAATATTTAGACTAGCAGCAATAAATGACATGCACTCTAAGACAAAATTACACTATAATGCTTATAAATTATTTTAATTATTAAAACAGAAAACTCAAATTTTCAAGAATAATCTTGTGGTAATTTATGATAATTGTGAATAATTTTCTACACTGTACAGCGTGGCTAGCCTTGGATGACTAATCAAGAAACCAAAACTCAGGGCCAAACAAGCACAAACCTAACCGGTGTGTCAAAATCAATTTACCTTGTATTATTTTCTAACAACTTTATAAAAACTTAATAATTTAGCCTGAAGAGGAAAATGTTGTCTGCAAATACTTCAGTCAGAATTTAGGAGGTGCAGATGAGAATCTCTTGCCAGTAGAGTTATTGCTTTTCATTTTAATGTGAATGGTTCCATTTTATAACCATCATTGCAAGTTTTAAGAGGACTTGAATGCTGGCACTGTAGATTTTCTTTGAAATGGGGCCTCCATAAGCCTTACAAAATGAGTATTATTGCAGGAATATTGTTATAGAAAGAGCAGCAAGAATTTTGTTGTAAAAAGAAAAACAATTACATGAAACATATGTAAAACTGCACATTGATACACCATATAATTCATGGATCCAGAATACACATCAAAATATATTTGAATTGTTTAATATCAGCAGCTCAGTAACACAGATGGTAAGATTCCTTAAAATATCTTTAAATAAGTATGCAAGAAAATCCATTTTTTAAATAGATGCAAAAATGGCCGAAATGAGGACCAAATAAAGACGAATTGAGTTAAGCTCAACCTTCCAATATTGCTGGTTCAAGGCAGGGCAAAAATTATTGCAACACAAACTTTCTTCAACGTTATGATTTCAATGCAAGGGTAGAACACCATTTAATGACATGGTATCACATCATTCAACATTTAGTGGAAAATGGGACTCTTTGCTCTCGACAGCAGAAAGATCCTCACAGGATACTCTTAACATTCCTACCAAGCCGATACTGTTCAGTGGCTGGAAAAGTTCCAACCTCTGTAACTGAAGAAAATGATGAACCTATGCTCAAAAGCGTGACTTTTACTATTACTACAGTCACAGCACAACAGAACACACTGTTGGTCACAATGTCAGTTTAAAAATGTAAAATTGCAGCTAAATGAATATCCAAGATTGCTTAAATCCGGTATTCTAGATGAATATATGCAACACATTTCAATTGATTTACATCTTACAGGATCTATCAATCACAGCCTTTGGCAACTTACACACTAACATTTCTTGTTTCAGTAATTTTACATGGGCATTAGCATCAGAAATGATGGCTGTGTTGCTTTGAAATGTCAGATGTTGAATGCAACTGTTCAGGGTTGAAGAATGTAGATTACTATATTTAATTAATATTTTGTGATTTTACAAGATGTACTGGGGGATAATGTGAAGTATCAGAAATTTTATCTTCCAGGAAGTTTATTCCTTGAAAGAATGTATGGTAGAATAATTAACTGCTCATGGTCAGCAGAGGGAAGCAAATAAAACTGTCTCGCTACATGATTTACTTAGCAAACTGTTGTAAAGATCATGACTTTTCATTTGTTTATATTTTTGTTTGTTGTCTGCAAATGGGGAAAAATGTGGAAAAAAACCCAAGGGTTGCTGAGAGTCTACTGCACTTTCAGAAAATCAAGTAACCTGACACTCATTATAAGGGTTGTTTACACAGTTGCTTGTTCGAGCAGTAATTGGTAGAGTGGGTGGCTAGGTGGCAGATGAAGTTCAATACAGAGATGTCTGAGGTGATACTCTTTAGGTGGAAGAACATTGAAAGGCAATATAAATAGAGGACACATTTCTAAAAAGGCTGCGGGAGCAGAGGGACCTGGATGTATACGGGCACAGACCATTGAATGCAGCAGGACAGGTGAAGAAAGCTGTTTATAACACCCATTTCATTTGCTCTATATGACTGCCTCCATGTGTGTGTAAAGGGGAAGTTTATAGTGGGTTTAGAGCTTTAACTAGTAAAGTTAAATGCTGATATACATAATTGTTTACCTGTAGCTAGAGTCTATTTATTTGTAATAAATATGTATTCATGTTAAGTACAGAAACCTGATCTATGCTTTCTGTCAGGCCGGGTCTGAAAGACAGGAAAATAGAGGTATTTGTACGCACTTCTTAGAATTGTTAGCTTTTGTGATGATGTCAGGAACAGCAGGGCCTGATTTCGAGTGTGCTACTCCAGAGGAAATCTACGCATTCTCCATTCTGACTGGTCATGTTGTATAGATACTTCAACCACAAGCATAGAGTTTCTCTGCCAAAGATGAAATGTTGTTTTTTTCCATCAAGCATGAGAAATGCAACAATGATCATTTTTCATTTGGTTGGCTAAGTGACTGTGATTCTAGGTTCACAGGAATTGTGGGTTTGATAATAAATTTTGTAACATCCAGCACACACCTTCCATATCCTCCATACAGCCAGTGGGAGAGGGCTTGAAATCTTTGGTATCTGGGCAGCAGTCGAAAGCTCCACAGCAAGGAGTAATGTAGCAGGCTCTTATAAGTTGCTGCATTTTCTATTCAGTTGCAGACACGAAGAATGTGGTTTGGATACCACAAGCTGCTGTACCTTCAAAAAGGGGTAAGTTCATATCCAGTAAAACTGCAGTTCTTGGGTAATTGGAAGAAGTCAACATCTCAACACAGTGAAGGAAATTCTCTGAAGACACATAGACCATCTTAGAAAGTGACAGTCTTAGAGTTCTGTGGTGCAAGGCATCTGAAAATAATCTCAGGATAGCCATGGCTTTTGAATGGCAATAACTGGATCCATTGAGGTTTTCAAAAGACTTAACCGAAACTATTTGTTTTATTATTCTGTTGACTATGTACCCAAATGAGGTCTTTATACTCACTTCTAGATGAACATTTCATTATGTCTCAACAAGATGACGAGTAGCTGTCTGCTTGAATTCCTGCTGATGTTAACATGAGACAAAATATATGGGCAAATCCCAGGTCACCTATATAAATAAAAAAAGTCAGAAACTAATCCTTCACTAAGATTAACATCGTCAAACCTATTGAGACATTTGAAACAGGACTTGTTAAATTACAATTGCTTTATTACAATTTGAGTACTTCAATTAATATCTTTAGCCACTGCTGGTGGTTGTAAATCATGGAACTATCAACAACTCAAGCAACAATAATTATTCCTTTGGTAGTGAGGGGGATAAGTGGGGCAACTCAGTTGATATAGATTGAGAAGTCACATTAAAAGGAATCACAATGTATAGTCTTTAAATAATTAAAAGAATTGTGACATAGTTTACAGAAATTATATATTTCTTCAAGAAACAAAAAACAAATCAGTCAATATGGAAACAAAGTTAAAATTTACATAACATATAGGAACTGCAGAGTGTGGAGAATCTGAAATAACAAGGTGTGGAGAAATTTCTGTTCATCCAGCTCCACACCTTGTTATCTAAGCTTTACATAAATTTGAATGAAAAACCCTATAAACTTGCCAGACAAAGTGGTAAACCTGAGAATTGGGAGAAATTTAAAACGCAGCAAATGAGGACCAAGAAAGTGATAAAGAAAGAGAGAATAGAAAGTGAATGTAAAGTAGCAAAAAAGCTCAATAAGTACTATAAAGGCTTCTATAGGCATTTAAGAAGGAAACACTAGGCTAAAACAATCCTGGTGGAGTCAGGATGATTTATAACAGGGATAAAGAAAAGGTATTGAAACTAAATAATTATTTTATGTCTGTCTTCATTGAGGAAAATGCAAGAAATCTCCCAGAATTAGAGATTCAAAGGACTAGAGAGAAATTGGAATTTAACTAACTTAATATTAGTAAGAAGATTGCATTTGGGAAGTTAATGGTTGTTAAATCCATACCTTAGAATGTAGCATGTGGATTGTGGATGCATGAATGATCACCTTCCAAATTTCAATAGATTTTAGAATGGGTGATAGGAAGGTAGAAAATTTCACCCACTATTTAAGAAGGGAGAAAGAAAGAAAACTGGGAACCACAGACCCGTTAGCCTTGCATTAATATTACAGAAATGCTGGAATCTATTATGCTTTAATGAATTAACACTTAGATAATCAACTTGAGCATAATGAACATGGTGATGTGAATAAGGAAATTGTGTTTGGTGAACCTGGTGGATAATATTGCAAAAAGATTGTTATTGAGGAATCAGTGGATGTAGCATACTTGGATTTTCAGAATGTTTTTGACAAATGGCACTCAGGAGGTTTGTGAGCAAAATTAAAGCACAGTGGCTAGAATATAATATACTGATGTGGACTGAGGACTGGCTAAAAGGTCAACAGAGAGAGTAGGAATAAATGGATCATTCTCATAATGGTAAGTAGCACTATTAGGGTACCACAAGGATCAGTACTTTTTCTCCAGAACAGCTAATATCAATGAATTAAATGTAGGAGCTTAATGTAATATTTCTAATCTTGCACTGATACAAAACTATGTAGAAATATGTGCTGTGAGGAAAATGGAAAGCAGCTTCAAAGGAACTTGAACAGACCTAGCAAGTGGGCAAGAAAATGACAGATGAAATAGAATATGGAAAAACACAATATTATCCATTTCTATAGGAAAAATAGATATGTAGAGTATTGTTTAAATGGTAATAGGTTATAAATTGTAAAT
Organism: Stegostoma tigrinum; assembly: GCF_030684315.1. NCBI lineage: Eukaryota > Metazoa > Chordata > Chondrichthyes > Orectolobiformes > Stegostomatidae > Stegostoma > Stegostoma tigrinum. The sequence goes on from NC_081369.1 coordinate 34,856,193, forward strand.
GCGCAATGTGGCCCAAGTGCCCTCATCAATAAGTCAATTAAGGTTAATATGCAGGTGAGCAGGCCATTATCAAATCTAATGGCATATTAACCTTTATTGCAAGAGGATCTGAGTACGAGAGTAACAAAATCTTCCTTCAATTGTACAGAACTTTGGTTAGATTGCACCTATAAAATTGTTTGCAATTTTGGTCTCCTTATCATAAGAGGGATATTATAACCAAAGGGGGAGTGCATTGAAGGTTCACCACACTGATTCTGAGAGTGTTGGGACTATACAATGAAGAGAGATTGAGAAATTTGGCCTACATTTGCTAGTGGTTTAAACAATGAGAGGTGATTTCATTGAAATATTTGAAGCACTTAAAGAATAGCTAGGGTAGATACAAATGAGGTGTTTCCCAGGTTGGGGTGTCTAGAACTAGTGAACACAATTTCAAAATTAGTGGGAAGCCACCTAGGATAGAAATGAACAGTTTTGTTTAAACATTCAGAGGGTTACAAATCTTTGAAATTCACTAAAGTGTTGTGGAAGCTCAGTCATTGATTAAGTTTAGAAATTGCCAGACTTCTCAATCATCAATGACATTAAAGGATATTGAGATATTTTGTGGCAGAAACACTGAGGTAGATGATCAGCCATGATCATATTGAATGGCAGAGCAAGCATGATGGGCTGAATGGCCTGCTGTTCCTTTGCTCCTAGCTATTTCACGTGCTCGTATGTTTCACATTCTTACCCTAAGAACAGCTAGAAATGCAAATTTCAAATGATCTCAACAATTCATAGTGTGAGGGAAAATGTTTTGTGGTGTAATGCTCTTCATATCATACGATCTGTTTGGTATATTTGCTGGCAATGTTTCCTTGCCTTGGAGGAATCTACAGGCCCTCCTTGGTCGAATGTGGTCGAGGACAACTGCTTGGTAATTTTAGTTTTCAACCTGCTGGTAAATCTGTGTTGGACACTGACATTCACTCTCAGTGGTTGCAATATCAGTTAAACCAATATGATCATTTCCTCAGTTATACTATTTGAAGCAACAAAAACAAAGTTGCTGGAAAAGCTCAGCAGGTCTGGCAGCACCTGCGAAAAAGAAAACAGAGTTAACGTTTTCGGTTTGGTGAACCTTCCTCAAAACAGTTCTGAGGAAGGGTCACCGGACCTGAAATGTTAACTCTGTTTTGTCCTTCACAGATGCTTCCAGACCTGCTGAGCTTTTCCAGCAACTTTGTTTTTGTTCCTGATTTACAGCATCCACAGCTCTTTTGGTTTTTGTATACTATTTGAAGGTTGATTCCTAAGCATTTAATGGATTCTGCTGATCTCCAGTGGTAAGGTTGATCTTCTCCTTTTAAGGCTGCTTCTTGATTTAAGCCTTACTCATGATCTGAACAGCTTTCTCTAGAATCAAGTCTTATTTTGACTCTATTAAATCTGACAGACTCATCCGCAAATTTTACAACAATTCTGTTTCTCATGATGACTGACTTTAAATTTGCACAGTTGTTTTGTGATCCTGTATGATTCTATGAATTTTAAGCCTGGCACATTCTATAGAATCCAAGATGCGAAGGAAATAATATTAGAATATAGCAAATGTTAAATCTCAACCAAGCATTATTGGAGCAGGCCACTGCTAATCAGAAACTCCACTTCATGACACATCTCCATTATAATATCCCACTTAAGTCCTTCAGTGCAAAAAACCTGAATTAGCAAACTCAAAAAGGATCAGCCCAGACTTTAGTTCAGCAAGACCTTCTCTGCTGCTGCACACAGCCTCTGTGGCTTTTCAGATACAACAATGTATGATGTGCTTGTTATTGTCACCTATTACACGCCAGAAGTATCATTAACATAAACATTTGCAGTCACTGATATATACAGTAGTCCACGCCAGCTCTAAGGTCAGAGATTCAGATCCAAGATACAGCATGGTTTTCTGACTCATCCTTGCTCAAACACAGCTGCTGAGTGTATTGATACTGGTGTAACGTAGTTAGGAAAAGTACTTCTTGAACAGTATGGTGGATACAATATAAGAGCCTCTTCTGCCTCCCTTTGTAAATGGCTTGTCTTCCTTGTCTGTGTTCCATCCCCCATGGTGCTGCAGGCCCCGAGGAACTGCAGCTATTGCCCTGTGATTACGAGTCAGCGGTGTACTCAGATCTTTTAGAAGCACAAGACACCTTTACAATATCCAGCACCATTTCTCACAATTTCTCACAACTCCTCCAAACACTCAGAACTTCCACTGACTCTGCAACAACAAGTAAATTGAAAAGGTGCCTCAACTGTAATTTGCATGGCGATGCCTTTAAATAGCTCTGGGTAAGGGGTCACCCGTGCAGGTTCTGCTGGATTGGGGAGGACCTAACCTCTCCAAATAGCAGGTGGGGTATCAAAGCAAAGTTATATGCTGATTGGTGCTGTGGTCTTCTACTTTGTATACCTCTGATGAGATGCAGGACATTGGTGCTATCATCCACAAGCAGTGCCAGCAGTGGTCAGAAGAGATTCCCCACCATATCATCTAGACAATGAACTGAAACAACCAAGGCTACAGAGCCGAATTGTTTTATTTGCATTCCGACACAGCCTAAGGTTGAAGTGACAATCGGGATTGCTACTACAGTCTGTGAACTGACATGACATCTGATGTATTCCTGATACTAGTTGGGTGTGAGAGTTTGACCCCCTAATTTGCACTGTGTCCTGCTGTTTCTGCCAGGAAATGTGTGCAACAAAGTCTGATCTTATTCCCAGTATTTCCTGGGAATCCAATATTATTCAAATAGAAAAAAAATTGACTGCATTATTTTATATTATTTAAAGAGACATAATTCTCCCTGAAAGTATTGACTGGCTGAGTTTTAAAATTATCTAGAAATAAAATTTACACACAATTGTCAGTCAGCCTTCTCGTACAGTTCAAAATATTTTAATTAAATTTGAAGACATCTTTATGACAGTACTGTTGTACCGCAAAAGTAAGCTGTCACCTTCATTTATGGGCCTGTAAAAATCACCTTGCAATATTATCAGTTAAAAAAAAAATCAACATTTTTAGAAGCCTGGAGTACTTTTCAACAAGTCAGTGAAGATTATTTCATTTTGACAACTTGGCAACCTTGGTAGTTTACAAAAATGGATTTAAAGAGGAGATTATTAGAGTTGTCTCCTTCACTAAAAAACATTCTCATCCTCCCATTCTATTTTTCAAATTGCATCCAAATACATACATCAACAAAGTATTCATCAAATTAAAGCTTTGTAATTTCAATGCTTTGTCACTAAAAGCACGAGGGAGAGTCTTTCCAGTACGTGAAATTATTAACATGAATGAGTTTGCAATTCTAATACAGATAATCCACAATAAATCTTCCAATAGGGTAACAAAACTTTTGAAATGAATGTTAATTGAAATGGACAATTTCTTCAAAATGTAAAAGATAATTTTTGGAGAATCGTTTGCAAAATTACTAATCTAATTTGTATAAAACATGACTAAAATATTTCTACTAATATTGCTCTTATTAGCTGCTATGAGACATTTTAATACAGTAAATGTACAATGTAGATTGTTGCAATTGCATGTGGAAACCATACACAAAAATCAACAAATTTACTGGATAACACCAAATGGAAAAATTGCCGTAAGATTCCACTTACTGCAGCTTTAACTTTACCAAGAATCAGAACCAATGAAAATTAAACATGAATTAACAAGCAAATAATACTTCAAATTAAAAGCTAAATTTCACTTTGAGTCGATACAACAAAGATATGTATTATGCAACCACAAGCATTCACATCACTGCTGGCAGAAATGTGCCACTTCATAGTTTCACAATATCCTGTTCTTTACTTAGAGCAGGTTAGTCCTATCTGACAACACCTCTCATCTTTATTTTCACAGTTATGATTAACGTCAGTGAGGAAATTTTCAACAGACCTTCTCTCCCTTGGGTCATGACTGTCCTGGTGGATAACACTTCCAATTTCACTTCAACTGACCAACCAAGATCATCCTTGTTCAGGCTTTGACCACTTCTGGGAAAATGGCAAGTTCTTTCACTTCTCTGACTAATTCACACAGCTGTCCAAGTTTTAGACTCCTCTGGTCATTCACACAGTGTCTTCAGGAGCTCCTGTCTCATCTTTTGGCAAACAAAGAATCTGACTGCTTCCTGACCATAATTTGCTCTTTTCTGCTCAAGGAATCTGTGCTCCTTTTTATGTCTCTGTTCAGTTTTCCCTGGTGTCTGCAGCTTTGCACTGATTATCTTCACCTCCAGCTCTTCTGCTTGTCAATCTCTTTCAAGTTTCATCTTTTCTTTTAGTCAGGCCATATGCCATCCTTATCTTAATTTCTTTCCGGTCAGTACTGCCTATAAGTCAAAAGTTAATAAGTCACAGGGACTGTTACTTTCTAATATACAAGAAAATTAAAATTAATCCTTTCCCAATTAATGCAAACCCTTAAAAGTACTTTTATACATATTTAAAACAGAGATAGATTCTACTGACATTTTAAATAAATTGCAAGATTTCCTCACTATGCTGATTTCAATTCAAGGTGGTAAAATTAAGTTTTTTTGTTAGCCTGAATTTTTTGGCTTTGAGAATGTCGTGGAGAGCCATTGCCATGATTGCTTCAGTAGTTCTGGTGTAGGTGTACCCATAGTGCATTTACAAAGGGGCTTCCAGGAGTTTGGTTCAGCAAAGGACCAATGGAGTACTTTTCGGTTGCCTGGATGAGCCTCTTGCCATCCAGGCAATCAAAGAGGACTCCATTAAGCTTTATGGCTAATTGCTAGGCTTTGGGGAGTTAGGAGATGAGGTACTTTCTCTAGAATTCTTAGCTTCTGATCTGCTTTTGTGGCCATGGTATTTTACTTGGTTGCCTATTTACATTTATGGTCGACAGTAACCCACAGGTTGTTGTTGGTAGAGGATTTAGCATGAGTACTGTCATTGAATGTGAAGAGGAAATGGTTAGATTTTCTCTTATTGGAGTTGATCATTGCCTGGCAATTGTGAGCCTTGAACATTACATGCCATTTCACAGGCCAAATCTGTTTACATATGTCAGAGATAGCAAATGATAACAAGCACTGTGCAATCATCAAAGCTACCTAATTTATGACCTGATGATTGAGGGAAGGTCTAACCTAGGGAATGATTGCAGTAATGTCCTGGACTGAAGAGATTGGCCTTAAAAAATTTTAGACATCCTTCCCACCATCATAAAGTCAGAAGTGTGATGATTGCACAATGCTCTGCACCAGTTGCCACTCCTCAGATAGAGGTAGTCCATATCCAAATGCTACAAGACCTGGGCAATAATGAAACTTGAAAACTGACAAGTAACACTCATGCTGCACAAATGCCAGTCAATTACCAACTCCAACAACAGAGGTTCTAACCCAGGACATTGAATGGCATTACCATCAATGAATCTCCCACTATCAACATTTTGGGGGTTGCCATTGACCAGAAGCTGAACTGGACTAGCCATATGATTACAACAATTACAAGAAGAAGTCAAAGGCTTGGAACCCAGCAATCTCCCCAAAACCTATCCACTATCTACAAGGCACAACTCACAAATGTGATGGAAAACTCTTCACTTGCCTGGATGAGCCCAGTTTCAACAACACTAAAGGAGTTTAACACAAATCAGGACAAAGTAGGCCCACATGACACCCATAAATATCCACTTCATCCACCACTGATACTCCATAACCACAGTATATATATTTTTTAAATCAACTTGTTCAGAGGTGTTATAACACCTCTGTGGAAGGGGGGGTAGTTACGGTCTTGAACTGAATTTCCTGGCTTAGAGGTAGGAACAGTACCACCGCACCATAAGATCAATGAGAACTATCTGCAAGATGCATTGCAAAATTCCATCAAGAATCCTGAGGCATCATCTTCCAAATCACTTCCAGCAGAAGAACAGGAGCAGTAAATGCATGGGAACACACCACCTACAAGTTCCTCTCCAAGCCTCTCACCATCCTGACGCTGAAATATATGGCTGTTCCTTCAGCGTCAAAATCCCAGAATTCCTTCTCTACTGGCACTGTGGGCCTATCTACAGTACATGGCCTGCAGCAGTTCAAGAAAGCAACTCACCCCGACCTTCTCAAGTGCAACTATGGATGACCAATAAATGCTGCCCCAACCAGCAAGGCTCGCATCCAATGAATAAATAAAAAAGACTAGACCTCCACTTGAAGATTTTCCATTCTTCCTCAAACAAGCAGACAGTGCTAAAATGAGGCATACACAGGCTATGAGAATATAGAATGTGGTTGAAAACAGTTCTGCCCTGGGCCTGGTGCACCTCCTAAATTCCCCCTTTTCAGCTTCTAAAACAGTTCAGGTCTAGTCGTGCAATTGACTCTCATGCTGATGGCCACTAAAGGCTCACAGCTTGCTAGCATCATTACATCTTCCAATGGTGTTCAACACAGAGGAGTTCTCACTCATCAGCTGAGGTTGAGTAGCAGGTATTCAGCAGCAACAATATTTGACCTGATGCCATAAAACTTCACAGAGTCCAGATGACTGCTAAAGACTTCCAATGTAGCTCCATTTTGACTGTATACGACTGCACCACCACATCAACAGGGTCTGTCTTGCTGGAGGAGCAGGACCCAGGGATGATGATCAACCTGTCCGGGATACTGGTTGTATGGATTTTTCAGAGCTGCTGCTTGACTATACTGTGAGGTAGCCCTCCCAATTTGGGCCAAAATTGACACTCCACACCCCCAACATTAGTAAGGAGGTCATTGCATGATTGAATAGGTATAGCGTGCCATTGCCATTTCTGATAACCGGGTCAGTAGGGCAAAACTTCAGAGCAATAGTAGGGTGTTAGAGTTGCCATCTTTTGGATGTGATATTAAAAGGAAACCCTGTCAGGCTGACATAATAGATTACATTTTGAACTTATCCAGGAGCTCCCCAAGTGTCTGAAAAATATCCCTTGACCACGCTGATCACAACAAATTATTTGGTCCTTATCACATTTCTGCTACATTCAAATGAATTGCAATTTTTCCTGCATTTGCAACAGTGACTGCATTTCAGAAAGTATTTCAATGGTTGGAAAACACTTTGGAAAATCTAGAAGGTTGTGAAATTTACTATATAAATACAGGTCTTACTTTCTTTGTGTTTACTATTCCATGCACCCTGTATGATGTTTTCATCAGAGCTAAATCTTTTTTGAACATTAATTTCAACTGCTTAGGCCTTTCCAGATATGTCAAAGAAAAGGAACTAGACCTTCCAGAAAGATATTGGCACAAGATAGTTACACAGGAGCTGATTTACAGGAATATATGAGCTAGTTCAAATACTAGCCTTGCTTAACAGAACTCAGATATGACTTTGAAGCATTAGATTATCGAAGATGCTGATGGACCTCTACCAGGAGATTTTAGGCGCACTGGATAACTGACCAGAGAAAGTTTGCACAATGCTGTTTCCCCCACATTAGAGCAGATTGAGGAGTTATCTAACAGAGGTAGTTGTCAAAAGCATCATGGGGTATAAGAATTTTCTTTTAGCCATGAAGTTGTTATGATGTGGGTCACACTGCCTCAAAACATATTGGAAACAGATCTAATTATTTTCAATGGGGAATAGGATAATTACTTGAACAGGAAAGATTTGCATGGTGAGGAATCAGCGAGGAGATGGGATTGGATTAAATGGACAACTCTATCAAAGAGGCAGCTTAGACATGAGGGCCAAAGACCAAATGCCCTACAGTGCCTTTAAGGAGGGAATTCCAAGATTTTAACTGAGTCACAATGAAGGAATGGTGAAATATTTCCGAGTCAGGGTAGTGGGTGACTTGGAGGGGAACTTGCGGGTGGTGGTGTTCCCATGTATTTTGCTACCTTTGTCTAGATGAAAGCAGACATGAGTTTGGAAGGTACTGCCTAAGGATCTTTGGTGAATTTCTGCAGTGCATCTTGTCGACTGAACACTGAGTGTCTGTGGTGTAGCTAATGGATGCTTTTGGGATGTGGTGCTGATCAAGCCAGATGCTTAGTTCTGGATGGTGCCAAGTTTCTTTGGTGTTGTTGGAGCAACAGAAGAATATAAAAGAACTATTTCCTTTGGTAGTTGAGTTCAGAACAGTGGAGAATTTCCCTGAAAGTTCAGCTTGTGATTTGCAGGATGATGTTAACCAACTCGTCTTCATGGAAAGGCTTGTGGAAATATGGAGCTCTCTACCTCAGAAAACAATGATCAATTCAAAATGTCAAACCTGTAATTACTGGAGATCTTTTAAAGTAAGGTTATCAAGGAGCATGAACCAAAGTGGGTAAATAGAGCTAAGATGTAAACAGCCATAGGCTAATTGAATGGTGAATTTGCTTCAGTTTGGAGTATCCTAGCTTCGGCATGATGCATTAGCCATGGGAAAAAGACTAGTCATAATTTAGCAGTATAGCTGCAGGGAAGCAATTGAATAATTATAACAGGCAAGGTGGACTTATGCCATGTGTATTGGAGATGAGGATGTTAATGACTGGTGCAGTTGAGATAACTAAATTAATGATAACTATTTCAAAGCAGTTAGATGGCAACTTTTTCCCAAATTGTCAAACCCAGAAGAATGGGCCGTAGCCTAAAAATTCTGAACTAGATTTAAAGTGAATCCAGGAAATGCTTCTTCATATAAACCGTAGCACAGTTGCAGTTTTTAAAATGATGACAGATACTTATTGAGATAAAGGTATTTTAAAAAGAAACAGACCAATCACTCTGAGTAAGGTGGTAGGTCTCTTTAATTCCGATCATTTCAATAAACAGGACTGGTTTATAAGAAATAAAAATACTAAGAAATATATAACTATACTAAGAAATTAACTATACTAAGAAATAAAAATATTAAAAACTCTACTCAAAAGTTGAGTAAACATCAGAATATTCAGAACATTTGAGGGGAATTTCCTTAGATCTTCTTTTGGTCTACTCTCAGAACTTTGGTGGAACTCTATGTACACACATAAACAAGATTTTCACTGAAACAGCAATGATAGAACATAGAACATAGAACAGTACAGCACATTACAGGCCCTTCGGCCCACAATGTTGTGCTGACCTATTATCCTACTCTAAGATCAAACTACCGTGCATACCCTACATTTTTCTATCATCCATGTGCCTATCCAAGAGTCTCTTGAATGTCCCTAATGCATCTGACTCCATTACCATTGGCAGCGCATTCCATGCACCCACCACTCTCTGCGTGAAGAACCTACCTCTGACATCTCCCCTATACCTTCCTCCAATCACCTTGAAATTAAAGCCCCCTTGTAAGAGTCATTTCTGCCCTGGGAAAAAGTCTCTGACTATCCACTCTATCTATCCCTTTCATCATCTTGTATGCCTCTATCAAGTAACCTCTTATCCTTCTTCATTCCAATGAGAAAAGCCCTAGCTCCCTCTACCTTCCTCATAAGACCTGCCCTCCAGTCTAGGCAGCATTGTGATAAATCTCCCCTGCACCCTCTCTAAAGCTTCCACATCCTTCCTATAATGAGGCAACCAGAACTGAACACAATATTCCAAGTGTGTTCTAACCAGGTTTTAGAGAGCTGCAGCATAACCTCACAGCTCTTAAACTCAATTCGCACACTAATGAAAGCTAACACACCATATGCCTTCTTAACAACCCTATCAACTTGGGTAGTATGTTTGAGGGATATATGGACATAGACCCCAAGATCCCTCTGTTCCTACAAACTGCCAAAAATCCTACCATTAACCCTCTATTCTGCATTCAAATTCCACATTTCAAAATGAATCAATTTATACTTTTCAGGGTTGAATTCCATCTGCTACTTCTTTATCCAGCTCTGCATCCTGTCAATGTCCCATTGCAACCAACAACAGCCCTCCACACAATCTGCAACTCTACCAACCTTCCTGACATCCACTTCCTCATCCAAATCATTTATAAAGATCACAAACAGCAGAGATCCCAGAACACGGATAGTAGAAGCTGCAGATGCTGGAGAATCTGAGATAACAAAGTATAGTGCTAGATGAAAACGGCAGGCCAAGCAGCATCAGAGGAGCTGGAAGGCTGGCGTTTCAGGCCTAGACCATTTTCTGCCTTCCTGCTCCTCTAATGCTGCTTGGCCTGTCATGTTCATCCAGCTCTATACTTTGTTATCTGAGATCCCAGAACAGATCCCTGCAGAACACCACCGGCCACCAAGCTCCAGGCTGAATACTTTGCATCTACTACCATCCTGTCTTCTATTGGGAAGCCAGTTCTGTATCCAGACAGCCAAATTTCCCTGAATCCTATGCCTGCTTACTTTCTGAATGAGCTTATCATGGGGAACCTTATCAAATGTCTTGCAAAAATCCATATACACCACATCCATTGCGCAAACTTCATCAATGTGTTTTGTTACATCCTCAAAGAATTCAGTAAGGCTTGTGAGGTATGACCTGCCCCTCACAAAGCCATACTGACTATTTCTAATCAAACTGTGCTTTTCCAAATATTCATAAATATTATATCTCGGAATCCTGTCCAATAATTTGCCCACCACAGAAGTCAGACTGACTGGTCTGTGATTCCCAGGATTATCCCTATTCCCTTTCTTGAACCATAGAATAACATTTGCCAACGTCCAACCAGCTAGTACTACTCCAGTGGACAATGTGGGCGCATAGATCATTGCCAAAGGGGCAGAAATCTCTTCCCTCACTTTCTGTATAAACATTGACTATATCTCATCAGGCCCAGAAGACTTATCTATCCTCATGTATTTCAAAATTTCTAGCACATCCTCCTTCCTAACATCAACCTCATCGAGCATATCAGCCTGTTTCACACTGTCCTCACAAACGTCAAGGTCCCTCTCACTGGCAAATACTGAAGCAAAGTATTCATTAAGAACCTCCCTTACCTCCTCCGACTCGATGCATTAGTTCCCTCCAGTATCCCTAATTGGCCCTACCTCACTCTGGCCATCCTCTTGTTCCTCACGGAAGTATAGAACGCTTTGGGGTTTTCCTTAATCCTACCCGCCAAGGCTTTTTTCATACCCACTTCTTACACTCCAAAATCCATTCTTCAGTTCCCTCCTGGCTACCTTGCAGCCCTCTAGAGCCCTGTTTGATCCTTGTTTCCTCAATCTTAAGTAAGCTTCCGTCTTCCTCTTGGCTAGATGTTCCACACATCTTGTCATCCAAGGTTCTTTCACCTTACTATCCTTTCATTGTTTCAGTGAAACAAACCTATCCAGTATTCATAGCAATTGCTCCCTCAACAACCTCCACATTTCTGTCAATAATGAGTAAGAGACCCCCAAGAAAATTCCTGCTGACTTTTTTCATTAACTTGTGGGATGTGGTTGTCATTGGCCAGTCAGTTTTTATTGCATCTCCCTCAGTAAGTTGCCTTCTTGAGCATCTGCAGTTCACATGATGTAGGTAGACCCACAATGATGTTAGGGAGGGTATTCTCAGATTTTGAACAAGCAGAAGGCAGAACAGCGGTATATTGCCAAATGAGGATGGTGAGGGTATTGGAGGGGATTTGCAGGGGGTGGTGTTCACAAGTATCTGCTACCGTTGTCCTTCTACATGGAACTGGTCATCTATTTGGAAGATGCTGCCTAAGAATCTTTGATGAATTTCTCCACTACATCTTGTAGATTTTGCACACGGTGGCTTTCTTCCTAGCATTTCAAGTCATTAATACATTTATCTAGCACATCTTACTAGAAAATTAGCACACTGACCTTTCATCTCTGAGATGAACGTGTTCTTTCTTTGCCAGTCAGAAGCATCCTCTGTAGAATGATACCAGCATGTATGTGATGGACACAAGTACACCACATGAATACAGCTGAGCAATAGTTGTCTTGAAATTGTCAGACATGAATGAAAAGAATATGGGAATAAATGATTCAAGTTATTTTTACTTCTCTTAATTATAATCTTCTTATTTCAATCACAGTAAACAAATTGAATACAGAAAAGATATTCTTACTGTACTGTAGAGAATAAATTATCTCTATATATTTTCTGCTCCTTGAAAATACTTGACGCTAAATTTAAATAAAGAGATTTCAAATTAGATTACAATCTTGCAAATGTGGAACCCATGTTCTAATTGAATTTCTATAACCAAGAATGTTTCCTTTCTTTACCAACCATTAAGGTTCTAAGTGAAGTGAATTTACGCAGTCTCGACCCATTTCCTCGTAGATGTGGATGCAAATTTCTTACTTCTTATTCTTAACAATCCAGATGAAAACCTCATGGAAGAAATAAAAATCAAGTTACTACTGAAGTGAAGCTTCTCTGGAGTTCAGCTACTGCACAGAACAGAGATAACAAAGGGTGGAGCTGGATGAACACGTCAGGCCAAGCAGCAGATTAGGAGCACAAAAACTGACGTTTCGGACCTAGACCCTTCAACACAGAGCTTTGTTTACATCTTCCATGTCCAGCAATGAACTGGCAATGATAACAATGTTGTAGAGTGCTCAAATGGAAAAGCATTCAATTTAAAAAAGAGCATCAAAGCATAAAAATATTTTGGATTTATCATTAAACATAACAGATGTCGAAAGGTCCCTTATTAATAGATAGCCACCTGCATTTTTAAGTGGTTGCAACCGCGTACAAAAAGATTTAATTTCTAACCAGCATTATGTTAGTACATTGATATACAGAGTTGCCTACATCATTTTAATACGATCACATAATTGTATAAAGAGCGATCCAAAGCGGGCAAAGGTAATTAACCCCACATTGTACCATAAAATAGGTTGAAGCCACAGATAACTTAATCAAGAAACCCCATCATGTTATTTTTAATCAATATATGTTAATCTTGTTTCACATTTGATGAAACAGGTTTTCCTGCACTAAATTACTACTTGACAATCCAACCTGTGACATTTATTTCAAAATGCATTTGAAAGCTAAGACAATCAACACATGCTTAAATATAATATTGCACCTTTGACACTGCGTTATTGATGTTCGTTCATTCACTGGACAAACCATAATGCATTCACAGAGTTATAGATCTTCCACACTTGCGAAAGTGCTTCCTTAATGTAGTCACAACAGACAAACCACATCTTATTTAAAATTCTTCATTATGAATAGTTAAATTAGAGTGTTCTAAATGGTTGCTAATTAGTTACATGATGATGACATTGCAAATCAATGCACTGTGAATATTTCCATATATTTCATTTAAAAAATGGTATAATGTTATATTAAACGTTATTATAAGGTTAACAAGGTATATAGCTCACTTGCAAATAGTGATATTTGAAATGTAAGGTCCTTGAAAATATCAAGTTCATACTGCATAAAGATGAAATCTCATATTTTTGATAGAGTACATAGTACACTGGTATGTTATATATGTTCAAAATTATCTCTACATCAAGTTCTTCAACTCTTCCTCTGTTTATTCTAGACTTCACACTGCAAAATGTTTAAGTGAAAAGAAGGCCAAGCCCAAAATACAAAGACATCAGCGTTAAAAGAATTGCATATTAAGAAACTTTCCTTCACCTGCGTTCATTTGTGGGACCTGAAAGAGGTGGGGAGATGGAAAAGTTACAGAGCTGAGAAGGTAGATCCAAAACCAAGGTAAGATCATAGAGTAAAAAAGTGGAAAATGGATCATGTTCTAAACATGGGCTCTTATGGTACCTATATGTTAGAAGCACTGAATTGTCATCATCTGCTGTCCAAGCCAACAGCTACTGTCTATTTTAATCGTGGAACAAATATATGTTTCCAATCATATTCAGTATTTATCATTGTGTTCCTGGCAGTCTGAAATCTTGTTTAGAAGTGATAAACTTTATCCAGAATGGTCATACATCAAGATTTGTTCTGCCACTGGAATTAAAAGAAATACCCAAAACTGCACAGGTGGGTCACAAGAACCTAGGCAGCATTTTCCTGGTGATAGCCCTTAAGAGGCCACATTGGGACTGCATTCTGATTAGTCTCCCCAAGAGGCCACTGCTGAGGCTTTAGGAAGACGCATGGTGTTTTGCGTAATGAGTGCTTTAATGGCTGCCACAAACTAAATTAGAAACACTGACAGCGAAGGTGGAGGTCATATGATTACAGAAAACTAGACAGTACATAATATGCAGTTACATTTATCCAAACATTCCTCTTTCAACAAAAACAATACAAATTTTCCAGCATTACCATGTGTGGATGCAAGTTACCCAATGTCCGTGGTCACCAAAGAAAATTATCATGCACTAACAAAACTGTGGGTTAATTCTAGTCAGTCCCAGTTTTCTTAGCTCGTGTACCTGCATTGTATACAAAATAGCTAAATTGCTCAGGTCCTCAAATGGTGTATGTACACATCATCATTGACTGTTCATTTGATATCTGCTTGTTTCTAGACTGGTGTTCCTTCTCCAGAAAGTTCCATTCATGTGGTGAGTACTGTTGGCATGGTAACTACTTCACTGCTCTATTTGAATTTTGGGAATGGTAGGCCTGTAGGACTGGCGTTTGCCTTATTCTCAGTGCAGATGGCAAGAGCACTTCTTCCTAGTCAGCTGTCTGCAATGAAGGAACAGCGCCTCTAATTTACACATATGTCTGTGATTGTGACAATCTATCTGGTCGTTTGCATCACCATGTCTAAACAAGGTTACAATCCCTCCTCACAGGTCGCAAATAGCCATATGGCTAACTCTTGTAAAGACAGTGGAATATTTGCATTCTGAACAATTGTCCAATGCTGAGTTCTGGCAACAATTTGCAGTTTTATCAAGGAGAAATTTGGCTTTCTGTCATTTCAGTATTTCTTATTTTGATACTTTGTCCATTATTGGAGTATGGTTGCAGGATAATATTAGTTTTAGGCGTGGCTTTCTGTGGCTTCAGTAGACATATTTCTCCACTCGTTGATTGCATCGTACAAATTTGTGCTAGATTTCTTCCATTTCTTTGTGATCTTGATCTTGATTGATCTCCAACAATCACATGTATCTTCCTTTGCATGACTCCAACCAGCGGAAAAATTTCCTCCAATTATCATTAATGAATCAACCAAATCTAACAGCTATGACCATTAGGATTTGTCCATCTCAGCCAATAGTACTGCTAGTAAACTATTAGGAAGGCATTAGACTCTCCCACCCAGAATAATTCTTTCTCCCTGTAATATTGTCTTTTGTGGTGTTTGGGTTGATGCTCATTAGTCTGTCCAGTTTCATGCCTAGTTTTAGGTTTTGTAGTGATTTTCAGATATACTTTCCATTTCAGTAGTCAATTGAGAGGCAATCACATTTCTCTGGATCTGAAGTCACATGGATGTGACCAGGTAAGACAGCAGGTTTCCTTCCCTAAAGGACATCAGTGAACAAGATTGTTTTATCATGTCAATGGTTAATAAGGTCTTGGTGCAGAAATAGGCCATTCAGCCCATCAGGTTTGCTCTGCCATTTAATGAGGCCATGAATGATCCGGTAAACCTAAATTCCACTCTCCTGCCTTTTTCCCTACAACCTCTGACTCCCTTGCCAACTAATAGTCTATCACAGCTTTGAGTATACTTAATGACCCGATCTTAATAGTCCTCTGTGGTAAAGAATTCCGATGATTCACAACACTCTGAGAAGAAAGTACACCTTATCTCTCTCTTAAATTTATGACCCCTTATTCTGAGGTTATGCCCTCCAGGTCTAAAGTTTCAAAAAGAGGAAATAACTTTTTATCATCTACTTTGTCAAGTCCTCTACGAATCTTGTAAGTTCCATAAGATCACAACTCAGTCTTCTACATTCCAACAAGTACAGACCAAATCTACTCAAACTCTATTCATAAGATAGTTCATCCTTACTTGGTATCAGCCTAATGCACCTTTTCTGGGCTGCATCCAATGCAAATATACTTTGTCTTAGATAAGATGCAAAAATCTGTTCACGGTATTCCAGCTGTTCATTGACTGGTACCTTTTATAGTTTTAGATAAAACTTTGGTTATATTCCATTCTCTTCAAAATAAAGGTCAAAATTCAATTTGCCTTCCCGATTGAATTTGGAAGCTGGCATTTTGTGATTCAGGGTCAGAAGCCCCAAATCCCTCTGGTCTGCAACTTTCTGCAGTCTTTAGCTATTTAAGTAATATTGAGCTCCAAAGTGCAATAACCTTACATTTCCCCACATTATATTTCCATTTTACAAGTTTATACCCATTCCCTTAACCTGTCCAAATCCCTCTGCAGACTATTTGCGCTATGGATTTTTGTGTCAGTTGCAAATCTGGCTATAGCACAGTTACTTTCCACATCTAAGTCATTAATTTTCTTTTCTTTATTCATTCACAGGATGAGGGCGCCACTGGCCAGGCAGCATTTATTGCCCATCCCTAATTGCCCAGAGGGCAGTTGAGAGTCAACCACATTGCTGTGTGACTATGGACTTCCAGATATTAAATTACATATTTTCCTTCTGTCAATATCTATTTAAACATACTCACAGACTAAGATTTCACCACGCTCTTTGGTAGAGAATTTCAAAATTCGTTACTCTAAGAAAAAATATTCGTCACATATCTAACTGAAGTGGCATCCATCTTATTTTAAAATTCTGTCGCCCAGTTGTAGACTCCCCAACTAGGAGGGAAAAACAGGCTGTTTCTTTTTAAATAAACCAAATTAAAAACAGGAACAAGAAAAACCCACTATTGTCATTGTGACAATAATCAAAAAGGAAAGCCATGAGGGTCTGAATCAAAATATCATTGCACAGGGAGATAATGCATCCTCGTCCACATGATGGCTACCTGTCCCAAGAAGCTTCAAGGCACCAGTGGATGGTCTCCAAAGGCTCCCAGGCAGGTACATACACAGGCACAAAAAAGAGGTGGGCATTTGGACATTACGACCCCTGCATGCATCTATAAATGGTGACTTTAGGCAGGCCTATGAGGAGGTCCTTTCCATAGCACGTGCCCAAACATAGGAGTATGGCGCTGTGGTGTAACCAAAAGTATAATAATACATTCTTTAAATAAACAAAAGTGGGGTACAATTTCTGCAGCCTATACATACAGGGTCCTCAGAATCCAGAGCCTCACAGTATGAACAGTTGGCTTGGCAGTCCAAGCTGACGGAGAGGTAGAGGGTACAGGCTGGGAAATGACATGAATTGTACCTTATTTCCCAGCTTCTCCTTTTCCAAGCAACTTCCCAATTATGTCTTTGAAATCCTGTGATCACCCAAATCTGAAAGAACCCAGGTCTTGTGCATTTGTTTTTGTATAAAATTGGAATTTAAAAAACTGCTCACTAGGACGGCATAACAATAATAAAAAGCTCGCCACATAATGGGAGAAACTAGGGACGACTATGTCAAAGTATCATAGAAAGGGGAATTGATGCACCCCAGTCTACCTACTTCATGGGGCCTAGATATTCTGAAGTGTTTTATGTGTCAGCAGACACTAGGGGCTCCCTCTCCAAGGACACATGGGCGCAAGAATCCAGCTTTATTTATTTGAATAACCCACGAACAAGTTATCGAATCACAAATTATTTGTTTACATGGGTACAGTGACAACAGCAAAAATCAAAAAGCTGGATGTTGACAAGACAGGGAACTGAATCAAAATAGCACTGAAGGAGAAGACACTCATGCACACCAGCTCCCCTGGTGCCAACCTTTCATGAAAAGTTTCAAGTCCAGGGAAGACTACTGGCGCTTGCTATCCCAAGGAGACATGGGTGTAGGAATTCCACTTTCTGTTTGAAAGAAAGCAGCCAGAATTCCTACACCCAATGATAAAACTCCAAATACTATCTGCCAGGGTCAGTATAAAATTTACAAACATTTGAAAAGGGGGCAAAACAAGGGAGAGACAAAATCAAAGTAATTTTGCAGGGGGTGAGAGTGCAGTCCAGCAGCCCCAACCCTCTCCCCAACACCATCCCTCCCTGACTGCCCTCTGAAAGGATCAGAATTCTGTTATATTAAGAACTTATGTTTTCAATATTTACATTCTGTCCTCTGGCCCTTGGTGTTTCTGTTAGCTCTTCTACAGTTGATACTTCCTTTTACCCAATATGCTGTTCTTATTCAGCATGGAATATCTCTCTACATTACATAAAGCCTTATCCATTCTCCCATTAATAAGTTTTGGCTATTGATTGGTGATCTTCTGCACATTGAGAACTTTCTTAACAGTAAATTTCACTTCCCTCAACAGAGCGACCTTTATGGGCCCTAGTGGTATTATCACTGGCCTGTTAGTCCTGAGATCCAGATGATGTTCTGGGAATGAGGCATGAATCCAGCCATGACAGATGGTAGAATTTGAATTAAATGAAAATCTGGAGTTAAGCAACTAACAATGACCATAGAGCCATTGTCCATTGTTTGAAAAACCCATCTGCTTTACTAATGACCTTTAGGGAAAGAAACTGTCATCCTTACCTAGTCTGGCCTACATGTGGCTCCAGACCCATGGCAATGTGGTTAACTCTTAACTACCCTTTGGGATGGCAACATTCCAGCGACACCTTCATCGCATAAATGAATAAAGATTTCTTATGCTTAAGGGGACAATCCTATTTTTCAGTTGTCCAAACTCATAGGATTCAGTGAGACATATCAATGCGGTCAGATATTGATCACATCTCCCTCCTCCCTCTGAGTTCTGATTTTAAACACATACCATTCAAGAGTAACATTAATAGGGGGTTTGAAGTGTGTCTTCAAAGCTGTCACCATCTCTGTTGTCTGGCTTTTTGGCTCGACAACAAGGTTTATGCGGAGCTGTCAAATTTGAAATGCTTTACTTGGACTATTAAAGCAACTCAGTTCAGATTGTATTACTACCAATGAACTACCAATGCCAGTAACTCTATATTTTGTAATATAATAAATCTGAAATAAAATTAATTCAAATGTGGCATTCTTACTTGCTTTGATAATTAATTGGTCCAGCTTCAGTCAAATAGCAAAATAATGGTATCTGATGCAAGTAAGCAGCAAAAATTTTCATAACAGAGCCTAAATTATCTCTTATAAAATAAAACTATGTCACCTTAGTTCACCATTTAAATGTATACCTTATTTTCTTGATCAGAAACATGAAACTGAATAGTAGTTGTTAAATATTTGTATTGTGTTCTTTAAACCTTGCCAGGGAAGAGAACATAAAGGGTTCAAAATAATCGAATGTCTGGAGGGGCAAGTTTCAATGGGGATGGATGAGCTTTTATCATACTTGACTTTTTGTATAATTCTTAAAACCCTATAATGTTTTGCCATGAAAGAGTCAGTTGCAAAAATTAATGCAAGCTGCAGTGCACTGGAATGTGAGACATATTTTACCTGTGAAAGCAGAAGAAATATAAAAACAATTGCTACTGTTCTTCGTTAGTCCATAGGTCTTGAAAGCCATCTTAAAAACTGTGATCAAAAGGCTTATCAAATACGGTTATAATAAACTGAAACCAGGAAGGATTACAAGACTAACCAGATTTCTAACCAGATATTAATGATTAAGGTGCATCTTTAACCTTGCCAGTCAGATTTATATCAACATCGATTTTCTGTTTCACAGACAATATCTAAAATATACCACCGTTAGCCACATTCTTTAAACCAAGGTGCCCGTGCAGAGAGAACTGTATTTGGATAAATGGCTTCTGAAAACCCAGTAAATATTCTTTCACGTCAGTGTCATTACTACTATGAAATGATAATGAAGCATGAAAGGAAGATGATTCCATATTCAGATGACAGCATTAGCCTTCATAAGCAAACTGAAATATTTATTACCTGACTGCTCAACATCCCAGTCCATAATCTTAAAATATACAGAAAAAAAATTCCATTTAGAGGTCAAAATCTAAGCAGTTAAATCTGGTTGGTAGTGTGAGCTATCATTTCTTAAAATATACAAAAGCAATTATTTTTATTTTCATAAAAATAGCTACAGATTTTTTGATGCCCTTAGGCCGTAAGGAATACAGTGATGATTAAAAACCCAAAATTGCAGTGTTGGAAATATTTGACAAAATAATCAAATACAGCAATTTCTTTTCAAGTTTTCAGTTGCTATTTTCTCCTGTCTCAGTGATGTTAAGACAGTACAACTGATTAATCTGAGTTTCTATCATACTAGATTTCTTTACCTTGCAACAGAAAAGATACAATTTGGTCATCTGGACAGCCCTGTGGCAGGGTTTTGAAAACAATGGCATTACGATTTATTCAAGCGGTTATGACTTAAACTGCAACTAATTGTTTCATTATGAATATTACTTATGGAATGTACTTTTCAAATGTCAGTGAGAAATCAAAGTTATATGCAAATGCATACATTTCTTCACCAAAGTTTATTCAAAGATGAACTTCCTGAAGGTTAGAAAGCATCGGTCTAACAAGTTGACCTCAGTTTTAACTTCTTAATAGACAAAACCAATGATTAACAAAATTATTCTTCTCCCAATATCAAAATATACTTTACAAGAAAAACTTAAAGCGGATTAAAAAATTTTTAAAAGCTGTTGAAGATCAATTCCAAAACACCATGCAAAATTAATTATGGCTTTGCATCAGAAACGCAGATGTAGGTTTCTGGAGTCAGTGCCATTTATCTCCAGCCGTGCGATGCACAGGACGATTAGAAAGCCAAATCCACTCCCCCAAGTCTGAGGACTATCGGATGCTTGAAGTAAAAATGATTAACTCCAAATTATTCAAATCATTGTACAACAGCTCCAACATGATGGAAATTTACGGCAACTTGTAGGAACTACAGAGAGGCAGATTTAGGGCTATTTATCAAAATCAAGACTGACTGGGACTGACAGAATCCAGATAGATTATACAGTAATATGGCAGCAATGCTGTAAAGCTGCTCTGCAGATTTCCAATTTTATCTGCAATTTTTGACTGGTTCTAATTGTGTGTCTACATTTGCATTTTTATAAAATTGACTTTAAAGGATTTATTTAATTCTTTATACTGTACTAATAAAGAAAGAAATGTATTCAAATGATGCCTCTGGAAACCCTTTGTATTTCCCAAAGCTCTGTTACATGAGCCAAAAAATAAGGTATTGTTTTCTGTAAAGTATTCGATCAGCAATATAGATGGCATTTTTCTCGCAGTAGATTTTATTTTAATTGCATTACTGCTAAGATGAACAGACTGAATCTTATTGGATTCATTATGAATACACTGAAAGTGTTACTTAAATGATAAATTTTGGAATTTGTTTAAAATTTAAAAGTGCAGTTTGAGAGAGCTTAACTTGTTTGTATTATAATATTGACATTTAAAACAAGATCATGGATAATTGATAGACAGGCAGAAAAATGAGCAATTAATCGAACAACAATCGTGATGTTAAGAATTAGGACACAGTCTCCAAATTATAAGAAAAAGTGCTTCAATACTGATCTGCATATCAGTTTCTTTTCCTGAGAACTTTAATCTTGAAAATAAATGCTAATTATTTTGCCACATTGCCCAGGTACCACAGACGACACTAATTCTAAATTCTTGGGCTAAAATAAATGAATTAACTCTGTGATTACATGAAGATTTTCCTCAAGAGATGTAATTGCTATTTTGCATAGAAAATCTTTTTGATAGTATTCATAAACCACGAGAAATAAATGTAAGCAAGGCTGTAATGCTATATATTATCAAAATTTTGTCCTGTAATGTTATCCCGCTAACATTTGTGTTACTGCCACTAATCTATTATTTTCAAACTCCACTTAAGTACATATGTTTTATTTACCATGTTAGTGTTAGAGTTCACATTGCCTTTTCACCTAGCATTGTGTATTCCAAGTATTTAATGCTATTTTCTACCACCCCTTAAATCTGAAGCGAACGAAAACTGAGTGATTACCCTAAAGTGTGCTAGATGAACTGGAAAAAGTCTATTCAAACAAAGCTCATTAGTTTTGATACCTCCAGGGCTATGACAAATTAAGCGGCTGGTGAATATGCTTACAGACAAAAGAATGACGCAAGCACAGTGTTGAAGTAGGTGCTGCCTCAGTAGAATTCACCAGAAAAAGAAAAATGGAATATAGAGGGAATAGATACATTTAACTTGTTGTCATCCATACTATACAATTGCTTTAGTGACTGTAAGCAGATCCATAAAGAAGGCAAAATATTATTAAAATTTTCAGGAATATTAGCAATGTTTGCTAATAGACTATTATAGATTTATCACTTACAGTAGGGCAGGTATAAGTTTCGGACATGAATCTCCAGTCTGGATAAATATTGAAATCTTTTCTAGGCTTGCCTTCTGTCATATTCACCCTGAATTCATGTAAATGATGTTAGTCACACTATTGGTTAGACTTGGAGAATCATGAAACTTTATAGCACAACAGAGACCATTTATCCATTGTATTTGAGACCAGCTCTTCAAAAAAACTATACAAATTAGTCCTGCACTCCAGTATTTTTCCTTAACCTTACAAATTACTCTTCTTCAAATACATGTCTAATTGTCTTTTGAAATTTCCCATGGAATCTGGTTTTACCACCCTTTCAAGTAATGTGGTCCAAATGTTAGTGACTTTTTTTAGTCATTCCCCTCATTTCCCTTCTACTTCTTTAGCCAATTATTTTAAATTTATGACCCCTGTTCTCTGACCCACTTAACAGAGGAAACAGATTCTCCATACTTAATCTATCAAAACTTCTCATAATTTCGAATACCTATTAGATCTCCTCATATTTTGTGCCTTAACCTTCTGTGCACTAAGGACAACAATCCCAGCTTCTCCAACCTCTGAACTCATGCTTAAAATAATCCAGGTAAGCTTACCCTGCATAATCTTCGAGGTATTTATATAATTTATAAAATGCCCAGAATTGTACACTATATCCCCCTGACGCTGAAGCAGTAGTTGATAAAGGTTTAACATGACTGATTTTAACAGGACTTAGTATGCAAGTTCCCCTCCAAGCCAAATACCACCCTTACTTAGAACTATATTGTCATTCCTTCACTGTCACTGGGTCAAAATCATTGCAACGGTTGAAGTAGGTAGCTCACCACCACCTTGTCTAGGGAAATTAAGGCTGGGAAATTTTTGCTTACTGAGACAGTGACACCCACATACCATGAGAGAATAAAAAGAAAACTGCGTTGTCTTTTTGCATGCAATGTTCCTATTTTCCAGGCAAGGGCTCCTGTACAATGCTGTGGCTCATGTACTCATCCTTCCTGCATCCCTACTCTCACCAACACAGGCTGCAGTGAGTTTGAACAATGGATCTGGAGGGGTTGAGGCTCTTCTAGTGCTACTTCTGGGTTGCCATAACTGTCTCACTCCTAATCACACCTTCCTGTCCCTGTTGACCATGCACCAAATCTGATTTACTTATTCTAAGGGGTGTGAGTGCCTCATTGAACAGAATGTCCAGATAACTTGCTTCT
The DNA here is from genome assembly GCF_030684315.1 of Stegostoma tigrinum. Classification (NCBI taxonomy): domain Eukaryota; kingdom Metazoa; phylum Chordata; class Chondrichthyes; order Orectolobiformes; family Stegostomatidae; genus Stegostoma; species Stegostoma tigrinum. The sequence goes on from NC_081369.1 coordinate 34,879,692, forward strand.
TCCCTGATGCACTGCAGTATCTGAGGTTGTAATTAAGCTCATCAACTCTGAATCAAAGTTCCTTGAGCTGAAAATATCTACTGCAGATATGATAGCTGCAGATCACATAGAGTCTGTCAACCTCTACAAGCTATTGCTGCCACAAATCACGGGCCTATCATATTTGTTGTATCTTTTCTCCCTGATTTTACTTCAAACTATTTTCTAATTTAGGCATTAAAAGAAACGTAAAACCCATCTCTTACCTATTTATCTAATTAGTACATCTGAGCCTCATGCTCAGTTCTCACTGAGTCTCTCACCACTCTGTTCTATAAAGGAAGAACTAAACCATACATCTTCCTTCACTGCACTGAATTTCTGAGTTCAGACCTCTGTAAGGTAGTATTTCATTGCGAACTGGGATTCAAATGAATATGTGATCAAACTTCAGTTGTCATTTGCAGAGGAAGTTACATGTACATGATTATATACATATATTATATATGCATACATGTGTATTATATATAATATATTTATTTTATATATATATATAGCCATTGTCTATGTTACAACAACCAAATAATGTCAGATATGGTTAAGATTTCAGCAAAACAATCTATCAACTATACAGGTATTTATGAAAGAAAGTGCTTTTGTTCCTAACTTTTCATCTTATGCTCATCAGAAGAATTCACAAGAAATACCAGTATAAGGAGGGGAAAAAAATCAACCCTTATGCTGTAGAAGGAGAAGTGATGCCTGGTGGCAAGTGGACACTTTTTCGTCAAGGTGGTGTCACCGAGTCACAACAAATAAAAGTACCTGCAAGGTTTTGTTTAAATTATAAAACAGGCAACATAACTGGTTGTTCTCATGGTAACACTTTTACCAATCAGAGTCCACTTATTGACAAACAGCACTGTCCTCTCAGTTAGTATGATAATTGGTTTTCTCCCCAATTGGTAATTCTTACAAATTATCCCAATGAGTGCAAGATGAAAAAGCATCTTCTTTTCAGCAATACTCAAGTTCTATACAATCAAATGGATATTTGTAAATGAATCATAGAATCCCTACAGTGTGGAAACAAGCCATATGGCCCATCATGTCCACACTGACCCTCCGAAGAGCATCCCATCCAGACGGCATCCCCCTACCCTGTCCCTGTAACCCTGCATTTCCCATGGCCAGTCCACCTAATTTGCACACCACTGGGCACTACGGCCAATTTAACATGGTCAATCCACCTAACCTGCACATCTTTGGACTGTGCGTGGAAACTGCAACACCCTGGGGGAACCCACGCAGAGAATGTGCAAACTCCAAACAGCCAGTCACCCATGGATGGAATCAAACTCAGGTCCCTGGCACTGTGAGACAGCAGTGCTAACCACTGAGCAACCAGGCCTGTCCTAGTTGAGAATATCTGAACAAACACCCTGAGGCAAGTTCCTGAATTCTTAGCTCAACTCTTACTTTATGCGACATAATTCAATTTTCCTTCACCCACCCAAACACAGGCATATACATTCCACATTTATTGCTAATAGATTTAATCAAAACAGAAATATATTAATATATGTGAATTACTTAATGAACACCATTATATGAGTTTATATCTCTTTGCAGTCAGTAAAGGGAAAAAAAACTGTGAATTGCATGGCAGGTTGAGTAACTGCTATACTGTTCTTTCATCTCTATGAAGCAGGTTTCAAGCCAATCCAAACTGATTGAATAAAAATTCCTTCCTCTCACTGATCATACATGTTTGAAGTGTTCCTACTTATGTATGAGACTACCATTTGGGATCATAAACATAAGATAATCATGAATAAATCCATCAGAAAATCCAGGAGAACTCCAGAGAGTGGTAAGAATATGGAATTCATTACCTTGACCAGTAACTGAGGTGAGTAACAAATGCATTTGTGAGGAAGCTGGACATAGACTCAAAGGAGAAAACAGCAGAACAATACATTGATGGTGTTAGATGAAGAGAGTGGGAAGATACTCGTGAAGAATGAATAATGGCATGGACCTGTTGGGTTGTATGGGCTACTTCTGTATTGTAAGTACAACACAATACTATGCAGTAAAAATAAATGAGTATGAGAAAATCAACCACACTCCCAGTGGATGCAAGTCCATCACACAAAACTGCCAACACATGCCACAATTTATCTCAAAATGGGACTAAACTGACATTGAAAGAGACCAAATAAATATGACAAAAATAAAAAATACAGACAAAAGAGAAATACTAAATGAATATTTTTTTCCTGTCTTCACAGCAGAAAAGAAGTTGTAGGAACATAAGGATGACAAAGGCACAAGAAATCTGAAAGCCTGTTTTCAAACAGAATGCTCCCACCGTCGAAATGTGTCATAAATGGCACGTTTTAGTTGAGCTAGTTGAGACATAAATGTTGATCAGGAAACTAGGCATAAATATCCTGCTGTTGTTCAACATGATTCCTCAAATATACAAAATAAGGGGCGTTATTCTAAAGAGTGTGCAGAGTCAGAAAGATCTGGGTGCATACGACCATGAATCATTAAAGGTAGTAGGACAAATGGAGCATGGCTAATACTGCATACAGTATTCTAGGATTTATTAGTAGTGAAATAGAGTACAAGAATAGGGAGGATATACTGAACATATATACTACACAAGTTAGGCCTCAGCTGGTGTGTTGTGTACACTTCTGTGCACAGCACTTTAGGAAGGATGTGAGCACATTAGGGAGAAAGGTTTCCTTCACTTTGGAGATAGATTAAAGAAGTTTGAATTGTTTTCATTAGTGAGTAGAAGGCTAGAAGGAGATTTGAAGTTTTCATACCAGGAGCTGTCTGGACAGAGTAGATAGGGAGAAACTGTTCCTTCTCATGAGCAGATGTAGAACAGGAGGGCATAGTTTTGCAAAAGAAGCAAATGCAATGTGAGAAGCCATTTTTCACACAGCAAGTGTTTCGGGTCTGGAATGCACTGCCTGGAAGTGTAGCGAAGTCACATTCAATCAAGGTATTCAAGAGGACAATGGAGGATTATTTGAATATAAATAATGTGCAGCATTATGGAGAAAGGGCAGGAGGATGACACTAATTCATAATGGTTACTTGGAGAGCCAGTGAAGACACAATGGGCCATATGGTTACCTTCTAAGTCATTATAATTCTATGGTATTAGCCTAAGGGTGCTGGCTGTGTCTTGGCTCATCATCTGATGAAAGACTGCACTACAACAGTGCAACACTTCTGCAGTGTTATTCTGGAGTGGCAGCTTAGATTCTGTACTCAGGTCTTCAGAATTGGACCCACAATCTTCTGACTTTGAGGTGAGATCACTGCCAACTGAACCATGAGTTAGTATTCAAAAGCTGTCATTCAAAGCAAACACTAAATTAGGAGGTAGCACAAAATAATTTTTAAAAGTGCAAACAGGTTTAGAATAGCTTGGATCTTTCAAGCAGCTCAACCAGTAGATGGTAAATACAGTTTACCAATACATGTTAAAACAATTAGTGAAGGGACAAGAAAGCAGAAGGAGTGGAATCTAATTCAGAAAATAGCTTGTGTTTATTAACTTCTTGACTAGTACTTGGATGCAGTTAAAAAGAAAGCACTGCACTACATTGGCAATAAATTGGAGAATGCATTTTGCATTTAAGACATGTTTAGACTCTCATTTGTACAATTGCGTATAGCTCTGAGCATCTAATGCAATAAAGAGAGTAGCAATGTGAACTGTTTAATAGCACTGTTGATGACTCCTTCCATCACTGAGTTGATAAATGGAAATAGACAGATAAATCAGCAATTGGACAGGTTGGATATACCTTTCTTTTGTGGGCAGGGTGTATTTTGAGACATTTTCCATATTGTTGGAATAGACTGGTGTTCTAAATGTACGAAAACAATTTGGTTAGGGTTGTAGTTATAGAGTAATAGAGCATGATTCAGGCCCTTTGGTTCAACTCATCCATCCACCCGGATATCCTAAATCAATCTAATCTAAATTGCCAACATTTGATCCATATCCCTCTAAACACTGAAATGCAGAACTTTAGCACTAGAGTTAGGATTCTGTAAACTTTGCTGTGGCAAGTGTATTCATTCATTTGGACATACATTAAGCAAATTAATTTGAATACAATGAACATTTGTGGTGATGGAGCTCTGATCAACATTCCAAGAAGAATCATCCACCCAGCAGCTCGAAGTGAAGATGTAATTGCTTTAGCCTCAGTTTTGCTCTCACATGCTAGACTTCGCTATCATAATGGTCTGGATGTTGAACGGAACCTTCTGCTGAATTGTTCACCATAATTGATGTCTAAATGTGTTAACATCATTTAGTTTACTAATTTGAAGCCTGCTTAATTTTGTTTAAATTTTCTTTGTATATATCCAAGAACTGCGCAATCTTTTATCTCTTTATATGCTGCCTTCTTCAAATTACTTTATTGTGAGCAGGAGTCTTGTGGTGGACACCAGCACTCTACCATCACGCTGAAATGGGAGTCAGAGACCCATCGTACAGGGGATGAAGTAATGCCTAGGAGTTTACCTGATTTAGTCAATTGGTGGTGAAGGGATAAGAGGTCAGATGGAAGGTGAAAAATTCCCAGAAAGCCAGGCCATCATGGTGGAAGGTAAACTCATTCAGATTGTGGCCTGTGTCTACTGCTAGGGCCTGGCAAGAGTTTGGGGATGGGATTGTTTGAGGTTTTTTTTAATTTATGCAGAGAGTTTGACTCTTATTAGCCAAGGTTTTGCCATGGAAAATGAACCAGGGAATGAAAGTCACCTATATATTGAGTTGAAAAGCTATAACGTGTACACATTCTGTCTGTCTGCAAAGAACACAGTGCTGTACACTGGTATAAGTAGCTTCCAATACACATAAGTCTGTCACACCTGACAATAGGAAATTGGTTGTCAGCATAGTTCTTCTCACTGAGGATTATTTAGCAAATATCACCCAAATGTGTAATCATATCTCATGCTGAACATTGCATCTGAGTTTTGCAAGTGTGGGCTGGTTGGGTACAGTCAATACTTCGCTTGTTACATAAAAAGCAACTGGGCCAAACTGTTTGATATGATCCTCCAGCTTTTGGCAAGTACGTCCTCCATACATGGCATCACACCAGCACTGAAATTCAAATACCACATTCCTCATGTGCATGATAAGCAGAATGTCATTGTGGCTTGAGGGTAACATTCTGTTCATGGTGAACACTGCAGATATTGCTACTGCATAGTAGAAGCAGCTAACTTCACCTGTTAATCAAATCTTTGAGATACCTCACCCTTCGAAGAACTAATACATATGTTTGAGGAGCATAGTGAATAATGTAACAGAGGTGGACAGGAGCTTATCATCCCTGCCATTATGTCACAGATTCATAGGGCCATGTTTCATGGACACCTGGATTCATTCCTCAAAAGCCAGAAGCATTATTCTCACGGTCTGAGGAGCTCTTGGGAACAGTCCCACTCCACCTGCTGATCAGGGCTACTTGTTGTGTCCAAGAGCAGGCAGTGAGTGGGCTCCCTGGTTTAGCAATGCGTTGCCAAAACCTCTCCTCCAAACCATCCAGGAGGTCCTATTTCCTGGGAAAGCCACAGGAGGTTATGCTTTGACTAAAGAGGCCTTGACAGTGGACACGGCAGGGTTAGCCCCAGTGGGGGCCACTCCAGAACTTGGGTGCAGAGTATGAAGAGGAGAAACCATCTGTCATGCACTACCAGGGAAAGTGGTGTCACGTAGTTACTGCAAAGTGACATTATTAATGGTATGAAGCAGTTTATGTGTGTGGGTGCTGAAGACCATAGGCTTGGTTGGGTCCTAAGCCTCACTATGTAGGCCAGACCATGTAGACTGCTTGGTCTGGTTCACTGACCAGACACTTGCTGGTCTGGATTTTGGACTAATTACAGGGCAACATAGCTGTGATATATTTACTAGGGAGAGCTCAGGAGCTGTCTAACGTATGCATGTTCATGAAGTGCTCAGGCACCCATTGGGATCACTCTCACTGTTCTGTCTGTTTTCAGGAGAAAACTGCTCATAATAGTCAAGAGACATCAGAATCCTGTCCCCAGGTGAGGTGGAGGCCAGGGAACATTTCAGTGAGACAGAGGGCAGAATCTCACCAGAAATCAGACAAGTGCCATTCTTGTTGAGTTTAATGAAAGCAGCCAACATAATCAAAGAGCCCTTCCCAACACGGTTGCATTATCTTCCACCCTCATCCATTGGGCAGAAGAGACAAAATATTGAAAACATGTCCCAAAGGATTCAAGAATAGCTTCTTCTCTGCTGTTATCAGACTTATAAACAGACCTTTCATACATGAGTTGATCTTTCTCTGCACTTTCTCTGCAGCTGTGACACTATAATCTGCATTCTGTCCTATTACTATGATGCACTTATGGAAGGCATGATTTATCTGGATATCACTTAAAACAATACTCTTTCCAGTATCTCTGGACATGCGACAATCAGAAGTCAAATCAAAAAGGTTTGCCTCTGTGAGGTCTAGGGAGTTTTCTCACATTAATGTTACAAACTCATCTCATTACCTATGTATTACATTCTCCTGGTGCCCTGCTCCTTCAATGCCAGCCCAGCTCCCACACTTACCATAGGTAGACACATTAGCCCCTTCTAGCACATCGCAGGATCTTGGTGCCAGTACCATTTTTCAGTCCCAGCCATTCACCAGGTAAATTGTTGGTGGTTGGAGTTTTCCTTCACTGCACATAGTGGGACAGCATCCACAAAACTAGCACTTCTCAAAGTATACAAGTGGCATGGCTGACATCTTCTTGTACCTACAGGCCTACATTCCTACACCTAATTTGTAAAACAGAGAGAGGGCAGTTAATATCCGAGATAATGGGAACTGCAGATGCTGGAGAATTCAAGATAATAAAATGTGAGGCTGGATGAACACAGCAGGCCAAGCAGCATCTCAGGAGCACAAAAGCTGACGTTTCGGGCCTATACCCTTCATCAGAGAGGGGGATGGGGAGAGGGAACTGGAATAAATAGGGAGAGAGGGGGAGGCGGACCGAAGATGGATAGAGGAGAAGATAGGTGGAAAGGATAGTATAGGTGGGGAGGTGGGGAAAGGATAGGTCAGTTGGGGAGGACAGACAGGTCAAGGAGGCAGGATGAGGATAGTAGGTAGGAAATGGAGGTGAGGCTTGAGGTAAGAGGAGGGGATGGGTGAGAGGAAGAACAGGTTAGGGAGGCGGGGACAAGCTGGGCTGGTTTTGGGATACAGTGGGGGGAGGGGGTGATTTTGAAGCTTAGCTGAAGCAGCAAGACACACAATCTGTCTGTCCTTAGCCACATCCCATCTTAAAAATCTTCCCAGCTACACTTCATTGCGAGGCTTTTGCCAATTCCAATTTGTAACCTAAAATCTTCGAATTTTTCAATGTGCAACCATCACAATCGTGATAGTTACTTTTACTCAGCAAAATAACAGAGAACAACCAGAAACAGCATTTTCCCCTCAGAATAGAAAAGGACCACTTGCTTGTCTAGCACCAAGAGTTTTGCAGTCAATGACTGATCAACGTACACAGTTCTCAATTACTTGACCCAGGTGTCCATTAAGATTTGTCTGGCTTGTCACGTCCAATGCTGTTGTACTCTACCAAACAGAAGGTGATGGTCCTCCTGCTCTCCATCCTCACCTTCCTCCTGGGAAGAATACTGCCACTCTCCCAGCTCAGTAAGCCTCCATCACATCCCCTTTCTGCCTGTTTGCATTGTGCAGAGCACAGGGTGCTACGTCTATGCAGCACAGCTTCCCAGAGTATACTATGAGGGCCCTCCCTGACCTGACCAAGCAGTGAAACCTCATTTTCAGAAGGCTCATCATCTGCTCCACAAATGCCCTAGTTGAAGAATATCCATATTCCATCTCAGTCAAGGGGATACTTTACAGTCATCAGCCATGGTTGCAGAAGGTGGCCCTTGTCTCCTAGTAGCCAACATTATAATACTCAGCTGAAACAGGAACCTTCTCAAGGATGTTGCCATCATGACAACTTTAAGAGTATCTGATTCAGACCCCTGAGCTGAGGCACTGATTATCACAAATCGGAGATGTTTAGAAACTTGGGTATCAGTTCATGAAGTACCTTACATAAAAGTTTCATCAACCTGTTCCATTATCCATTGCTTGACATAAAACTAGATGATTTGTATCAGTTATTTGTGTTTCTCGTCCATAACACCCCTCCCCCACCCCTTGTTGCTGTGATGGTGGTGTTGTATATTTATGTAAGCAAAGGGGACTGTCACTTTAAGAGTCAGATCATGTGACATAACGATAACGTCATCATCCACATTGAGCAGACAATAGTTCTCTCGCTAACTTTGCGGCCTGTACCATTGTGGTAGGTTTGTTACCAAGTGAGCAAAGCCACTCTCCAACAAATATTCCCGGCTTTGTCAACTTTATTACTAAATCACTTTGGCACGCAGCCCATCTCAGAGTTGACGGTAATATGTTTTTGCCTAGTAACAAACAAGTGAGGTGGAAATGCAGGCAAGCTGCGCATAATTACTTGTCAATGTCATAGTTGTTAGCCTACCTGAGGAGGTTCTGGGTGCTATCATGATATAGTTCGTAAGCTTTAAGCATAGGTCAATTACTTCATTACTCATTCCCCCTCCTTCCACTTCTGCAGCATTAAGGAACATTAGAAATTTATTTTGTCTTGAAAAACATAAATTCTAATGAAATTAATTAATGCTGTATCATCAGATCTATCTCGTTGTCTGTATTCTGAAAAACTGATGCATTTTAAACAGTGAAAAACTGTCGCAGAATTTTCTGCTGTCCACAGCTTTTGGATACTTAAACTTCAACTTGTTTTCCAAATATCTGCCACCTAAATCTTAAAATATTTTATAGACAGCCATTGCTGATATAAGAGATGGGGCATCAACTAATGTCAAATTCTAATACTATTGGCTCCTGCAAGATATTTTACTTGATGTAGCAATATTTCTATTACCTCCGATAATATCAGGATCTGGGTGTGGACATCATGATTGTGATTAATCCAGCAGAAACTTCTTACAGCTGTCAATTCTGTACAAACATTTCATTCATCAGTTGCAGAGCATCTGAAGTAATATTAAGCTATTAAGTTACACAGAACAGCATGTTTATTACCCATATCATGCTTCAGGTGGTTCCCAGTAAGATATTGTATGAGACTTTTATACTTCAGGTTGCCTGTATTAATACTGCATCTCATTAAAGACATACTAATCATGAGACATAACAATACAGTGGCCTCTATGGAGATTCATGATCTGAATAAACATAATGATCGTGTATCTCGTTAACCAATTTTATTAAAGGATTGTGAAATGAACAGGACGAATATAGTGAGTAGGGGTTAGATTTTAAGTGATTTTTAGAAAACATAGAGGGAAGTTGAGGATTGGTTTTCACTCAAAGGGCAGGAGGAGTCTGAAACCTCACTTCCTAAAAAGGTAAAGGAGGTAGAAACCATCAACCCATTTTGAAGGAGTCTGAATGTGAGCTTCACACACAAGTACCTGCAGGGCTATGGATCAAAAGCCAAAAGGTGGCCTGGTGCAGATATAATGGATCAAGTGGACTCTTGTTGTGCCATAATTTCCGCATGATTCCTAGATTTGTATACAGGAAAGTTAGAATTAGAAATTGAATGTGAAATTTGGTGAAGAGAAACAGAGAAAAAGGAGGAAGAAAAAAGATTAGATTAAGAGTGAAAGAGAAACACTTTTTTTTAAACCTCGAAAAGCTATTAAAACCTGCAGAAAATAAACTTAACATGAATAGTTATTATTTTATTATCCTTGGAGGGAGTGGGGCGTGGCTGATGCTTAACTCATTATTAAGTAGGTACTTTGACCTGAAATGACTTGACGTAACTTTGCATGGTGAGTTTACTTTGTGCCTGTCGTGCAAGTACAGAGACTTCATGATTTTCAATGCATTGAGGGAACCAGAAAGCATTGTATTGTTTAAGCTAAGCTTAAACAGGGTGCATTCATGGAAGTTAGTGATACTGAAAGGGTTAATGTTGGAGACAGCGTTAGGCTTCACTCAATCTGATGATGCCATACTGTCTTAGTGGAGAAAGCGATGTCTAGCTTGAGATCTCAGTGGGTTCAGACATGGCATCCTTTGCTCGTGTTGGTCTTAGTGATTGTTCTAACTAGCCAATATAATTTGTACCAATGAAATAAACAACATATTGTTATTAAAACAACCTCACCTTCATGCTGCAACTTTATAAAGGGTTCATCCTCTACTGCTGTTAACTAAGCAGGACTGGAGACTAAATTTGAAAAGAGGCTTAACCTTTGATAAGTTTCTATGAACATTTTGTTATAGTACCCCGCAAGAGCTTGTCTAAATCATTCTTGTTCATTTAAAAGAGGATTGGTGGCAGCCCTCCATCACAGCATTAGCTGGTAGTGGCTGATGTTGCAACACACACAATAGGGGGTGCATCCCAAACAGCAACTCCTGAATTTCTGCAATTATTCTGTCCTCACAGCCAAAATTATTGCACATAATAACCATTTGTCTCGCCATTATTTTGACAGCAATATTTAGATCGTTATTCACAACTAATCACAAGCAGACATAATTACTGCATTCTTTAAATATGCAAACTGACTCAAAGTTTAGATATTAGACTTTATGTTTTCCAGCTAGGACTGTTAGCAATGAGTTTACTGCAAACCGACAGTATTATATTATGTTTCTTGAACTGGTTGGAGAAAAGCCAGCAATGCTTCAATCACAGTCATTCTTCTGTATCCCAACATGATTGCCATGCAATGTGACAAATTCTGAACACGACAAAACACCTCAGGGCAAGTTAATTGTGCTAATTTTTCTTTGACAATTCATGTAAGATACCTGGAGAAACAATGGTATCTGTATAGTGGCGAAACACCGTTGTCATTATTCAAGATGATGACATTAGAACAATGTGTTTTTATGTAGCTGTAATCAATCTTTATCCTTGAGCCTTGTCATAAAATGAGCCTGAAAATGCTGTTGTGTGGCCTGAAAATGAAACATGTTGGACCATGTGTGAAATGATTAGCAAATTTTTAGGAAAAATTAATTGATTAGATTTTTGTTCTTGGAAATAGTACCATTCACTATGTCCTGCTACCTTCAAATGCTGTAAATTCAACCCCTTTGTTTACAACTATTAATTGATAAATTCTTGATGCAAAACTGATAAATGGGATCTACATGTACTTTTAATATACGTTAATTAATAGTTATCAGATTAACAGGAGCACTTACTCAAGGAAAATGTTTGTCTAAACACCAATTCGTACCAAAATTGCCCCAAGATAGGTCAATAGAAATAATTAAGCAGAGATCATTTTGTTAACCCAGTGATTCTTCACTGAGACGCTTCAATCTTTGATAACCTGCCTTTAAAGAATCTCCACACAAATAATTTGTAAAATAAATTCGATACGACCAAGTTGAGGATTCTGAATTTATGCCATGTATATTGTCTTTTAGTCATTTTGCACCTGCTCATAAAAAAAACACAATATTGACAAAGTAACACAATTTTAAAATTCAGAAAACTCTGTGATGCTCAGTTGCATATGTGTAGAATTAATTAAATCAAATACATGACTGGGGGTTCTTGGAATATTAAATTTTGCCCATCTCTACCATTATTCATTAATTTGTCAATTATACAACATATTCTTTGAATGTAAATATTTTAAAAGGTCATATGTATATACATTCTATGGCAGTTCAATATTCATGTTTAAGCAAAGTATGCAATAACCTAATTACCTAAAATTGAGAAATTCCACTCAAAATGGAAACTTACTTTGATATTTTACACATGCACCCTGGAAAAAAAGTTTAATTTCCATAATTCAATTATTCTATAAGAGACTGCAAACCTTGCTAGCAAGAAAATACAGATTTGTAGCCATGTAAATGCTGAGTAACTTAACTTTCTAAGAAATAATTATTGCTGAAAAATAGTATCATCATACAGTGTTCTAGAAGAATTTAATCTCTGTGCAATAGACGAGTAAAGAAAAATGAAGGATACAATTTAAACAACCCAGGGTTACCTCAAATGTTTCCACTATTGGCCTTGGAATTGTATTTTCCATTGATTATAGCCACATATAACCACTCACATTAAATGTATGATGGACCACATAATCAGGAGTGATGAGAATATAGCTTTGTAAGCATTCCAATTAAAGTTATTATTTCTGGCTACAATCATATTCTGTTTCATATTATTTTCAAAATTAATTAAAATGAATTAAGAAAAAAGGTATGTGACAGCAAATAGTAGCAACTAGTCACTTTGGGATCAGCAGCTGCATATATTTATGTGCTTTAATTTATGCATTTGGAGCTTCTTTCTTTTATTAATTACACTTGCTCCAACTAGGTCTGAGGAAAAATCTCGATGCTGCTGTTGGTTTCAGTGATATTTAGAGAAATTGACCTAGAAAATACAATTTAAAATGGAAATAAAATGTAGGTTTTGTCATTAAGTATAATATTATAAAAATTGCTTCATAGAATTATTTTCCAAGCAGTAATCTCATCTCAGAATTCAGAAGTTGATTGTAAACCACTCAAGCTTTTCTCTCACAGTTAATGACATCATCTAAACCCTTCAGACGTTACCATCTAGTAATAATCACTAAGTGGTATCCATTATTCTGTTAAGTATTAAGGCCATGTGAAAAATATTTTCTCTGGACAATGCCAAAGGAATGAATTTATTAATGGACATAAAATCAATATAGAGCAGTTTTATTGTAATTTTATAACACAAACTCCAAAACACAATGGAACAGTAACAATATTCACCTCTGACCTTGAAGAAAGCTGCCCACAAAGATCTAGTGATCCCAATGCAGGACTTGTTGGCCAAAGAAGTAATATTCAGTACATAGGTCAACAGATTGATAATCAACATGCTAATCCTTCCAAATCTTCCCCACTATTTGCTAAAGGGCAAACTATCTGTGTGGAGATAGCAAAACAAGAACTTTTTAATCACTTGACATTGAATGTAATAATAGGGTAGCCTGGTGATTCAATGGTTAGCATTGTTGCCTCACAGCACTAGGAACCCGGGTTCAATTCCACCTTTGGAATTATCAAATTCTGTAAATTTTAAAATTTCTTCTAAAGTTGACATAATATTTTTGTTTTTTTCATTCTTTCTTAGATGTGGATGACACTAACAAGGTCAGCATTGGGTGCCCCACCTAGCTGCCCTTGAATGGCTCCCTTGAAAGAATTCATTGGGCGGTGGGCCGAGAGTAACATGTAAGTCAGACAAGGTTGGGATGGCAGATTTCCTTCCCCAAAGGCATTAGATAGTTGATAATGCAGATATGCTATGGCAGATGGTGAAATTTGAATTTTAAAAAATCTGGAATTAAGAGTCTAATAATGGCAATGAATCCATTATTAATTGTTGGAAAAACCCATATGGTTCATGAATATCCTTTAGAGATCCTTAACTGGTCTGTGACTCTAGACCCACAGTAATGTGGTTGACTCTTACCTGCCATCTGGGATGGGTGACAAATGGTGGCCTAGCCAGTGATGCTCTCATAACATGATTGTATAAAGAAATCCTAATCATAGAATCCCTACAGTGTGGAAACAGGTCATTCAGCCCAGCTAGTCCACATTACCCCTCTAAAGAACATTCTACCCAGACCACACTCCTGCGCTATCCCTGTAAGCCTGCATTTCCCATGGCTAAACCACCTGGCCTGGACATTCCTGAATACTATGGGCAATTCAGCACAGCTAATCCACCTAGCCGGCACATCTTTTGACTGTGGGAGGCAACCAGAGCACCTGGAGGAAACCCACACAGACACAGGGAGAATGTATAAACACCACACAGACAGATACCCAAAGGTGGAATTGAACCCAGGTCCCTGGCAGTGCTAACCAGCAAGCCACTGTGCTGCCCCTCGCTCTCGTTACAACCACAAAACCTGAGCTAATGAAAAGAGTTACCTGGCACTTACAGTAGGCCAAGTATAAATTTCTCACCCAATTCATTAACACTACTACTAATTGAGAGTCTCTAAATTCATGTTAAATTCTTGAAAATGTAAAGTTAATGTAGAGTATTGATTTGAAATTCCGGCAGGTAACTGGAAAAAAAAATCATGCTAAATGTTTTGTTTCTGATCCAGCTGGTTGCAGCCATTGCTGAAAATAGAAGATGGTGTTGGTTAAATGAGAATAAACAAGGGGGAGGTGATGGCCTAGTGGTATTATTGCTGGACTGTTAATCCAGGGACACAGACAACGTTCTGGGGCTCAGGTTCAAATCCTGCCACACCAGACAGTGGAAATTCAATTCAATAAAATGCCTGGAATTAAGAATCTAGTGATGACTGCAATTCAGTTGTCAGGGGAAAAACCCATCTACTTCACTAATGTCATTTAGGAAAGGAAACTGCTGTCCATACCTGGTCTGGCCTACATGTATACTACAGACCCACAGCAATGTGGTTGACTCTGAACTGTCCTCTGGGTAATAAATACTGAATAAAAAAAAGATTTCAATTATGTTTCAAGTTTATGTATTCAATTATAATTGAGCAAGAATATATGCTGTAGTTTGGGCTTTACTTTCATCTTCTTTCTCTCAAAATGACAACCATAAGTAATATAACAACATAAACATAGAACAAACCCTGCGGTTATGACACAAACACGTAAGACAATGGACACAATTCCACATTATGATGTGGCACAACTCGCAGTGCCCTTGACTGAACTAAACAGCATTGATGCATTCTGAGTCAACTCCATAAAGGTCTGTATCCCACCACCAAGTCTCCCTTTATTTTCACATGCATGGTACTTGGCACTGATCCAACTTCCTCAGTGCCAGCTCTCAGAGTGAACAGGATGTCTGACATAAGATAACAAAGTGTGAAGCTGGATGAACACAGCAGGCCAAGCAGCATCTCAGGAGCACAAAAGCTGATGTTTCAGGCCTAGGCCCTTCATCTTTATATCTATCAGCCATGGCTCCCTGATTGGACCAGATTAACAGCCCCAATCAGGCAACTTATACTCTATGACGACCACCTGGTTAACCTCATTACAATCATTGCATTTCTCCATCTCTAAGTCTGGGGACGTAGCTCTGATAAAGAGTAATCTCAACTGAAATGTTAGCTTGCTTTCTCTTCATGGATGCTGTCTGACCTGCTGTGATCTCCATTTTTTGTTTTTAGCCTTGTTTTCTTGTAGCCTCTCCTGGGACATTTTCACACTAAGTCTGGTTCATCTGACTCAGCCTTGGATATGTGCAGCATGAACCAGACCACAGCTCTTGCACTTGGAGCATCTCAGAAAAAACATATCCTCTTCTCCAGGCGGTAAAAGCATCAATACTGCAACATCTACCATGTCCATCTCAGCTCCCAAGGTTTCTTCGACGCTAGACAGAGGGGACAACCCATGGGTTCTGACAGCCTTTCTAGCTAATCTGAGGGGCTGGGTATGTTTTGTTATTGGTCCATTCATGGGTTTACAGCTTTCATGTGGTCTACATGCCTGTTCAGGACTGCCTCACCTACCTGAACTTCGTATGTCACAAGACCTGATCTTGTGTTGACCATGCCTCTTACCCATGCAAGGCCATTTCCATGCTTTCAGCACCAAACTTTGTTCCCTGAGGTAAATTGTCTTTATCACTTAGAAAAGCCATATGCCTGGTATTGGCATTCTTGATGCCGTTTCACCCTCTCCTCCAGGTCCAGGAAGATTAGATTTAACTTGGTGCAGTGTCATCTCCCCACGAGTAGCCCTGCTATTCTTGTAGTTGCAAAAGTGGTGGTTCAACAATCAAATAGGAACCGGAACTGTTTACTATCGAACAAAGTGGTTAAGTTGCCTCTTTAAAACTGCCTTCAAAGTTCAGACTGCTCTTTCTGCCAGACCAATAGACAATGGATGGTATGGAGCTGTTTTTATATGCCAAGTGCCATACAACTTCAGGAAATACTCGAGTTCCCTGATGGTCAATCATGGCCCGTTGTCTGTGACAACACTAACAGGAGTCGGGGTCTTGCAAAAGATGTTTCCAGCTTAGAGCACAGAACACAGAACATAAAACATTGAACAGTGCAGCATAGTACAAGCCCTTCGGCCCACTATGTTGTGCCGCCCTATTATCCTACAAAGATCAATCTACCCTGCACAGCCTACATTTTACTATCCTAATATCTCTATCATCGTCCTTGTGTTTGACAAATGAGCTCTATGCATGTCCAACTAGTTTGAGTGGACTTCTACAATGACTAAGAACATTGAGCCCATGAACATGCTGGCATAGTCAATGTATAACCGTGTCCAGGGTTTACCAAGCCATTCCATCAAGTGTCGGGGAACTGCTGACAGTAATTTCTGACCCTCTTAGCAATCGGAACACTACCCCAGCAATGGGGCTATGTCTGCCTTCAGTGCTGGGCACCAGGCACAACTTCTCAGCCACATCTTCAAAGTGGAAACCCTTGGGTGACCCTCGTGGTGTTCATCCAATATATGGCAGTTACATTTGATTGGGACAATCGCTGTTGCTCATCATAATAAAATGCCGGGTCCTACAATAATCTGGTCTTGCCAGTTCCAGAAAGATTTCTGTTCTAGTTTTAATGGCCCTTTTGTTTCTGTCATCACCATCAGCCATTTTAGTTTTGCCAAGTCCAGATCTTGTCTAATATTGTCAGCATTGACAGCTAGGGTGTCCAGAGTTTAAAACCTGAATGGACTCGTCTAGCAGCAGCACCACCAGTGGTGGATTTGCCAATGGGAGGCAGGTCAAGGCATCTGCATTTGCCACTTGGTCTCCACAACTTGTAATTGTACACACTTGGAATGAGAACCCATTAGTGACTTTGACCTGAAGCTATGGGCAGCACATCATTGGCCTCTCTGAGCAGCCATAGCAGGCGTTTGTCATCTGTCATTTTCATAAATTTGCATCTGCAAAGATATTGATAGGAATTTCTCATACCAAAGATGACCACCGTACGTTCCTTTTCTCTCTGGGCATATTTGCGCTCTGCACCAGCCAAAGTCTGGTAAACGTGCGCTACTGGGTGTTCCTCTCCATTGGGCCATCTGTGTTCCTCTCCATTGGGCCATCTGTGAGCTGAATCCACCTGATACTGTATGGGAAGGCATCACATGTCAACACCAGGCCTCGCTTGCAATCATAGTGTGCCAATACCTTGGACAATGATAGCTGCTTTTTCATTTCCCTAGAGGCTACTGCTTGGCTACAAGACTATTTCCAAGGCTGCCCCTTTTTTAATAGCAGATGCAAAGGGTGCCATGATGGAGACCAGGTTATGTATGAACCTACAGTAATAATTCACAAATCCTAAGAAAGACCTATTATCCTACTAAGATCAATCTACCCTGCATTTTACTATCTTAATATCTCTATCATCGTCCTTGTGTTTGATGAATGAGCTCTATGGATGTTTAACTAGTTTGAGTGGACTTCTACAATGACTCCGAACATTGAGCCCATGAAAGTGCCGGCATAGTCAATGTATAACCGTGTCCAGGACTTACCTAGACATTCCATCGAGTGGCTCTGGTACAGACATTGGAACCAGGAAAGCTTTAATCACACTCACTTTATCTTCCAACTGGCGTAACTCGGTCTTGGCAACTCTGTAGCCCAAAGTGGGTCTCTTGGGGTACCTGGAATACATACTTTTCCCTACTCAGGCATACGCCCACCTGGGAGAAACATCTAACAACTTTGTCCAAATTCACTAAGTGCACTTCCCTGTTATTAGCACATCGTCTAGGTAAATGACAATTTGCAGTGGACCTTGTAAAATGTTCTCCATCGTCTGCTGAAAATGGCACAGGCTGGTGATACCCCAAACCCTAGTCCAGTATATTGTTGCAAACCCTTATGGGTATTAATTGCAGCATACGTCTAGGAATTCTCATCTAACCATTGCAGGTATGCTTGGCTCGTGTCCAGCTTTGTGAAGGACAACAACACACCCCCCACTTCCATTTGTTTAAAATCCCCACAAAGGCAAACCATCCCACTGGGTTTTACAATTGGCACAGCTGGAGCTGCCCATTCTGAAAATTGTACTGGCTTGAGGATTCCTTTGCTTTCTAACCTTGTAGAAGGCAAATGGCACTGGGCAGGCCTTGCAGTGTCATGGAATTGCTTCCTGGTCAACTCCAGGACAGTCTTGGCTCCTTTGAGTCTCTCTAGACCTTCCTGAAAAATGTACATGTCTTTAATTAGGACTTCATTCAGGCAACCATGTCTTAATCCAGAAATGTTGAGCCAATCTAGGTGAATCTTTCTCAACCAATTTCACACCATCAAGCTTGGACCCAAGTATTTTACTTCAATCAGTGGTAACTGAACCGGTTGCTTCTGTTAGGTGACCAGGACAAAAGTTGTACCCTTAATCAGTAAAGGTTTCCCCAGTGTTGATTCTCAGCCTAGCTGAAGTCTAAGGAAAGTTAAGGGTTGGAGACCAGGTTGACAGCCCCTTTCAAGGAAATCATACCCTGGTGTCCACCTGGCTGACCTTGTTACAACCACTGCACATTCTTTAGCCATAATCACTGCTGATAGTAGTGGCGACACAATATGCAGAGCTAGCACACCAGCTGGCATGATTGGCATTGTGAAAACAGGTGGTATGGGTGACAGATGCCACATGGTCTTTATACGAGGGATAATTGTCTGTTGGTACAACGAGAAAAGTTTGTGTAAGTGAGTCACAGCACAGCTGGCACAGTTTACACTTGAAGCACAAGTGCCACATCTGACATAGCAGGTCAGAAGAGCAGACATTACCAACAGACGATGAAAAGTTACATATCTGGAATTTATCTCAAGTTGTCAAAAAATTAGCGCAAGGTGCTAAAACCCAGCTGTATGTACCATAACATTGTTTCCAAACTCCACATCCAGTTTTCTCTAGCAGCTGAGATATTCAATTGCTGCGGAAAAAGGCAGGCTCCCAACTAGTACCATTTATAGCTGGTGGATAGAAGCACAAATTAAGAGTGGTCAAGCAGGTAGTGCTAAAAACTTGAACTCAGGATCTTAGCTGTGCCATTTACACCTGATTAGTATATATGTAAGAGAATTGTTCTGTTTTCAAGGGAAATCCCAGACACCACAGTACATGTTTGCCTGAAGAAAACAAGTATCTTTGTAACCATACATTGGCATGACTAACAATGTCTTGATGTTGATCCTGCTAGTGCTTTGCTTTAAATGGAATTTGATAGAAATTATGAAAATTACCCTCAGGTCTATGCATGCCTAACATTAAGAGGCTCATATTTTCAAGAAGTATTGCATGATTTTGTTTTATTAAGAACAGAGAGAAAATCTGGATGAGAACTTTCATCATGATTATTTCCCATGCCGCTGAAGCAATAATGAGCCAAACATAATTTATACAGGTGTGTCCTGGTGAAAAAATATAAAACTGTTTTCTACACATTTTTAACAACACAATCTAAATAAGGCTGCCAAGAGTGAATCGTCTGACAGGGGAGACTCACTCAAGTTGAAGCTTTATAAACTCAAGGTCCCACAACTGTAAATGTGTTGGGATAGAAAGAGAAATGAGACCTAATGCTGAGCACATATCCAGTTAAAAGTCAGGCTTCAAACCTTCATGTTGCCGATTTCCAGCATCCTTCATTTGGTGTAATACAACAGATGCATTATGCAGAGACATGCGTGGGTTTCCCAATATGCCATCATTTTCCTGCTTACCTGTCCATAGACATCCAAGCTCAGAGTGATTTGAAGAAAAAAATACATAGAATCCCTACAGTGTGGAAACTGGGCATTTAGCCCAACAAGTCCACACTGACTCTCCAAACAGAGTCTCATCAGACATACCCCTCTCCCCCAAAACCCTACATTTCCCAAGGCTAATCCACCTAACCTACACAACCCTGGACACTATGGCCAATTTAGCATGGCCAATCTACCTAACCTTTGGACCATGGGAGGAAGCCAAAGCACACAGAGGAAACCCACACAGACATGGCGACAACGTGCAAACTCCATACACACAGTCACCTGAGGCTATAATTGAACTCAGATCCCTGGCGCTGAGTAGCAGCAGTGCTAACCAACAAGCCATCATGCTGCACCTACAGTGGGAGCTTTCAAAAAACAAAGACAAACTCAAATCACATGAGGACAATTAATGGCTATTTGATGTGAAACCTTCACTCCTCCTCATTGTCTCAGTCCAAAGACAAATGTTATGGTTGGTGTGTTACAGTTCATTGAGGGAAATGGAGCTACTGTGGCAACATACGTTCTTACATGCATTTCTATTCTGGAGCAAAGGACAATGTTGTAAATTTTCCAAGTTTCCCATCACATGGCTGACCAGTAATCTCCCGACTCATTCTTACCACCTGCCATAACCATGTGTTGTAAGATTTTGCAGTTTAATTAGTCATTTGTTTGGTCATGTTATGAATGCACCTTCCTTGTTCATCAAGGCCTAGAGGGAATTGAACCCAGCTCATGCCTTCTGCACCTCAAAACCCCTGCATAAATATTTTGCTTTTTTATTCATTCTAAATATTCCGAATCTTCAAGCAATCATGCCCTACAGGTCTTCATAATTCTATGAAGAAGCTTTGTCCTCTACCCACAAACCCTGATATTATCATTCCTGAACCAGGCTCAAGTCCATTGGTCACTTTCACAATTTGTGAATCATTTCTTATTGAATCTTCCTGATCCACAATATAGCCATCTATTAGTCAGTCAATGATGAAGACCGCATGAAAAAGAACGTAAAATTCATGAATTTTCTGAAGATACATGGCCGTTGCACAGTTTTATCTTCCAGCTAATGATAAAAGCAAGTAAATGAATAATAACTGCAGAGCAGTAATATGTACATAACAGTAGTAATGGTATAGATAAGGAACACACTTCCTAGGCCAAGAGTTTTCAAACATCAATAAATTTTTGATCTGAAGTGAAGTACGTGAAAGATAGAACAGGTTAACCTTAATGGGGAAGGACATGAACATTTTCTGGAAGACAAAAATTTGACTAAATAAAGCCAGAAAATTCCATTAACTGTAGTCAACCAAAACTTCCAGCTTTGCAGAAGTAAACAAGAAAAGCAATTTATCAGTTTGGTTTACATTAGTGCTTTATCTCTGCAAAGGCAGGACCACGTTGTGGTGTCAGGCACCCAGCCTGCTGGCTGAACAGGTCCACAACTGATCCAGGCTGCCTCTTCTCTGAAGGGCCCATCAAACCACAAACTAATCGCGAACCAGGACATTGCATGGAAATCAAGACCCTGCTTCACTAGAACTTGCCTCTCGGCCAGCATCTCTTGCACGAAGCAGGGCCACTAAAGAGTATAACACCCAACGTCTCAGGATCAGGGAGGACTCAGGCCACAGGTAAATAATGTGTAGTGTTGGGGTTTCACAGGCTGGGGAAGAGATGGACACTAGGATCACAAGTAGGGAAAGGAGGTGGGCTCTCATCAGACATCCTCCCTTCCTCATTGTTGAGTTACTCAATCAAGCTCTGACTGCACCTGATTGGAGCTCTTCCTCTTCTACCCTAAAGGCATGACATAATTTCACCTGTGGTGCAAGCTGCATGATGACAAGCCCACTTGGAATAGGGTTAATTGTAGTGACAGCAGAATGGAGCTCTCACATGGGTCATTAGTTCGCCATTCCCAGGCCTCAATTGCTGGTGAGGTGGGAATGTCAACCATGGCTTCTCTGCCTAGAACACATTTCTAATGGAGGTAGAAGAGCAATTGTGTTCAGGAATGCCACTGCCCCAATGACTAATGCCCTTCTAACCTCCAAGCACGTCACCAGTGAGAGAAAAAGATTCCAGCCATAATGACTTTTATCTTTTCTTTCCATACCTGAAGTGATGCTCAGATTATAGAAAATGATCTCATTCTGTGAAGGTGACTGTAATTTAAAATGCATTCAGTCAATTATACTTTAGATTTAGTGGAAAAGAATAATGGCTTAAATGTTTTGTGACATTTGCTCCAAGTGCTCCTTGCTTTCTGAAGGAGAAATGTAGTGACCCACATCTTTGAACCTGAATATCAGGAATTGGAATTAAACACCCACACATTACAGATTGGCTAATGTCAGAGAAACTTCAGGGTAAGAGTAAAAAATATGATAGCACAGAAATTGGCAGCTGTTTGCTATGACTTACATCTACATGTAAGGCTATTGTTCTTCATCTTTCTGTAAGTCAACTTTCATTCAGTTAATCAATTCTTTTTTAACTAATGGTAAGCAATTCTAATGGGAAAATAACACTCATTTTAAATGGCACAATATTCTCCTTTTTTTGTTTCACATTCAAATGTGCTAAGAGTTGTCATGCTAAAATAATCAAATGAATTCTTTAAAGTAATGCTGCAAAGAAGCTGTTACATTTGCTACGATCATTCGCCTCAAGGATGCTCAAATCTAAAATCTCCTCTTCAACCATTATGAAAGATTTTCGCCGAGCATTACATTTTTGTGAAATGCTAGAAAAATCCTCCTGCATAACACCAATGATGGTGTGTCATCATGAGTGCAGTGGGGGCAGCTGATTGGCCAGGAGAATTGCTCAGCATTTCTAATCTTTAAAGAGAAAGTTGGGTATGTTATTTGCATTTAAGTCTCTGGTCTTCTTTTCCCTCTTTATTTTTTCTGAGAAATAGATGGCAGATTTTCATAGCAGGCTCATAATTATTCTAAGTGTAACAAAGAATTACAGGATGGCAGGTCAGTTGGGCCAAGTGGAGTGTATATTTTGTGGTATGTGTATAGTGTTGGACATATCATGTGTCCCAGAAAAACATGTGTGTGAGAAGTGTCATCAGCTGCTGAAGCTTGAGCTCTAGGTTCCTGAACTTGAGCAGCAGCTAGAGTTACTGTTGTGCACATATGGGGCCATCGGCTACATGGATAACATGTAAAGGCAGCTGGCCACTTTGCAGGTTAGAATTGAACAGACAGAGAGGGAATGGGTGACTATTAGGTGTTGTCAGGAAACCAGGTAGTTATGATAGGAGTCCCCTGATACTATAACGTTTGCTAACCACTTGGAGACCCATGAAGGCAATGGTTCCTCAGGCCAGTGCAAAGTACATGGCACCACACGTAACTCAGCTGCACAAGAGACGAGGAAGAGGAATGGAAGAGTAATAGTAATGGGGAGTCCATAATCAGAGGATCAGAGAGATATTTCTGTGACATTAAACATGACTTCCGGATGTTGCACTGCCTCTCTACCGCCAGGATCAAGGATGTCCGAACAAGCTGTACAAAATCCTTCTGGGTAAGAAGGATCAGCCAGAAGTCCTGGCCCACGTTGGTGCCTACAACATAGGTAGGAAGAGGGATAAGGTCCTAAAATCAGATTTCAGGGAATTAAGAAGGTAATTGTAAAGCAAAATCTCAAGAACAGGATTACTCCCATACCAAGTACTAGTGAGGATTAGAACAGGAGGTTTGGCCAATTATATACATGGCTGGAGTACTGGTGTAGGAAGGAGACCATCTGGTTTCTGAGGAATTGGGGCCTCCTGGGGCAGGGTGGGACCTATAGAAGCCAAATTGGGTTTCACGTTAATGAGATTATCAAGGGAGACTTGATAGTGCTTTTGGGGTGGGTTTAAATTAGCCTGTCAGGGGCATGGGAACCTCAGGGTTAACCCAAATCAAAAGGAAGTTGACGTGGTATCAGGAGGTCAAAAAGATGCTTGGGAGACTAAAAGGAAGGAGAAACGAAGTTCACAATCATATATGTTTCGAGTCAAAAATATGAAGATAAGGGCTGTCAATCTATTATACAAGCTAGGATTGTCACCACCTCCAATTCCCAAAGACTTCACTTTTGCTTTGGCTCTTTGATGCTATACTCTGTCCAATCCTGCCTTGTCTTCAAACGTAGTCACGTTTACTTCTCTTCTGGAATTCAGTTCTTTTTTCATGTTTGGACCAAGGCTGTAATGAGGTCAGAATCCAAGTGCCCATGGAATCTGAACAGTACTGAGCAAGTTTTGCTGTGCAAATGTCATTTGATAGCACTGTCAATGACATCTTCCATCACTTCAACTGATGTTTGAGCAGACTGATGGGTGCTAATCAGCCATTTGATTGTGTTCATGCTGTTCAACCTCATGGGTCTTACAGTTACTTGATGAATAATATTAATAACAATCCAAAATCAGGGAGAAAAACAACTGCAACAGCTCAATTCATCTTTGTAGAACAGTTCACTTTCTGAATTAAACTGCATTTGTTTACTTATGCCTGAATCTCTACAAAATGTATTTTCAGTTGCTGATAATAGGGAGGTCAGAGTTTCCAATGAAGTTATTTAAAATGGCCATGTTGGGAAGCTTAAAAGAGTTATGGTCACTGAGTACCCATCTTCAGACTCTATGTAGAGTGGACTCAGTAGAAGCAGCACTGTCAAAGACACAATTTATGCACAAATGAGGCCATTCAGGCCCTTTGGTTTGTAACTTGCACATGGAACCAATGACATACATCTTGGACTCTATCTCAGCACTTCAACAGATCTGTGCAAGAATAAAGTGCAAGAGTTGGGTGATTAGAGCATAAAAGCACAAGATTTGGCAACAAAGCTAGGCCATTCAATAAAATCATTGCTGACTGAAATTTGTTGGATGGTGGTGGTGCTAACACATTTTAAGTAGTAGGCCCATATGTTGATAGGTCATAGCTGTTTTCTTGTGATTAGAATTTACTTATTTGTAATAATCAATAGTTCTTGTTAGGTACAGGAACCTGGTGAGTCATTTTGTTAATTTGATTCCAACAGATGAGCAAACCAGGGAGTTTGTATGCTTTGGTTAATGCAGATCAGGAGTGAGGAATCCAGTGCTATGTAACTCTTCTTCAGTTTCCCCAGTAGCGTGATAGAACATTCTCCAATTGCCTGATGAGTACAGCTCCAAAAACACAAAACACTCAATGACATCCAGGACAGTACAGAATGCTCGATTGGCACTGCAACTTCCATTTCAACATTCATTCCCTCCAGGCCTAGCGCACAACAGGAGCAGTCTGTAGCATCTCCAAGATGTACTGCTTCAACTCACCCAGACTCCAAATCCACAACCTCTACCACCTCTGAAGGACAAAGGCAGCAGATGTTTGGGAGTGTCATGAGCTGCAAGTTCCCCTCCAAGGCACACACCATCCTCATTTGGATCTATATCACCACTCCTTCACTACTATTAGATCATTATCCTGCAGCTCCATTCATAATGATATTGTGGTTGTCTTTACACCTCGAGATTAGACCATTTCAAAAAGGTAACTCACCACCATCTTCAGGGATGAGTAATAAATGCTGGCACAAATAGGGGTAGCTGTATCTAATAAATAAGTAAGTAGGCCATAAGCCTGAAAATTCCAGGACAGAGATAGGAGCCTCAATATTTATAGGTTGTTATGTATTAACTGTGTATTGAATCTCAAGTAAGAACGAAGTTCAAAGTTTAAACAAGATGTTATTAACATTTTTACCTGAATACAAGATCCTCGTGATTCACACTGTTATAGAGAGAGGGAGAGTGCATAGGAAGCTTTTTTTAGGATCAGATTTCAGCAGTCTCCTAAAAGATAGCACTGAATTTCACAGACAAAGAAATATACCAGGATCTGAGAGGCTGTGTTGGCAGATAGAGATGGCAAATTTCTGTAGCTCACCAGGTAGGGATGAAAATGGCATTCAGACTGAAAATACCAAACTAATGATCTAAAATGGAAGCGATAACAAGGTGTAGAGCTGGATGAACACAGCAGGTCAAGCAGCATCAGAGGAGTAGGAAAGCTGACATTTCGGGCATAGACCCTTCTTCAGAACTACTTTAGACTGGTTTAGGAGAATTGGAGATCAGAATTGAAAAAGGGAATGTAAATAATAACTGTGGAGTGGTATTTTCCATTGTCTTAAAAGAGCAAGTTCCATTTTGTATTTCAAAGTGTAAATTTCCTACAAAATATTATTCAGTCAATTTGTTGCAGTAGACTTGAAATATTGTTTCACAATCCTTTAAAATGGTAACCAGGAACTCAAATTTCTTTTTATTTGGAGAATGTAAGGGGAGTTAGTGGAAAAGTGGATCAATATGAGAACAAGTTCAGCCAGGCGTAGGGAGGTGGTGGTGAATGATCACTGGCGGGGTCTTCATTCAATGAAGAAGCAAAGAACAGGCAGCCCATCATGGTGGGGAATAGAGGTACAGAGAGATTGAAGGTTTATCACAAAAATAAGCTGGTTTGTGCCAGGAAAATTGAAACTGTTCAAGTGGCAATGACCAACCAAATTGTTGCAAATGTAAGTGGAAAGGGACTGAAGGAGCAAGGAACAATTATTTTGGAAAAGGAAGAAATAAGTTTTGTGGGGCAGGAAGAGGTTGAATGAACAAGGCAGTGCTGTACTGGACCATTGGCAACAAGATGAAAGGGGGCTTTTCAGGCTTGGGGAACTGTTTCGGAAGTTGGGGGCTTATAGATGTTTATAAAATCATGAGGGGCATGGATAGGGTGAAAGGCCACTGTCTTTTCCCCAGGGTGGGAGAATCTAAAGATAGAGAGCATAGTTTTAAGGGGAGAGGGGAAAGATTTTAAAAGGACCTGAGGGGTTACATTTTCATGCGGATGGTGGTGCATGTGTGGAATGAGCTGCCAAAGGAAGTGGTGGAGGTGGGTACAATTGCAACATTTAAAAGGCATCTGCATGGGTAGATGAATAGGAAGGATATGGGCCAAATGCTGGCAAATGTGACCAAGATCAGATTGGGATGTCTGGTTGGCATGGATGACACTATGACTCTAAACATACGGCCATGGAGAACATTTTCCAGTAGAAGTGATGTCAGTGGCAGATCTGGAGTCAATGGCTTGACTTTCAACACCATATGACACTCCAGTAGATGGCGGAGGATGTGTTGGAGAGTCACTATTTTGTCTCTGCGGACTGGAGGTTTGTTCTCCAGACAGCAGCAGCATCAATCTTATCAGCAGATTTAATGGTAATCTTTGGGTCAGGCTTGAGAGAACAAAGTGCAACATGTACAAAGGGAGACAGAATAAGTGATGGAGCAGAGATTGAGTTAGAGAACAGGATGGTATAATAATATATGAGTCCAGGTAGACAATATCTACTGGACTGAGGGAAATATGCCAAATATACCAGGGGAGGAACAGAGAAAAAGATGGCTACCAAGGTGATTCAAATAAGGCAAGAGTTCATAATTTGTCAAGGTGAAATTTATTGAAGTGGAGAATGAATGCTAAAGGCAGATTATTCTGGTTGGACAGGAGAAGGTCAGCATATAAGTGTCAAGTCAAATGATCAGAAGCAAGTATAATTCAGAGGTTAGTGAAGGAAAAGAACAACCCAGGAAGGCATTATTACTAATGAATTCACTGATGTTTGCAATCCTTCATCTGAAAGGAAAGGTAAACTGTTTATTTGCCTAAAATGCTGCTTGATTAGAGACATAAAATTATACACAGCCATTGAGTCCAGGTAGACAGATTTCAATGCAGAAAAGTGTAAGGCCATCCACTTTGGACCAAGAATAGAATTGAGTATTACATTGATGTATGGTTGAGATCCAAAGTTCATACATGATTAAAACATAATAATTAAGTGATAAAACCAATCAAGAAAGCAACGATTAGTTAACCTTTATAACTAGAGTGCTAGAATATAAAGTGCAGGAATATTTTGCTGTAATTATGCAAAGCCTTAATGAGGTCACATCTGGAATACTGTGCTGTCTGCAATTTTAGGCATCACATCTTTGAAACCTACATTGACCTTGGAAGGTAAGCATTGTAGATTCACCAGGGCTCCAAGTGTTATAGCATGAGATGAGATTTTCATAAACTGGGTTTGTATTCCTTGGAATAAAGGATGTTAACGACATGTAAGAGGATTTTCCTTTAGTGTTAGGTAAACATAAGTTGCTTGGATTTGGTGATAGTATTGACAACTGAGCTAACAGGTTCTTTGTCAGAAAGGAATAATCCTGGACTTTTGCAAAGGTGAGCTGTGGCATTGAAAGGCTTGTGAGCAGAAACCATGCTCTCAGTTATGGGACACTTCAGTTATCATTCCCTTTGGGCTTCAGCATGATGTGAAAATTTTTCAAAAGCAGCAGAGAGGTGAAACTGTTCACCAAAAGAGGAGAAGGGAGGCTTCAAATGGGAAGGGAGGCTACGGTATACATGTAGGCTACTCAGAGAGCAATTTTCCACCTCCAACCATTTGCAGTGTCTATAATGGTCATGTTTCACCAAGGAGGCGCTTACAAAACTGTGCCATTTTCTTGATTCAGACTTGTGGCCACAGGGCAAGGTGGCGACAATTCTCTCAGTGACCATTAATATAAGTGCGATCTTCAGTTTCTTCACCAGTAATTATTCCAGGCTGCAGCAGTGATGCTATTTCAAAGTTTCCTGTGCATTGATTCTCTAGGAAGGTGACTAAGGTTGTGTACACCAGGAAAGGAGACATCAATTCCTTCTGTTATTTTCAACCCCGCCTCTCTTGGCAATCTGGAAATGTAGGCTATTTATATCGGACATCTTTTTCCCTGTAAATGAGTAGTTTTTCTATTGCACCTTACCTTATCAATCATTACCCATCCATTACTTCTACCACTTCTGTTTCCACCATATTTTTGTCAACTCCACTTTCTTAGTCAAAACTAGTACAAAACGCTTATTGTGCATTCTAACCTTGCCCTGCACCTCTCTTTCTATGACACCTGATAATAAGGTCCCTGCGTCTATATAAATTGCAATGAGCAGCACACAACCTGCCACTTTCTCCTTGTTGTCAGGCATGATCAAACACCTAGGCTATGATCCTTTGAAATTCATGACTGGTGCATTTCATTCACTTTTTGTCAGTCTTTACTAGGTGTGAACAACAAGTTGTTATAGTTTTATTTGTATAAGATTTGAGCTAATCAGATTCTACGTCTGACGTAGATAAAAATGTGCATCTAAAGTAGAATTCTTGCAGTGTACTGTACAAAAAGCCTGCTCAGCATAGCTTTAGTAATAATAGTGTTTCTTATCTGTTTGTGTTTTCTAATCAGTCAGTATTTTGATTTGGCAGGCTGAGTCTGATGCATGCATCTTTGTTACAGACAGGCCATAAGCCAGACCCTGGTAGACTGGCATAAGGCTGCCACCCGCACCAGTAGATTCTCCATAATCTGGTGGAATAGCCAATGGAGCCATAATGTGAACTCCAATGCCAGGATAAGGATTAGACACTTCTGTCCATGACCTCACTCTATCTCTGATATTGCTTCCACCTCCCACTAAGTCTCATGGTCTACCACTCTCACTGTTGGTTGCAATATCTTTCCTCGCCTCATCTCACCTACCCACACCAATAAGCCTGCATGGCCTTTGTGCTGCCTCCTCACTCCCTGGGAACACCTCACCATTTCTTGCCCCCCCCCCCCCAACACCAGCACTAACAGCCATGCCAACCTCTTTGATCTCATTCAATACATCCTACTCTCTTATGGTTGAAGACATAGCCTATAACAGGACAGACCAGCACATATGGGTAGAAGGGCAGCCAACTTTAGGCTCCTTACCCCACACAGTGAGAGACTCCTGGCCTTCACAGGAAAGACCGCTCCTATGGGGATGCTGCAACATCAACGTCCCACCAACCAAGTAAGTACCACTCTTCCTTCCACTGCAACGCTCCCAGTAACCTGGCTGTCGGTGCCAGCAGTGCACACCACTTCTAACCACTGGCCATGACACCATCTCTATCTTCTGCATTGCAGATACTTCCAGCATATCCAGATTTACTGGGATGTTACCTGGTATGGAGGGAAGGTCTTACGAGGGAAGGCTGAACGACTTGAGGCTGTTTTCATTAGAGAGAAGAAGGTTGAGAGGTGACTTAATTGAAACATATAAAATAATCAGAGGGTTAGATAGGGTGGATAGGGAGAGCCTTTTTCCTAGGATGGTGACGGCGAGCACGAGGAGGCATAGCTTTAAATTGAGGGGTGAAAGATATAGGACAGATGTCAGAGGTACTTTCTTTACTCAGAGAGTAGTCAGGGAATGGAACGCTTTGCCTGCAACGGTAGTAGATTCGCCAACTTTAGGTACATTTAAGTCGTCATTGGACAAGCATATAGATGTACATGGAATAGTGTAGGTTAGATGAGCTTGAGATCAGTATGACAGGTCAGCACAACATCGAGGTCCGAAGGGCCTGTACTGTGCTGTAATGTTCTATGTTCTATGTTCTGTATCCACCACCACAGCCATGGAGGAATGTCCGGTTCCCCATGAAGTCAACTTCTCTGAGGACCAGAGGCCTCAGAGCAAGTCTCAATGAGGCTGCTTCCTGCGCTCCTCACCATCTCAGATACTGGCACCTCAGAGAGAATGTTAACATTAGAAAGTGTGGGCCCACAGTCTAGTGAGCAGTTTACTGCAACAGCTCCACAGCTGGCTAAAAGCAAAATGCCTGAGCATGCAGGCTATATTCCTTTTCATTTCTTTCTTCTGTGCAGGCCTGCATGGGTTTGTGCATGTCAGTGATGTTAGAAGTGGCATGTTAGTTTGTGCGGCATGCCAATCCGTGGGCATGAATCGTCAGAGTAGTGGCTGCACAGCTTAAAGAGAACATTTCTCATAGGCTCTCGGAGGACTCCCAGAGACCAGTCATCTACTCAGACCCAGGCAGGTGAGGATCCTGTCATGCTGACAATAAGGCAATCTCTGACCACGATAGCCCAATTCCTACAGATTGGCCACTTTGGAGCCACGGGACTGACTATAGCCCACTCCCAAGACTGCAGGGGCCTGGTTCTCCCAACTGTGGTCATGTCAAGCAGATTCCTGACCACGGCAAATGTCCTGCACTGACATCAGAAACTACTGAGGGTTACTGTGCAGGAATGCCCTGCCCCCTCACTGATGCCTAAGTCCATGGACTTTAATGAGGACTAAGACCCTTAGACTTTGAGAGATGACTGCTTGCTTGCTGCACATGCAGTGCGTTTTCCTGAGTAAGATGCTGACACATGGTGTACTTGAGTTTGACAGGGCAAACTGAAGCACATCAAATTGTTCATCCCCTTGAGCGAGGACTTGAAGGCAAGCTGCCTTGTCGTTAGACTGTACTAATTGGCACAACAAGATAAAGCGAGACGGGACTGATGTAATCTTGCAGGTACGTACTATGTACGTGAGCTGTAAAAGAGCAACCAAAAAGCTCTGACATGCAGCCTGGCTCAATCTGTGAGCTAGGTCCTGCTCATTTACATAAACGTCCCTGCTCCAGCTGTGCAATGCTAGTTGCCAATGCTCTCACGAGTAAAGAGTGTGTGTGGCTGACACCAGCGGATCGTCCCCTCAGATGCTGTTTAGTCCTACAATAGGTAGCAGCAAGCAGTGAACAAAAATCATCAGGTACCTGCTCTGGTATCTTGTTTGCTGCATTTGGAAAACTAGGAAGCTGTATGTGCTCAACAAGGTGTTTAACAAGCAATAGTCCCCCTTATGTGGCAACTGGCCCTAACTAACAAGAAACCCACCACATCATTCAGCAAAAACATAAAAGGATGGACTGAGATGATGATGATGTCGTGATCAGCATTGCTGGATTTCTCATCCCATCCTGTGAGAATCCAGCCCATATCACTCACATCCGTGTAAGATTCCATCAATGGAATTTTGTAAGAGGACAAGTCCTATCGTATATGATACACAATGCGTTGTATGCTAAAACACCCTGTATCTATTTAAAGACTTAAAATCTAAATACATATAATCTAAATTTAATTGCTATTTACTAGAATTTTTTTTAATACTCAAATGTAATTGCCAGATGCAAAGGTGGGAATTGCTGATGAAAAGTACCCTAGATATTAAGATTATCTTGGATCTAGAAGTAGTGATGTCTGTAATTTGACTGTACTATCATAAAATTAGATATGTATTCTTATGAACAGTTTTAAATTTAAAACATAAGTTCACAAACAAGTTAAAGTTATTGTAAATATATGATCAGATCATTCAGATAATATTTTTCAATGGCTGTGTAACTGAAATAATGCAAGCGATGTGCTGAGCAGGATATGAACAACTATATTAATTGACTATAGCGTACATTACCATGCCCATACCAGCTGGCTTCATGACAAGCCAATTAATTACTTATTTAAATTTGTGTCGATTACAATTTGCAAGCAGGTAATCAATTATAATTAATCAGCAGTGTCCTAGAAAGTAATGATTTTGAAAATACTTTTGTTATGGATGCAGAAATACTCATTTTGCATGTATGTATTCTAGGTAAATTATATACAGACTTTTAATTACAATTGCGTTTTTCACAGAGCTCTGCAAACATTTATAATATTTGCTCTAGCCTATAGTGCTTTTCTTGTGAGAATTTAGTCTGAATCAACATCCCTGTGTATCAAAATTGCACTACATGGTTACGAGCATGCAAGCAACTCCTTTCCCCACAGTATTTACCATCTCTAGATATTGAAATTAAACCCAGGTAAATTAGAAAGTATTCAGGAGGTTCAAGGGATCGCAATACTTTGTTTCAACCTTGCAGTATTAACCACGAACATCCCTAAGGATCTTCATACAGGTTGTCTATGCCTGACACCTACACTAGATTTCTACTCCAATTTTAATTCTGTTATGACGCAGAAGCCACGAAAATTATAGCATAAACGTACCTTAAGCTCAGAACTGTCTGACAACATTGATGAAAAATTTCAAGTGTCTAATAACATTGGTACAGCAACCAACTTGAAGAAAAAAAATTCATTTTCCCATGCAGTATCAGAAATGCTTGTGTGAAACATTGGTCTTGCTAAATTAGCATCTCTGATTTACTGCTGTTTTCTCTCATTTTATTTGCAATAACAAATAAAGTAATTAAGATTTTGAAATTCTTTTTCAGTTCTGCAGGCCCTTCTGACAATTTACAATATGACAAGATGTAACTATGAAATTAGTAAGATATTAAAATTTCAGTGCAAATTCTTTCACCTCAAATAGATTCAGTGGGGCTCCTCAAACCTTTATGACAGAGATATTGTTGTCACTGCAATATAAGGGTAGAGAGGTTTTAATGCAATTGTCTAGCAACATACACGAGGTTGTGCCTGGATTATATGTACAGTTTTAGTCTCCTTACCTAAGGAAGAAGATACTAGCCTCGGACAGCAATAAAGATTTATTTGACTGATTCATATTCTAATAATAAAGTGCACAATGATATCACTTCACGTTTTATCAACAAATATCCATCATAATGACTTTTTTTTCTCAGGCACAAGCAGATTGTTTTATCTCCAAAATTTAAAGGATAGGGGCTATAAATAACATGGCAGCTTGACAGTTCTACTGAGTATTTCAAAAAATTGTGTCTCCACCATAAAGTTGTAGAACACACACTGCAGGCCATTCCTGGCGAGGTTGGAGGGTTGGGAATTAGCCTGTTTATCACTCAGTTTAAATGGTCAAACCAGTTCAAACTTCACACCTGTGTACACTCATTCCCTTTCCTCGTTCGAAGAAAGTGAGACTTGTTAGAAATGGGGGCAAGACTTACATATCAGGTTCAGTATTGGAATTAACTCTCATGCAATTGATACTCATAATGCCCTGTATGGATAAATATATGCACAATAAAGTGTAACTTGCTTTTGCTCCAATCAGTGCATTGTGAAAATTCATCTCTGTAAGTGGTCAAACATTTTCTATTTATCATTCTTATTAAACTTAAAAAATTGAACTTTACATCAAGAAGACTCTTTTAACAACTCCAGTGTAAATTTCCATCCAAAATTTTAAAGGAAGATGCAAGAAACAAATTTCAATATTTACATTAAGCATTCATTAAAAAAAAACTTTGCTTGCTTAGTGTTTACAGCATTATGCCATCTCTATGGCTTCACTGTTCACATTTCTGCAGCAAGTCATTGGTATTACCTTGCTAACTCTACAGGGGTAAACTAAAATAAAAGCAGGAAGTGTTGGGGAAACTCCACAGGACTGCCAGGATCTATGGAGAGAGAAACAGAGTTAACATTTTGAGCCAGTGACCAAATCAAAAACATTCAACCTGGTTTAAAATTTAAACAACACCTATCCCATTAACTGTCATCCATCATCAATCAATGCATTCTCTGTAGCAATACCTCTTAATCATCAGGGCCCACTTGCCAATCTAGCAGCTTTCCTCCCACAGACATGGTATGGAAGTTGGTTTTCCCTCAAATTAGTATTGTTGTGAATTGTCCTGATGAGTGAAGGATGAAAACTTAAAATCTTTTTTGGCATTACTTAAGTTTTGTGCTACAAAATGGCTATTTAACATTGACACATCTGAGTTTAAACTCTGCTGTGATCCCAAAACAGAAGTTAATTAGTTGTCAGGCAACATTCATCTGGGCACTAATGACAGTCAAAGCATAATGTTCTTTGGTCCTTACACACGAACAAACAAGCCCCAAATGCATATTGAATGATGAGATAACCATTTGTGACTGAAAGTGGCTGTATTGAATTTCCTAAACCATTTTGTTTAATTTAAGAGATAATGGGAACTGCAGATGCTGGAGATTCCAAGATAATAAAATGTGAGGCTGGATGAACACAGCAGGCCAAGCAGCATCTCAGGAGCACAAAAGCTGACGTTTCGGGCCTAGACCCTTCATCAGAGAGCTGATGAAGGGTCTAGGCCCGAAACGTCAGCTTTTGTGCTCCTGAGATGCTGCTTGGCCTGCTGTGTTCATCCAGCCTCACATTTTATTATCTTGTTTAATTTAAGTCAGTTTTAATGATATAGGGAGAATGGTTAACAACTTAAAATAGGGCCAGTCTCTCTCAGTGCACCTAGACAGTAGGACTACCAACACTGTATCAAAAGAGACAGCATGATTCATTCAGCATAGTTTTGTGGAAGAACAGTTAGGTTCTGGAGTCATGTCCACCTACCTGGAAACAGTTCAGAGGCAAACATAAAGTTTCCTGAGCGTAGCCGCTGGCTGGTTAAAAGAACTGCTTTGATTCTTGAAACTTTGTCTCACTTGAATTTTTCAATAATAGGCCCTCACTACCCCTCACTTTCATGCCCTTACCAAGCCAGCTTATGCTTCCCTACCCAACCTCAGTGAAATCTCATTCTGTCCTTGCCAACACATGCACCTTTACTCACCCACAATGGCTTCTCTTACACTCCATGCCACATCATGCCCTTCTGTCCGCTGTAATAGCCTCTCAGGTCCATCATATCAAGCAATGGTTCTCCTACCACCCCAATATCCCCTCACACCCATTCATGCCAACCCAAGCTCCTCAATTCTGACATGGTCCCTTGTAGTCCCTAGGTCAACAATGTCAATTCTTGCCAGTCCATATTCCCTACCCACCACCCCTTTCCCTTCCCCTCTGCATGACAATTCACCAAGTGACAGATTATGGGCAGACATCAACAGCCATGATAAGATGGGCCAAAATAAATTTCTACCTATCTTTTATAGACTTCATTATGTTGAAAACATTCTCATTGATAATAATCTATTAAATATATCAAACTACCTCAGAATGGAATCCTTTATAAAATCAAATATTTCTATTCATTTATTTCAAAGAGTTATAGAGTTAGACAGCATGGAAACAGACCCTGCTGTCCAATTTGCCCACACTGACCATACATCCCAATTTGACCTAGCACCATTTTCCAGCATTTGGCCCATATCCTTTTAAACCCTCCCTATTCATACACCCATCTAGATGCCTTTTATTATACCCACCTCCACCACTTCCTCTGGTAGCTCATTCCATACACATACCACCCTCTGTATGAAAATGTTGCCTCTCAGGTTATTTTAAATCTCTCCCCTCTCACCTTAAACCTTTGCCCTCTAGTTTTGGACTCTCAACCCGAGCAAAAAGACCTTGACAATTCAGCCTATCCATGCACCTCATGATTTTAATACCCTAATAATGTCACTCCTCAGTCTACAATGTTACAGGGAAAAATCCCCAGTCTATTCAGTCTCCCCCTAGAGCTCAAACACTCCAGTCCCAGCAAATTTCTTGGAAATCTTTTCTGCACCCTTTCCAATTTAGTAACAGCCTTCCTACAGGAGGGAAACTAGAATTGTACGTGGCATTCTAAAAGTGAGCCATGTCGTGTACAGCTGTAACATGACGTCCCAACTCCTATACTCAGAGCTCTGACCAATGAAAATGCAAGCATGCCAAATGCCTTCTTCACAACCCTGTCCCACCTGAAAATCTACTTTCAAGGAACTGAACCCCTTGATCACTTTGTTCAGCAACACTCCTCAGGGCCCAACAAATAACTATATAAGTCCTGCCCTGATTAGTCTTACCCCACATTTATCTAAATTAAACCCCTTCTCCATATCAAAGGCAGTTAATTCCCTCAGAGATAATGGGAACTGCAGATGCTGTAGAATCCGAGATAACAAAGTGTGGAGCTGGATGAACACGGCAGGCCAAGCAACATCTTAGGAGCACAAAAGCTGACGTTTCAGACCTAGACCCTTCATCAGAAAAGGGGGTTGGGGAGAGGGTTCTGAAATAAATAGGGAGCGAAGGGGAGGCGGATCGAAGATGGATAGAGGAGAAGATAGGTGGAGAGGAGTGGAAAAACTGCTCGATGTCCAAATGTGACTGGTATTCGTTGATGTGTGGATGGAGGGGGACAAAGGTGAGCCCCTTGCTGAGGACTGACCATTCGTCCTCAGTCAGTGGGAGGTCTGGGGGAATGGTGAAAATTCAGCAGGGCTCAGTGTGGGCCCCCAGAGAAGACAGCCATACTGAGCCCTGCCGAATTTTCACCATCCCCCCAGACCTCCCCCTGACTGAGGACAAACGGTCAGTCCTCAGCAAGGGGCTCACCTTTGCCCCCTCCACCCACACATCAACGAATACCAGTCACATTTGGACATCGAGCAGTTTTTCCACTCCCCTCCCCCCATCTTCTCCTCTGACCTATCCCCTCCCTACCTCCCCACCTACACTCACCTCTACAGGCTCCATCCCTTTAACTTGTCTGTCTCCTCTCCACCTATCTTCTCCTCTATCCAGCTTCGATCCGCTTCCCCCTCTCTCCCTATTTATTTCAGAACCCTCTCCCCATCCCCTTTTCTGATGAAGGGTCTAGGCCCAAAACATCAGCTTTTGTTTTCCTGAGACACTGCTTGGCCTGCTGTGTTCATCCAGCTCCACACTTTGTTTTCTCAGTTAATTCTCTAACATCCCCTTGGCTGTCAATCAAAGACGCTGAATTGTTAATGGCAAGCTCTAGAGCAGTTTAGCAATGTTAATGTTGTAATGACAGCACTATGAGGTTTTGTCAACAAACTGTTACTGAAATTAGAAATATCATGTTCTTTCAATTCAGAGACACAGGAAGACAATATTATTATGTATGAGGGAGTCAAATAATTTGATAACTTGACAGATTAGAAACTTTATCCGCATTTACAAATATTATTTCCACACTTAAAAAAAAATCAGTGACACACTGCACGATAACGGCTTCCACCCAGTGATAATTGGACCCATTTGAACTCAGCACAGAGTGCAAAAGGTTCTACTACATTCAGATTGTATATGGCATGTCCTGCCCACATTCTCCCACCAATGAAAAAAAGTGTCTGTTGGAAATGGGTGCAGGATCTCTGGATTTGACTAACATGTCGAGTCACTGTGGCCTTGGACGAAATTAATGTCACCAAAGTAATTCATCTTTATTTGCCATTACCTGTTTTAAGAGCTTTTCACCATTTCAGATCTTGCAGTCTCCGTCTAATTTCAACAGGTTATGCTTTCCCTCTGTCCATAACCTAAGCAACTGAGACAAGAGAGCCTATATTGCACAATTCTGTACTGCAAGCACTGATTTTAGAAGTGTGTACACATGCATGCTATAGACCAGAAATGACTCAAAGAATTTAAATGCTAGACAAATGTTGCAATCGTCTCAACATTTGCCAAATGATAAAATATGCTTACAATATCAATCAAATCAACAGTCTTTTCAAAATAGGTTTGAAGTTTAAAATATTAACAATTAAAAAAGAGCCAGAGAACAACTTAAAAGGTGTTTTCAAATTCAACTGTTGTGCAAAGCAAGTTTGCAATCTGAAAGTTGGGCGGGGGGCAGGGGCTGCGGGGGATTAGTGGGTGCAATCTGCTGATATTGTGCTCCAGCTTATTTTTTAAAAATCAAATCTCCTCAGGTCTCTATTTGTTGGAAGTGATGTATTAGGAGACTCAAGGTGGGAGAAGAAGCATGGAACCTCAAAGTATTGGCTTCAGCCCACTGATTCTTGACTTGCTTGTGCTGTGTTGGTGCCATTTACAAATACAGCATCCATACGTCAAATAGACCCTAGGCTCCTGGGCAGTCTCCTGCAATTTCTTCTTTTACCCCAATAACACGCTATTCCTTTCAATGGTTCAAGACTGATTAAGATGAAGTCTGAACACAATTGAAAGTTGATGCATCATCCTTGCATGACAAATTTCTATATTTCAAAACTCATTGGCAGCTATACAGTGGTAATCATTGCTCACATAGATCAACAATTTCATGAAAAGTGTCAACTACATTTCCTTTGTTAGCAACCTCTGTGTCACTGAACCCCCCAAGAAACCTTTGAGTGAAATTAGACCACTGTCATTGTAAAGGCTGACCCTGCCTTCAAAGCATGTTAAAGAACACTGCTGTAGATCTAAACGAATAATCTGTCAGAGGCACAGAGATAGAACAAGAGCAGAGACAATAACAAACTTTATCATTTCTTGTTTCATTGAGTAGGAGGCGTTTGGCCTCCAGCTCACAAGAACCCTAACAAGTGAAATATATTCCGATAAATAGTTGCTGTCCAACCAACATGTGCCTCCTATCGAATAGCAATGTAATTGGTTCTTTTTTGTTCAATTAAAGATGATGCTAGTCTACCAAGTGACAACTAAACATGTCCCATTCTTACAACTTTAACACAACTCGGTATTATGTGACTCTAAATATGAACAGGATCAATCAGACTCATGTCTGCAAAATTTGTTACCTTCTCAATTTCTTTTCTATCTGATTGTTTCACCAATTGTGACAATTAAATAGGATAACACTGCAACAGACATGTAAGATTTTCAATACTACAAAATTGAGCCTTTGTACATCATGCTGGCTCTGTTTACCAAAAATATACAATACTCAAATCCCCAAAGAGCTGAAATAAATTAAAATGGAAAGTGTTTGAACTCTAAACAGCACTGTTAGCTAAGTAGCAAATATGCCACCAGTTAAACATTCAACTGGCTGATTTAACCAAATCCTAATCTGTATATTTATTTAATACATAGATTGGCAGGTACCCCCAGCTACATTTCACCTTTCTAATTATGTAAATTTACTTCTTCTGGTTAATTGAAATCCTCTACAAATGTGATTAGCATATTTGCATTTATGCACTGTTGTGGTCCCAGAACAACAATGTCTCAGCAGTCGTGCATCATTCCACTGAGCATTTTTCACAACCTAGGCAAAATTTCCCTTGATCCTCCAGTGCCAAGTATAAGACCGCACATCTGGCTTCTGGAGCATTCCCAGCTAACCTATCAGACCGTGAGGCCTTGTCAAACCTCTTCAGCTTTCAACCTCACCGACAGCATCCTGCTGCTCAAAATTATCCTCCTGTTGTATTATCAATCCACAACTCTGCTCACCACGTTATATGAGCTGTCTGTTCTACTGCTCACTATATGGTTGATGTGCTGCCACCAACCTCTTTCAGGGTAGGGATCTACAGACCCTGCTAGTTCTACTATAGTAGAAAACTACTTGGTTGACGAATGAAAAGAAGCTTATGTCTGAAATGATGTATAGGTTACTGCATGATAGCAACTAGGTAAACATCATGCTGATGTGATAGGCATTGCTACAGCGACTGTCAGAAAGACCCGGATGGTAGGTCTCACTCCTTTGAGATCCTAAGCTGTTCCCCACCAACTCCACATGTCATTATCAGTCATTCTTCATGAACTTCTCAGCATGAACCTTTTCAGATCCTTGCATCCTAATACAACACCTCCTACCTGCTGATGTAGAGGATGGCTAGGAGTTAAAATTATCCATCACTTTGGCTGGGTGGCTTACCACTTGTCTCAGCATCTAGCCATATGAGTACGAGCCTGAGTTAAAAAGAAGCTATCATTCAAACAACCCTTGAGGGTTAAAAGATCCTAAGGGATTTGATCCCTCATAAAAATTATCTTTAGAAAGCAATACATAAACAGTAAAGAGACTTCTTTTTAACTTATGTCACTTGGATCTGTTGGAAATTTCTAAAACGTCACATGAACAGGAGTGTGACAGTATCTCTCTTCTTGGCCTATTTCAGTTAGATGCAGAAATACAAAACAAAAATACGTTTTTATTTTACATGCATTTTTTCATAAATTCATTGCATTGAAAAGCTCAACACGTCATATTCATTTAGGTGTTAGATGGCTTAAATGATTAGTAGGTCAAAATGTTTTGATCACCATTCTCATTTTTCTTCACATTCTACTCACGTCATTCATTTTAGCCAGAAAGTCTGAACTATGGCAACGTTCACAATCAAACATTATTACATTTCCATGAACAAAGAGACACAAAGAGTCAGGTGATGTCAGCAGTTTTCCTGCTCGCAATGGAGCCTGATATTGTGGATTTTTGGTTTGAAATATAAGAGCAGGGTGATTATGCTGAACCTGTCTAAAACCTCAGCTGGAGTATAACATACAGCTCTGGGTTCAACACTTCAAGAAGGATGAGAACACATAAGAGACAGTCCAGAAGAGGTCCATGAGAATAGATCCAGGAATGACACTTCACTTATGAAGGTAGATTGAAAAGCTAGCAATGTTTCCTTGGAGAGAAGAAAAGCTGATTTGATAGAAATTTTCAAAATCCTACGACAACGGTACAGAATGGATGTGCAGTGACTGTTCCAATCATAAAAAGTTAAGAATATATGCGTGCTTTTAAAAATAGCTGGCAAAAGAAGCAAACACAATATGAGGAAAAATGTTTGACACAATGAGTAGTTAGGGTTAGGAACGCATCCCTTAGAAGATGTGGTAGAGGAAGGTTGAACTGAGGCAATCCAGAGGGTTTTAGATGATTACTTAAATAGAAACAATGTGTTACATTACAGGGAAAAGGCAGGGGAATTCCATTAAGTCACAATGTACATTCACAGAGCCAGTGCAGGCACAACAGGCTGGATTGCCAATTCACACCATAACAATTCCACTATTCTGGATCAGGACACTGAGATTGGGATCTGTGTGGATGTAGCTGTTACAGATGTGGTGTCACACTCACAGCAACGTGAGAAACCGCCCATGTAACATTGCTGGATGTTTAGAACCCATCTGAAACGCATTTCAATCAGCTTGTCACTGGATCCCAGGCTATCTGATGTGAGGTGGCCCCGAGAAACTTGCCGCCCAGCATGGGCTCCATTCGGCTCTGTATTTCGCTTCTTCCCTTCCCACCTCCTAACCTTCTTCCAATGATCTGTGCCACTCCACCGCTTCACCTTCTTCAAGGCCCATGTATCTCATCAGGCCAATCACCAGAATTACATTTTCAAAAAACCCAGTGCCAGTTTAATTTGTCCTTGTGATTTTCTGACTGAGACTACCCTAACCATGACAAGCCCCTGCACTGGTATCAGAGGCTGCCCTTACTCGCTGTGCCAGGATCTCCTTTACACAACCACAAAAAAAGCTGAAAGCAAAAGAACTGCAGATGCTGTAAATCAGGAACAAAAACAAAGTTGCTGGAAAAGCTCAGCAGGTCTGGCAGCATCTGTGAAGGACAAAACAGAGTTAACATTTCAGGTCTGGTGACCCTTCCTCAGAACTGATGGTGGCTGGGAAAATGTCAGTTTATGTGCAGAAAATGGGGAGGTGGGTGAGTAGGGAGTAAACAATGGAATAGAGCCTGAAGAGAAAGAAAGACAGTTGGACAGACAAAGAACTTGCAAATGATCAGGCTGGGAGGGTGAATAGTTGTTAATGGGGTCTGTTAGTGATTAACCACAGCAGGTGTGTAATGGCAGGCTATGTGGTAACAAGGCCTGGTGTGTGGGGTGGGGGGCTAGGACATGGGTGAGTTTAGGCCCTAAAATTATTGAACACAATATTGAGTCTGGAGGGCTGTAGAGTCCCCAAGCAGAACATGAGGTGTTGTTCCTCCAGCTTGCGCCGGACTTCATTGGAACATTGTAGCAAGCCAGAGACAGAGATGTTGGCCAGGGTGGCGCATTGAAGAAGCAGGCAACAGGCAGTTCAGGGTCTTTTTTGCAAGTAGAACATAGATGTTCTGCAAAGTGGTCACCAAGTCTAAGCTTCATTTTCCCAAAGTAGAGGAGACTATTTGGGTTCGTTTTTGTGTCCAGGATGTACAGACCAAGAAGGACCTAGATATGGTCCCTGACCAATGTTGAGTTAGTTGAACCTAGTTGGAGAAATGGTAAGAATAATCTGTAGCATCAGTCATGGGAATTGATCTTGAGGCAACAACAGCTTGGGAACTGAAGAGTCATCCCTAAAGTAAAATGCACTGTCAATTATTGCACTCCTCTCCTTTAAGTGGAATGCTACTGCTTAACAAGTTAATGTAATGCACAGATAAAGAAATCACTTTTATTTTTAAACAAGTTACTTAAGCAGCTCCAATGAATAAATAACAGTTAGTTCTGAAGTAAGCTATGCACAATGTATCAACAAGAATAAATTGAATCTTTCAGGGTTGTGGTTTGGTGCGAAGATAAGGGTCGTACAGTTGATGTAGTCAAAATGGACTGTAGTATGGCATTTGACAAAGTCTCAAAATGCAAACTGGATAATATCCCACCAGATTAAGGACAATTTGGAAAATTGGATCCAAAATGAGCTCAGTGGACAGAAATAGCGTCTGATGGTTGAAGGATATTTTTGTGACTGGTGGCATGTATCCAGTGGTACTACAAGGTTTGGTGCTGTCGCCCATGCAGTTTGTTGTGAGCATTAATGATCTAGAGTTCAATACAAGAGACATGGTCAGTAAGTTCACAAATGACACAAAATTGTTGATGTGTAAACAGCAAGGATGTAAATCTTAGACTACAGGATAGGCTGATCAGATGGACTGAACAGTGGCAAACGGAATTTAATCCTGAAAAGTTTGAAGTGATGTATTTTGGAAAGACTAACAAGACAAGGGAATCCACATTGAAGCATAGGGCACTAAGAAGTACAGGTCAGAGAACTTGGTGCGCATGTTGAGGGCAACAGGGCAAATAGATAAGGTGTTTAAGAAGACAAAAGGGATACTTGCCTTTATCACTCAGGGCATTGAATATAAGAATAAGGAGGACAAGTTGGAACTGTATGTATCATTAATCCAGTCACAGCAGGAGAACTACGTGCAGCTCTAAACAGCAACTATAGAAATGATATGACTGCACCTGAGGGGCCAAAGAGGAGATTCATCGGAACATTTCAGAGATAGTAAGAACTGCAGATGCTGGAGAATCAGAGATAACAAGGTGTAGAGCTGGATGAACACAGCAGGCCAAGCAGCATCAGAGGATCAGGAAGCCTGACGTTTTTCTGAAGAAGGGTCTAAACC
This sequence comes from Stegostoma tigrinum, assembly GCF_030684315.1. Lineage (NCBI taxonomy): Eukaryota > Metazoa > Chordata > Chondrichthyes > Orectolobiformes > Stegostomatidae > Stegostoma > Stegostoma tigrinum. Next base: position 34,923,582 of record NC_081369.1, read on the forward strand.
CAAAATGTCAGCCTTCCTGCTCCTCTGATGCTACTGTGTTCATCCAGCTCTACACCTTGTTATGACTTCATCAGAATCTTGCCTGTTCTGGACTGATTCTGCTGTAAAGAGAGACTAGATAGGCTGGAATTGTTTTTCTTAGAGCAGGGAAGGCTCAAAGAATATCTGATTGACATCTACAAAGTTTTGAGGGAGATAGGGAAATGTTCTCCACCTAGTAAAGGGATCAATAAACAGGCAGCCATTTTAAGGTAAGGGGCAGGATGTTTAGAGGGAGAAAAAAAATTGAGAAAAATCTTTTTCACCCAAAGCACTGTGAGCAGAGGCAGGAACCCTCAAGATATTTAAGGAGTATTTAGATGAGTATTTGAAATGCCATAGCGTACAAGGCTACAGGACATGTGCGGGACAACTGGATTATATGTATGGATGAATAGATGGATATTTGATGACTGTGTGGTCACAATGGGTCAAAGAGTGAAGTGTCTGGAGTTTTGAAGAACGAGGGGTGATATCATAGAAACTTATAGAATTCTAACAGGGCTAGTGAGTGTAAATGTAGTAAGAATGTTCACGTTGGCAGGGCAGTCCAGAACCAGTGATCACAGCTTACGAACGCAGGGTAGGTCATTTAGAACTGAGATAAGGAAAGGTTTCTTCACCAAGAAAGTGGTGAGCCTGTAGAATTTTCTGTCACAGAAAATGGTTGTGGCAAAGCATTGAATATTTTCAAGAAGGAATTAGACATAGTTCTTAGGACTAACAGAATCATTGGGGAGAAAGCAGGAACGGGGTACTGAGTTGGAAGATCAGCCATGATCATATTGAATGGCAGAGCAGGATAAACGGACTGAATGGCCTACACCTGCTCCTATTTTCTATGTTCCAAGGGCCTCTTTCCATATATGGAAACCTCTATGACTCAGAAATAAAACCTTTATTTAATTTGTTATAGAGTACCACCAGATCTCTTAATCTTCTTGGAGACAGAAGCATGGCTGCATGGTTTCTGACCAGTACCTGTATTTTCAACATTTATGAAGGAGAGACAAGAAGGAAGAGAAGGTGGACTAGCCCTGATATTAAGGGATGTGATCAGTTTGTTGGTTAAGAAGAATCTCAAATCAGAATATAATGTGTGAATCTGTTTGGATGGACCTAAGAAACAGCAATGGGCAGCAGACATTAGTTGGAGTTATTTACAGGCCATTAAATGTCAGATGTAGTGTGAGGCCTGTTATCAATCAGGCGATGAGAGAAGATTGTAGCACGAGAAACACAGTTAACATGGATGACTTCAATCTGCATACAAAATTGGCAAACCAATTAAGCATTAAAGCGATGGAAGATGGGTGTCTGGACTACTTTAGGGATGGTTACATAGAGTAGTATATTTAATTGACTAGAGCGCATGCTATTTTGGATCTTGTAATTAAAAAGGGTTAATTAACAATCTTGTTTTGAAAGAACTTTTAAGGATGAGTAAACACAATATGAAGAAATTTATAATCCTGTTGGAAAGTGAGATAGTTCATTCTGAAGCAAATATGTCAAATTTGAATAAGGGCAATAATGAAGGCATGAGGCACAAATTGTTTAAGGTAGCTTAGAGGAATACATTAAAAAGTATGACTGTTGATAAACAATGGAAAGACTTTGAAAAAGTTTACATGGCATACAGCATCTAAAAGTTCCTTCACCGTGCAACAATTTATTAACAATCAGTTAACTGTGACTAAAAAGGTAAGTTCAGGGTTATAGAAGATCAAGAGAAAGGGATTGTAAAGTTGTTAGAAATAACTGTAATTCTAAAGATTGGGCGTTTTTTTGGAATACAACAAAGGAGCTGTTATAACAAAGTGTGGAGCTGGATGTACACAGCAGGCCAAGCAGCATCTCAGGAGCACAAAAGCTGACGTTTCAGGCCTAGACCCTTCATCAGAGAGGGGGAGGGGGAGAGGGTCCTGAAATAAATAGGGAGAGAGGGGGAGGCGGACTGAAGATGGATAGAGGAGAAGATAAATGGAGAGGAGACAGACAAGTTAAAGGGGCGGGGACGGAGGTGAGTGTAGTTGGGGAGGTAGGGAGGGGATAGGTCAGTCCGGGGAGGTCGGACAGTTCAAGGGGGCAGGATGAGGTTAGAAGGTAGGAAATAGAGGTGCGCTTGAGGTGGGAGGAGGGGATACATGAGAGGAAGAACAGGTTAGGGAGGCGGGGACGAGCTGGGTTGGTTTGGACAAGGGGAGATTTTGAAGCTTGTGAAATCCACATTGATACCATTAGGCTGCAGGGTTCCCAAGCGGAATATGAGTTGCTGTTAACCTTCGGGTGGCATCGTTGTGGCACCGCAGGGGGCCCAGGATGGACGTGTCCACTAAGGAGTGGGAGGGGGAGTTGCAATGGTTTGCGACTGGGAGGTGCAGTTGTTTATTGCGAACTGAGCGCAGGTGTTCTGCAAAGCAGTCCCCAAGCCTCCGCTTGGTTTTCCCAATATAGAGGAGGCCACAACGGATACAGCGGATGCAGTATACCACATTAGCAGATGTGCAGGTGAACATCTGCTTGATGTGGAAAGTTATCTTGGGGCCTGGGATGGGGGTGAGGGAGGAGGTGTGGGGGCAAGTGTAGCACTTCCTGTGGGGAAAGTGCCAGATGTGGTGGGGTTGGAGGGGAGTGTGGAGCGGACAAGGGAGTCCTGGAGAGAGTGGTTCCTCCGGAAAGCAGACAAGGGTGGGGAGGGAAAAATGTCTTTGGCCGTGGGGTCGGATTGTAGATGGCGCAAGTGTCGGAGGATGATGTGTTGTATCCGGAGGTTGGTGGGGTGGTATGAGAGGATGAGGGGGATTCTCTTTTGGTAGTTATTGCAGGAACGAGGTGTGAGGGATGTGTTGCGGGAAATGCGGGAGACACAGTTGAGGGCATTCTCGACCACTGCGGGGGGGATGTTGCGGCCCTTGAAGAACGAGGACATCTGAGATGTACAGGAGTAGAATCCTTCATCCTGGGAGCAGATGAGGTGGAATCGAAGGAATTGGGAATAGGAGATGGAATTTTTGCAGAAAGTTGGGTGGGAGGAGGTGTATTCCAGGTAGCTGTGGGAGTCGGTGGGCTCGAAATGTATGTCGGTTTCTCGGTGGTTGCCTGAGATGGAGACAGAAAGGTCCAGGAGGGTGAGGGATGTGTTGGAGATGGTCCAGGTGAACTTGAGGTTGGGCTGAAAGGTGTTGGTGAATTGGATAAACTGTTTGAGCTCCTCTTTGGAGCATGAGGCGGTGCCAATGCAGTCATCAATGTAACGGAGGAAGAGGTGGGATTTGGGGCCAGTGTAGGTACGGAAGAAGGATTGTTCCACCTAACCTACAAAGAGGCAGGCATAGCTTGGGTCCATGCAGGTACCCATGGCCACCCCTTTGTCTGTAGGAAATGGGAGGAATCGAAAGAGAAGTTGTTGAGGGTGAGGACTGTCATGTTGTATCCTGCACTCTGTTCTGCTATTCTAATGCCCTTGTATAGTACAATCTGCCTGTAAAGCATACAAGTCAACACTTTTCACTGTGGCACAGTAAATGTTACAATACTACAGCAAATCATATCAAGGAAGATCAAGAAACTGATAAAGAACAGGATTTGATTTAACTTGATTTGATTTGATTGATTTATATTGTCACATGTACCTAGGTACAGTGAGAAGTTTTGTTTTGCATGCAGTACAGACAGATCATGTCATACAAAGATCATAGGGTGATGGAACTGAGTGAAGAATACAAAGTTATGGCTGCAAACATGCACAAAAAGTAAGATCAACATTAGATTTGAAATTTGAGAATAGACAATGAATGCAATGTAGCGAAAATCATAAAAATGGACTAAAAGCTTTTGTACATAATAAAAAGGTAACATTTGTCTAACATGAATCTGGGTCCTTTACAAGCAGAGTCAGGTGAACTTATAATGGGGAGCAGAGAAACGGCAAAGAAATTAAATGATTACTTTGTGCTTTTGTTCCATTAAGGAATTTATCAGAAATTTCACAAACTAAGAGGATAGGGAAAGTGAGGAGTTGAAGGAAATTAGCCTTTTTAAGAAGATTATACTGAAGAAATTAAGGCTGCTGAAAGTTTACAACCCCAGGATTTAATTTTCATATTTTCCAGAGCATTGAAGGCAATGGCTATTGATATCATCAATGCATTGGTAATTATCTTCTAGATATTCATATTCTTGAAAAGCATGAATCTTGGAAAAGCAATTGGGTTAACACTAACAGAAATTGCAGCCAATCATGATGCACATTCAATTATTATTCTTCAGCACTCTGCTGACCTTGCCATATGCCACTGACCAGTTTAAGCCTGAATGTTGATCAGGACTTGTTAAATGTGGGCATGTATCGCTTCATCATATGAGGAGCAGCAAAAGAAGATAACAGCATGCAAGTATCATAAAATCTGACCTTATGATGAAGGAAAGATCATATGAAGGAGCTGAAAATATTGAGTGGGGGACATTGTCTTGGGGAATTCCTGCAATAATGTTCTGAGGCTGAAATAAATGGCCTCCTATAAACAAAATAACTAGTGCTAAGTATGATTGCGGCTAATGGGCATCTTTCACCTTGATTTCCACTCATTTTAATTTATTGTCAAGGGCAGACACTCTCATCTAATGTTTAAACTTGAGTTCCTTTATCCATATTTGGAACAAAGTTGTAATTAGGTCGAGTGCTGAGTGGTGCATTATTGAGCAGGTATTTGATGAGTAAGTGCTACTTGGTAGTACTGTCAAAGACACTTTGCATTACTTCGCTGACTGAGAGTAGACTGGTAATTGACCAAATTGAAACTGTTCTTCTTTTCATGAAGAAAGCAAACTTGGACAATTTTGCATTTTGTTAGTAGTTGCTTCATTGTAGCTATGCTGGAACAGCTTGGCAAGGGGTATATCTAACTCAGATGTTCAGCATTTCCACACTGTCAGGAATCTAATCTAATTTGTTGAACACGTTTTTTTTGTTATACCTGGTATACTTAGCTATTTCTTGATTTCATGTAGAACGAATCGAATTAGCCAGAGATGGGCTGTTGTAATAATGGGGAGAGCAAGAAGACACCAAGTTCAATTATTCACTCTGCGCTTCTTGTATGTACTGGAGTCTATCATCAGTACAAGATTAGCATATTAAAGGTCATTAAAATAGCATGAACAGATAGAGGAAGTAGCATCATAGAGTAATAGAGCATGGAGACAGACCCTTCGGTCCAACTAGTCCATGACAACCATATTCCCAAACTAAGCTAGTCCCACCTGCCTGCATTTGGCTCAGATCCTTCCATAACTTTCCTATACATGTACTTATCTAAACATCTTTTAAACATCTATAACTGTACCTGCGTCTATCAGTTCCATTATGAATGCGGTTCATTCCACACACTAACGACTCTCTGTGCAAAAAAGTTGCCCTACATGTCCTTTTTAAAATTTTCTCCTCTCACCTCAAAAATATGCCCCTAGGTTTGAACTCCCCCATCCCAGGGAAAAGACATTTATTATTCACCTTATCTATGCCCCTTATGATTTTATAAACCTCCATAAAGTCAACCTTCAACCTCCTATGCTCCATTGTAAACGATTCTAGCTTATCCACCTGTTCTTATAACTCAAATTATCCATTCTTGGCAACTTCCCGGTAAATCATTTCTGAAGCCTGTCCAATTTAATAATATATTTCCTATAACAGAGCGACCAGAACTGCATGCAGTACTCCAGAAGGGGCCTCACCAAAATCCTGTACAACCTCAACATGACATCCCAACTCTTATAATCAATGGCCGGAGCAATGAAGGCAAGCGTGCTAAATGTTTACTTAACAATCCTGTCCACCTGTGATGCAAACTTCAAAGAATTATGTACCTAAACCCCGAGGTCTCTCTGTTCGACAACACAATGCACGACACTACAATTAATTGTAGAAGTCCTGTCCTTGTTTGTTTTACCAAAATGCAATCCCACACATTTATCCAGATTAAACTCCATCTGCCACTTCATAGCCCATTGACCCAATTGATCAAGATATCTTTGTAATCTTAGACAACCTTATTCACCATCTACTATACCACCATAATTGGTCTCATCTGCAAACTCACTGACCATGGTCCTATATTCTCATCCAAATCATTTATATAAATGACAAACAAAAGTGCTCCTAGTACCAATCCCTGTGGAACACCACTAATATCAGGCCTCCAGTCCGAAAAACAAGTCTCCACCATCGTCCTCTGTCTCCTACTGAAAAGCTAATGTTGTATCCAATTGGCAAGCACACCCTGAATTCCGTGTGATCTAACTTTCCTAATTAGTGGAACTTTATTAAAGGCTTTACTAAAGTGCAAGTAAACAATGTCTACCACTCTGCCTCATCAATCCTCTCGATTACTTCCTCAAAAAATTCAATCAAATTTGTGAAACATGATTTCCCACACACAAAACCATGCAGACTATTCCTGGTCAGTGCCTGCCTCTTCAAATGCATGTGAATCATAGCTTTCGGAATCAACTCCAACCAAACACCCACCACTGATGTCAGACTCACAGGTCAATAGATCACAGGCTTCTCCTTCAGACTTTTTTTAAATAAAGGCTCAACATTAGCCACTCCCTAGTTCTCTGGTACCTCACCCGTGGTTATAAATGACACAAATATTCCTGCTAGGGACTCTGCAATTTCCTCACTAACTTATTAGAGCATCCTTTGATAACTTAATCAGGTCCCAGAGGTTTATCCATCTCTAAGTTTTTTTCTAAAACCTCCAGTGCTTCGACTTCTGCAATGTGAACTATTTTCAAAACATCAGTGTTTATTTCCCTGAGCTCTCTAGCCTCCATTCCTTTCTCTTGATCTCCATTGTCGATATCTAATATATGAATCTTTTTTTATTCTTGACTAGATCTCCAATTTTTCTACTTATCCATTGTCCCTTATTGTTACCAGCCTTACCTTTTACTCTAACAGGAACATGATGTCTCGAAACTCTCGTTATCACATCTTAGAAAGCCTCCCATTTGTCAGTCACCCCTTTACCTGCAAACAGTCTACTTCAATCAGCTTATGAATGCTCTCGTTTCATACCATTAAAATTTATTGCTTGAACAGACTGATGAAAGTAAATACAGCGCAACTACACATGGTTTGATGTAAGCAGTTCTGGATGGCACATATTTACTGGTTATTTGCTCATGGGAAGTAGCTATCATTGGCTAGGCCAGAATTTATTGCTTGCCCATTAACATCCTTGAGAAGATGCCAGTGAATGCTTTCTTGAACTGTATGGAATAGGTGCACTTGCTGTGGTGCTAAGAGGGGACTTGCATGATTTTGATCCCACAACAGTGAATGAACAGGAGTATATTTACATGTCAGGATTGTGAGTGGCTTGTGGGGGAATTTGCACATTCCTATGCATGTGCCTTGTTTGTCCTTTTTAGTGATTGAGTTACATTTGTAGAAATTGCTGCCACAGGGCCCTTGGTGAATTGTTGCCATACATCTTCAGGATGACACATACTCTTGGCTCTGTGCATCAGTGCTAGGAATGGAGTGAATGTTGAATGTTGAAACAAGTTACTCACCTCCCAACTCCCAAGAGCCTGTTCACAAGGCACAATTCAGGAACATGATGGAATATTCCCCACTTGCCTGGTTGGATGTGGCTCCAAAAATATTCAAGAAACTAGTCGTCATCCAGGACAAAGTAGCCTGTCAGATTGACACCACATCCACAAACATTCACTTCCTCTAATATCGACACTAAACAGCAGAAATGTGTACTTTCCAAAAGCCGCACAGGCAAAATTCATCAAGGTTCCTTAGACAACTCTACTGTGCTTGAGTAAACTTGATAGAATTCTTTGAGGAAGTGACAAAGTTGATAGATGCAGGAAAGATATCATATACATGGACTTCAGTAAGGCATTTGATAAGATTCCCCATGGTAGGCTGATGGAGAAAGTGAAGCTGCAGGGTGTACTAGCTAGATGGATAGAAAACTGGCTGGGCAACGGGAGACAGGGAGTTGTAGTGGAAGGGAGTTTCTCAAAATGGAGAACTGTGACCAGTGGTGTTCCACAGGGATCCGTGTTGGGACGACTGTTGTTTGTAATGTACATAAATGATCTGGAGGAAGGTATAGATGGCCTGATTAGCAAGTTTGGAGATGACACTGAGATTGGTGGAGTAGCAGATAGGGAAGGGGACTGTCGGAGAATGCAGCAGAATATAGATAGATTGGAGAGTTGGGCGGAGAAATGGCAGATGGAGTTCAATCCAGGCAAATGCGAGGTGATGCATTTTGGAAGATCGAATTCAAGAACGAACTGGGGAAAATTGATGCACAGAGAGATCTGGGTGTTCAGGTCCATTGTACCCTGCAGGTGGCAACACAGGTCGATAAAGTGGTCAAGAAGGCATACAGCATGCTTTCATTCATTGGATGGGGTATTGAGTACAAGAGTTAGCAAGTCATGTTGCAGTTGAATAGGATTTTGGTTCAACCACATTGGATTACTGCGTACAGTTCTGGTTGTCACATTACCAAAAGGATGTGGTTGCTTTGGAGAGGGTGCAGAGGAGGTTCACCAGGATGTTACATGGTAGGAAGGGCACTAGCTATGAAGAGAGGCTGAGTAGATTAGGACTATTTTCATTAGAAAGACGGAGGTTGAGGGGGTCCTATTGAGGTCTACAAAATCATGAGAAGTATAGACAGGGTGGATAGCAAGAAGCTTTTTCCCAGGGTGGGGACTCAATTACTAGGGGTCATAATGTCAAGGTGAGAGGGGATAAGTTTAAGGGAGCTGTGCAAGGAAAGTTCTTTACACAGATGGTGTTGGTGCCTGGAATGCATTGCCAGCGGAGGTGGTAGAGGCAGGTACGATAGCGTCAATTAAGATATATCTATACAGATACATGGATGGGCATGGAGCAGAGGGATACAGATCCTTGGAAAATAGGCAACAGGTTTAGATAGACGATCTGGATTGGTGCAGATTTGGAGGGCCAAAGGGCCTGTTCCTGTGGTGTAATTTTCTTTGTTCTTTGTAAACTAGCTGGATTGAATGGTTTTGTGCTGTACCAGGCTGTGTTCGAGTATTAGCATGTTATGATGGTCACAATCAAAGAAGTATCCCCTAATTACTCCTATGTTTCAGGCAAAATTCCTCTCGCACTCAGAATACTACCAACCAATTAAAAAGGAAACAAAACAAAACAGCTTCTCTTTCCCCAAATGCTGGAATGCAATCACATTCAAAAGGCATCAGAATTAGAGAATCTCAATCGATGAACAAAATGGATCATAAAACCAACTGTTCAACAACCAACATCAACATTACCAATAACCTGCACAGTAATGGCTGCGATGTTCACCTGTCAACTCTTCATGAACAATTCAGTGGCAGATCCATGTATCTGCTTCTTTTATCTTTTTGGATTCATCTCTTACTTCTATTCTGTGTGTTTGTGTTGTGCCAGTATTTGTTATGTGTAGGAATCAAGAAATGCACTCATTTTGTTAATTCAAGAAAGCCTGAAAAATTGGCTCCTTATAAAACATAAGTTCACATGATGTTAGAGAAAAGCATCCACAGGGAAAATATTGTTTATAAACGAACTTGGTTGTAAACAAGAAGTGAATGATAGAGAAGGAAGCCAGTTATCCCTCCTCACCCTGGAGCTTAATACTTGGATCATCCTGTCCTGTCAAGCTGTAATGATTTCAGGAACCTCATGTGGGCCATTACCATAATGCCCAGATCTCTCTGCATGTCGCAGCTCTGCAATCTTTCACCATTTAGATAATGTACTTATTTTTATTTGTCCTCCCAAAATAGGTAGTTACATATTTTCCCAAATCACACTCCATTTGCTAGATCTTTGTTCTCTCACTTAGTCTATCTACATTCCTTTGTAGACTCATTAGGTGCTCTTCACAACTTAGTTTCCTACCTGTCTTTGTCTCAACAGAAAATTTAGCAACTATACCAAGTCATTTCATATCTTCATCCAAGTTATTTATCTAAATTGTAAAAGCTGTGATGCCAGCACAGATCCCTGTGGCATACCCCTTGTTACATCTTGGTAAACAGAGTATTACCTATTTATGCTTACTCTGTGCTTCATGTTACCTCACTACTCTTTTAACTAGGTGAATATTTTATGCCCTATACCAAGAATTTTATATTTCACTATAGTGGCACCATAACAAACACCTTCTGTAAATGGACAGGACAGATGTATCTACAGCAGGTAAGTTAAGAAAGAGATTAAGCAGGCTTTGTCCCATCTGGTGCCTATTTTGATGTGAAAGATCCATCCAATTTCATTCTTTCAAGACTTTTTGTTGAAGTTTGAAGCATCTAAGTTATTTATTAGGGCATTTCAGAGGGCAACCAAGAGATGACCAAATGTCTGTGAATCTGGAGGCCAGATGCAGACCAGATCAGGTAAAAATGGCTGATGTATTTTCTGTATGGCTAGGTAAACCAGACGTGTTTTTATGACAATGTGCTAATCATTGTTATGTGGCTGATACTGTACTCTTTTAAGTTTTATGTAATTCATTAACTGCATTTAAATCTCCTAACAACCATAGCAAGATTTTGTCTTCAAATCATTAGTTCAAGCCTTTGATTACTTGTCCAGAGTGCTACTATCCAGATTCTGAAGAATTAAATTCCCAGGCTTTTGCTGATTAAATGTTACAATCATATCTCAAAACTATATTCTAGAACTAAGGCACTAATATTTCTCTGCTATGTTGAAAATTAATTCTGGAGAACACAGCGACAAATTAAATGTGCATATTTATTACTGCTCTGGCACTCCACCCTTCAAAAGTAGTTCAATACATTTGTAAAAAGTGGTGGATGCAGTTAGAATGGAGATCAGTGGAACTTGTTAACATGAATAAAGTGCAGCTTTGCACAGGAAGCATATTTAACTGCAGATCAGACAAGGAGTTAGCAAGAAAAATGAAGGCTAAGGACTGTGCTTGGGAGGAGATCAGAGAATATTGCAGGAGCTTTCTGAATGAATGCCTTGTGGGTTAACAAGCACAGAGGGCAACTGAAGTTCACGAGTCACTGACATAGGCAGCAGATCTATCACAATAGAACCAATAACTAGTTATGAGAGAGCTGCTTTACGAAGCTGATTCTTTCCATTTAGGCTATGTTTGAGGTGTATCACCAAATCTACAAAAATTTGATGTGACAATCAACCTTTAAATGCTAAGAAAGGGCTAAAATATGTTTAAATTCTTGTCATTTTCCCAAATGTTATATGAGGATGAATAACTGACAATAAAAAAGCAAGGTAGACCTAATGTCAAAACACAAAATGGATGGAAAAGGAGTCTGTGCAAACAGTTGAGTGAAACAGTATAATCCTTTACCCCAATTGATGGCTGATGAGGCAGGCATGTTGTGTGAGGTCAGTGTGTGCAGAATGTCCTGCCTGGGCTTCCACCACACTGGACAACAGTGTTCTATGTCTAACAGAAATTGAATGCTAAGCTTGGGGATCCTATAAAATATCAACAGATATGGAAGAGAACAGCACACATTATGCAACTACCATCAACTTGATGACCCAATTTAGTGCTACAGGACAACATGTCCAGTATTTATTGTTCACCCACAGTAAGCTTTCCCATGGCCTTACAGTCTACTCACACTTCAGTAGGTCACATAGAATCAAGGTCCCATATCTTCCAGGCTGTTATACAGAAAACCATCACAAGTGATCTCTTCCTGTTTCCTAGTAGAGTATGAGGTTTAGGATGAACATATCTCAGCAATCAATAGTTTCTCGTACATTCGGAAATGTAGTCACACAATTACATTAGCCATGTTATTCACTGGTAATAAAGAAGAGGAAAGTAACAGCCATGGTATCAGTCAACTATCTAAAACATCATGTAGAAACAATATATTAACTACTTAAAGTGAGACCTACAAATGAGTTACAAGAGTAATGACAGGTGAGAGTTATAGCAGTGTCAATGACTAACTATTTATTGTTGTTATTTGACTGCAGATATTTCACAGCAGCTGGCAAAATGCTACAGCCAGTTGTCTGGTTACCATGACCTAGCTGAGACAGTTTACCTCCATCACTAGCTGGTCAGCTAAGGTCTTCTGGCAGGACGTGTTTGTGCTGACTTTCCTGGTTGAGCACATGTCATCTCATGGCATTTCAACAATTAATTATTATGCTTCAGACACTTTATAAAAAAACCAATTTATTAGAGCTCCCTACTTAAAGATATGGTGGGAGTATGTCTACTATACAGACTGCCACGTGTTCAGGAAGATAGCCAGACAGCCCCATTCAAGGTCCCTGGGAAGAAGAGTATATACTGACCTTGACAGTGAACACACATTCCAACTATGTGGAGAAAAAAAGCGTACTAACTGGCTAGTGTATAAAATCAAACAAAAACTATCTCCCTTTGTCAGTAATGGAATTTACCTTGTTCCCTTAACTTATTGCAATGGAGCGTAGCCTTTCTAGCATCAAGGCAGGCATTGGTTGAGGGGGTGGCAATAGAAGGGATAGATTATTATCCTTAAGAAGGTTAGCATAATTCCATCATCATTGTTCTAATGTCACCCACTAGGAGGTATGATGTATTACCCCAGTGCGCCACAGGAAAAACGTTTGTACAAGATCAATGATGTGAATGATTTCCATCTAGTCCTGAAGCCCTGAGAATACATAAGAATAATCTGACCTCGTAACAAAGCTGAAGAGTTACTGATATAGACAACTGAAGAGGGTAGTTTTAATTTCCATATTGATTAAAATGTGTCACATCAGATTAGCTGCCATGATACATCGTGCCCAATCTCCCTTTCCACTGAAGTTGTCGATGTTAGACTATTGGCAAAAATTGAAATTGCTACTTGCAGCATCCATTGGCATGTACCTGTGCTTTAATGTAAAGCCCAACTGAACACTACACAAGCCATATACCAGCCTTGTCCAAATATTTTGACATGGTGCCGCAATTCCTTTGCAGGCTTTCTAACGCACGACCGCATGTGCACAGGAAGCAACTTTTGTGTGAAAACTGGGCCAATGAAATTTGCATCACTAGCCCCAGCAGAGCTTGACTCAAGCTTGCCTTCTGCCAAGCAAGCTTTCTGAATAGTTCACAATCCTGATCACTCATGTTTTCAGTTACCAAAATCCCTTGTAACACACTATGTAACCCATCAGGAGCACGATTTCTCTACTGGTGCTGCATCTTCAGGAAGTGTCCTCCTCTATTAGTTCTAGTTGTGGAGAAAGCCTACATAAGAAGGAGAAATGTTTTTAAGTAAAGAAAGGCTGGATAGTGGTTGATTCCTATCTCTGCACATGTATAATACCAAACTGCTTCATAGTACAATGAATTAATACACAAGCACTCTGAGCCTCAACTTCACCACGATTTATTTTAAATGGCTATGTAAGTAATTCACTTCCCTCCCTGACACAGCCTTGTTTGACCTTTCTTTGAATACACTTACCTTAGTTTGCTTGTCATGACAGGATGTCAAGGTAAACACTCACCAATGCATTCAAGCAATGAAAACCTATTCTTTACTTCCTAGCCAAAAGGTCACCTGCTAGTGACATCCCAATGGGGCAGAAATGAGCTCTCCAGAAACAAGCTGAAGCAAAACGTTACCTTATGTTTTACATGTTGATCCATCACACAAACCCAGAGAGAGTGAAGTGAAGCTGGATAGTTTCAGCCAAGTAAAGTAGGTGTTCCATCATGCTGCTATCCCGATGCGTGCAGCAGAACTGGAGGCAGGCTGCCTACCTTCCTCCTGTAAAGTTCATTACATTCAACTTCCAGTGGCTGACACCAAGACCTGACACTGTTATTTGAGCTTCTCAAAGTCTTGTTATTAGCAGTGAAGGGGTCAAAAAGCCACTGTCAATGAGGTAATACCCTTAGAGGACCCCTAACAACTTGAGACAGCTGATTCTCCATAATGTACTGCCCTGTTTTCCTGAAGGGTCAAAACATCTACTGAGGGTTCCACGCATCTCAGGCTTGTCTTATCCACCAACTGCTCCACAGAGGCCATGGATGAGGCAAGGGCATTCCGTCAGCATGTACCTCCCGCATCTACTTGGGTGGGATGTGTGTGTATGTGTCACTGTCTTAGTGGGGTGCCATTATGTCAATAGAGGAGCTATCCACTGATTTCCAAACACAAGGGTCACCTCTATCACTCACATCTGGCTATGAACAATCTTTGTGAACTGTCCCTGATGCCGACATCATTTCACACTGTTGGTCCAATGTCAGTTATTTGATTTGATTTGGTTTGGTTATTACTGTCACATGTGCCTAAGTACAGTGAAAAGTTATGTTTTGTGTGCAGTACAGGTAGATCATAACATACAAAAATTATAGGGTGATTGAACAGAGCAAGGAATAAAAGATTATGGATGATGACTTCAGAATTCCTAAGGCTTGTCATCTGCTCAAAGCTGAACACCTCAGGGAATTCATCTTTCCTCCAGTGGAGATGACTACCACGTCACAATCTTCATCAGCAGTTTGCAAGCTTCCACACCATGTTCACTAGTTGGTGTCACCCTTTCTAACTGCAGGCTTATCCTCCACGATGTAGCAGTAGCTATGCTATTGGATGATGCACTAGATCAATGTGATAATGTCCCACATCCTCGCCTGAGGTATCAAGCAGTTGAAGTGTCCTTGTTGTTGACTCATTTGCTACTTGATCTGTGAGAGAGACAAGAGTAACGTCAGGTCACTCTGTTTTCCATCATTTCCCTTTTCCTATCAAGGAGTGGGAGTTTTCCGAGTTAGTCATTAGCCACTAGTTCTCCAGAAGATGTGTATCAGTGGTTCAATGGATTGTTCCATTAGGCAGTTTTCTCTCATTGGCCTTTCTTGTGTTTTGTGTCTCAGTGAGGATTGTAGCTTGCAGCTCCATGCCTCAGTTTAATTTCAGGTTCTCACTGCAACTCCACTGAGGCTTGACTAAGAGTACAGAGCTCAGAGAATAGTCAACAGATGCATATCATCAAATACTGAACAGTTGAAAAATTGAACACTACATCTTCTCCCTTCGTAAACTTAAAGAACTTAGGCACAATTTTGCAGCTCCTTGCTGCATATTCATAGGTCGAGGTTGGGGGGAGGTGGGTCAAAAAGTACTCTGGATGATCTTTGCACCCACCCTGGACCTGAACATGGCTTTACATAAGGCAGTTGGAGTCTTAGTGCAACCCTCCTGCTCTTGCCACACTTGTAGACTTAAGAGGGCAACTTTAGGCCAGTATTGAGGAGTTAATGAGCACTGTGGAAGCCCAGCAGGGTGCCTACTCAAATTTGGGTGTGGAGATGAAATGATTCCCTTAAGGGTCCTCTTTCTACATTAGGCTCCTCCCCACAAAGCTCTGGGACCTTGGGTGCTCCCTCATCCAAGACTTCTCTATCAAACCTGAGACAGAGTGGCAAACACTTAAAGGGATATTTGAAAATGATTAACTTCCTGCTTCGAAGAAATATTTTAATGGAAAAGCCCACCATCTGTGGTTAACTAAAGAAGTTAGAGAAGGCATCATATTTCAGGAAAACGCATATATATAACATATCTATACATTATTAAGGACATACATGCCTTTGTAGAGAGAGTATAATGATTCATTAAACTGATTATTGAAATGAAGTGATTGAAAATTCAGTTATTTACACATATAACATTGAAACATGTAAAATTCTGAAGTGATTTGAAAGGGTGGATCATGAGTGACTGTTTCCCACGTTAGAGAATTTGAGAAGTAAGGCTCAAGATTTCAGAATAAGAGATCAGCCATTTAGGACTGAAGAGAGATGAAATTTCACAAAAGGCTGTGAACTTTTGGATTTTTCCGCCAGAGAGAACATTGGATCTCCTTCATTGAGTGTATTCAAGACTGAAATCAACAGATTTTAAGTGCTAAGAAAATGAAGAGATATGGGAAATTCTGGGAGGGTGATGTGGAAAATCAGCCTTTACCTGATTAAATATCAGAGGGGCCAGATTATCTACTTTTGTTCCTTGGCTGCATAAAGGACCTAGGTGCACAAATACATGCCGACTCACAAACCCCATGTACAAGAAGCTAATAGCACAAGGCATTTTACCATTATGAGGCATTATTGCAGCACTTTCTAAAAAAAGTAGGTGTTTCAGGCACAAATGTCCCCTACTATTGACCACTAAACTCAGCTGGACTAGCCATACAAACATTGTGGCTACAAGACCAGGTCAAAGACTAGGAATACAGCAGTGAATAACTCCCCAAAGCCTATCTACAAGGCACAAGTGAGGAGTGTAACTCACTCAGAGATAGTAAAAATTACTGATGCTAGAGTCAGAGATAACACAGTGTGGAGCTGGAGGAACACAGCAGGCCAGGCAGCATCAGAGAAGCAGGAAAGTTGATGTTTGACATACCTCCCATTTGCCTGTTTGCGTGCAGGTCCATTAAT
This sequence comes from Stegostoma tigrinum, assembly GCF_030684315.1. Lineage (NCBI taxonomy): Eukaryota > Metazoa > Chordata > Chondrichthyes > Orectolobiformes > Stegostomatidae > Stegostoma > Stegostoma tigrinum. Next base: position 34,940,144 of record NC_081369.1, read on the forward strand.
ACTAAAGAAGTTTGACATGATACAAAACAAAGCAGCCTGACTGGTTGGCACCACAACCACAAATATCCACTTTCTCCACCACCATCACTCAGTATAACAGTGTGTACAATCTACAAGGTGCCCTGCAAATTTCACCAAGGCTTCTTAGACAGCATCTTTCATATCCAAAACTACTACTATCTAGATGAAGAAGGGCAGCTCACACATTGGAACACCAGCACGTGCTAATTTGTCTTCAAAACACTCACCATAACTAACTTAGAAATATATCACGGTTCCTTCAGTGTTGTTGTTTAAATTCTGCAACTCTCTTATGGCATTGTGGGACTACCTACAGCACATGAATTGTAGCAGTTTAAGAAAGCAGCTCACCACTACCTTCTTAAGGAAAACCAGGGATAGACAAAGCATGCTAGCACATTTCTTAAATTAGAGGGAATGAGCAGAAATAGCAAATGACAATTTATCATCTTAACAATTACAGGTCTCAAACTCCAGACCCAGAAGGAACATTTTTTGTTTGGACAGCATACTCCGGCTTTTCCAAAGTAAATAAATCTGAAGTATATGCGGGACACCCACTTCTGTTTTTATGATGACACTACTAATCAAGGATGTCAAACAAAAATAAGAAATTTGTTAAAATTACTCAAACTTTGAATGATTTGTCAATCTCATGAAGTTGTCTGCTTTACAACAAAATGAAAAAAAATCACAAATTTTGCAACATGACTAAATAACATTCATGGAATGAATCGCTATCATTAATAAGGGGAATGGCTTCAAGTTAACATTTATTGAGAGTCATTTAAAGGCATGTCTTATAGAGATGTTCAAGTTATAATATATTCACGATGTGTGTTAGATGGATGTTTGCATCACTAACTATCTGAAGAAATAGATAGATTGTGGTTTTTAGAAAATAAACTATTGAAGAGTAACTGCCAGCACTATAACATACTGAACCCAGTATTATAACACACCGAGGGTGGCTCTGACAAGTGATTAATCTTTCATAAGATATTTGATTTAGATGTAACTGATCTAGATCTAGATCATACAAGATGCACAGGATATGTTTCATATATGTTTTAAACTACTATAGATGTATGTATTTTGATCAAGGCATGATGGTCACTATGCAATTGATTCGCACCAACCTAAACAAAGTTGCCCAACAAATCTTAAACCCACTTCAGAGCTCTACAACTATCTTCAGTGCGCCTCATAATCTACTATAAATTACAATGTGAAAAGTACAAAGATTGTATAAAATATATTAGCCGAAGTAGAGAGGGTATGATGATTCATTAAACTGATTCTAGGAATGAAGTTTTTGAACATCGGGTTGTTTACACATATAACATTGAAATAAGACCATAAGACCATAAGACATAGGAGTGGAAGTAAGGCCATTCGGCCCATCGAGTCCACTCTGCCATTTAATCATGGCTGATGGGCATTTCAACTCCACTTCCCTGCACTCTCCCCATAGCCCTTGATTCCTTGTGAGATCACGATTTTATCAATCTCTACCTTGAAGACATTTAACATTCCGGACTCCACTGCGCTCTGTGGCAATGAATTCCACAGGCCCACCACTCCCTGGCTGTAGAAATGTCTCCTCATTTCCGTTTTAAATTTACCCCCTCTAATTCTAAGGCTGTGCCCACGGACCCTAGTCTCCCTAAAATAGTCCATGCCTGTATTCTTTTTTCCAAAGTGCAAAACATATAAATGTGTATAAATATTCTCAGTGTTTTGACAGGGTAAATGTTCAGTGAATGTTTCTCATGGCAGGGAATTCTAAAATCAAAGCACTATGTCTCAGAATAGGAGAATGAAGGAAATAAGAGCAAGAATAACTGATACAACTCCTCAATCCTGATGTTTAGCTGAATGTGGGCTTCAATTTCACTTTCCATCTGTTTGCCATACCTGTTGATTCTCTGAGAGGCCAAAAGTCTGTTCATTCCAGACTTAAATGTATGCAACGATGGGGCATTCACAACCTTCTAGGGTAGAGAATCCCAAAGATTCACAAATCTTTCAGTGAATCTCTTGTTATTTCAAATGTAAATGATTGTCCTGATCTCAAGACTGTTCCATCTATTTTTGATTCCCTCACCAGTCGAAACAATCTCTTGACATCTACCCTACCAAGCCCCTTCAGAATCCTCTATATTGCACTGAGATCACCCCTCATTCTTCTAAACTCCAGAAAATATAGGAGCAATTTACCCAGCATCTAATCAATGGTGCCCCCCCCCATCCCAGGCACAAATTAAGTGAACCTCCACTGAAACAACCAAAATACATGTATAACATTCCTTGAATAGGAATATGTAAACAGCGCACAGTATTCCAGATGCAATATTGGGCATGGAGAGCAGGGGATATTGATATAGTGATCTGTTAATCCATAGGCCCAGGCCAGTGCTCTGGAGAGACAGTTTCAAATCCCACCATGGCAATAGTGGAATTTAATTTCATTTAATTACCAGATTCCATTAAGTAATAATGCGGAGCCCCAGTTATTTTGCAAACTGCTGATTGTTCTGGGTCGCAAATGTCTTTGACACCGTCAGCTTGGGCCTGTCGCACAGCCCCAGATCAAAGGTTCCGTTACGTGGATTAAGGTAGTAACGCAGAAATCCAGTATAACGGGCTTTTGTGATAAACAGGTTTGCGTTTGTTAAGCGAAGGCAGAGTCCATATTTGGACTCCAAATGTTGAAACTGCCTTTTTTACAGATGTTGCCGAACCAGCTGAGTATCTCCAGCAATTTCTTACTTCAGTTTCAGGTTTCCAGCATCTGCAGCTCTTGTTTCTTTTTGTTTGGCTTTTTGAGTTGTCCTGTTTTTGCCATAAGCTTCCTTGTACTGATACTGAAATTTGGGGTTAATATATTTCCACTAACTACCCACGAAATTTGCCAGAGAAAAACTGATGCTTGACCATTCTAGATGGAGGGCAAAGTTCATTATCTGAACTTGTTCAACGTAATGTAAAGTCCAAGAAGACTATAATTTTCTAAATAGAAAATATGGTGTTCTTGCCCAGCCTGTATTGGGTGACTTCCATTAAGCCAAAGTGGAATTATATCACTCTGCTGTTGTATCAAAGCTCCATTTACATATGGATGTCTAACAAATGGGTAGTGCTGTTTGAAGGCTTGTATTGTATGGCCAGCAAATATTTTTCCCATTCTAGTGTTTTTTTTTGTTTTACACTGATTGTGGTTGAAGTGAATCTTTAAATGGAAGTTTAGAACACTTGCCTATCAGTTCCATTAAGGACATTCTAACATCTCTGGACTGGCTATTGGCCTATTTTGACATTTAAATATTAATAAGTCATTAAAATTTACTGTATTTAAATCTAATCTTGCATTTCAGTTAACTTTTTTGTCCTTCAAGTCAAGACCTTAATTGCAGCTTGTCCCATTTCTTCTAATTCTTCAAGTTCATGCATTATACTTTTTCAGTCTCGTTAGTCCTCGTATCTTGATGCACAATCTCCTTGCAGTTTCAGCATCAATGACATAAAAGTTTCCTCGTCTTAAGATGCTGCTCCTCATTTCAATAAATCACTTTGAAAGAACTAACACGAGGGGTCATAGTTTTAAGCTGGTTGGAGGAAAGTATAGAGGTGATGTCAGAGGCAGGTTCTTTACACAGAGAGTTGTGAGAGCATGGAATGCATTGCCAGCAGCAGTTGTGGAAGCAAGGTCATTGGGGACATTTAAGAGACTGCTGGACATGCATATGGTCACAGAAATTTGAGGGTGCATACATGAGGATCAATGGTCGGCACAACATTGTGGGCTGAAGGGCCTGTTCTGTGCTGTACTGTTCTATGTTCTATGTTCTATGTTCTAAATCTGAGATTGAATGCTAGTCTCAGGAGCAACAATGAAGTCAACGTCAATTCTATAAAAACCCAACTGATTCATTATTGCCACAGACAAATTTTGTGTCATCACACTTTAAGTCACAGGAAATTATGAGATAAGTTTGGACAGATATGTTGGTTTGCACCTTATTTTCTAAAGTTAATGATAGTTTAGTGGTTATGCTTCCAAAAAGTGACCATGGAGAACTAAGTACTGGTCTAATGTCAGTTATTACAAAATATGAAATAGGTTGCAATTGAATGTTTCAATAACTTGATACAACATAAGAAACAACCAGAATGCTTCTATGTAGTACATCCAGACTACTGATGATTCTTGCTCACTCCAATATTAATTTCTAGTTATTATAGTAATGATAATGCTGTGAAGTAAGTTAGCAAGAAATGTGATTAAACACAATACTATAAATGACACCATAACACTTTAAATCCATCTCTGGAGAAAGTGCAGACTGAAAATAAAGGTTCAGATTTTGCAGTATCAATGATTGTTCTTCTGAAGTAACTTCCGAAACTTCTGAATGTCCGTGCGTGAGAAATGTGGTAATCCCAATGATTTTGTCAGTGATTCTATCTTCTTCATAAGGAGCATTATTGAAGGCCCCTCCAATTTCAATCAATTAGATGTCATTGAATTAGTTTCAGTATAAAAACCCTTGAAAAAAAGATGAAATTTTAATGATGAGTTTTAACTGAATTTTTAATGATGTACTAAACTCAAATTAATGAAGACGAATCTGTCTGAGACTGAGAAATTAATTTTACATTTGTGGAATGTAAAATTTCTCCATTATGATAAAAAGAAACACATTTTTCAAACATTTTAAGTTTGTCAATGAAGTTCAGCTTTTAACTTAATTCCACATTTTTGTCCTCAATCAACTATTTTTGCCCCTTGTAAAACATAATTACCAATGAACAATAATCAGAACTGATCTTTGAAAAAGGTTTATATGGTGCAATCGCTTTTTTCCAGTTTTCTTTACTCATAGCTAGATTTCTTGTCAATATTACTTAGAAAAAGTATCAGTTTGGCTCTGCAGGTGTCTAACTTGTGTCTTACAGGATTTTGTAAGTGCTAGTCAACTCTTGAGGACATTAGGTAGCCTAACAGCCTAGGGTCACAAAAAGGAAACTCTTAATTATTAGCAATCCTGGAAATAATCTGATCCAGTGATTCAGGTGACCCTTAAAGAGCTCCTTCCACTATCGTCACCTTGATCCTAACGTTCTAATCTTCTTTCAGCAAGCAATCTCTAAAACAAATTCATTCATGTCATTATTGCGCGTCGAATCTTGCTGTATCCACAGTGGTGGCTTTTTTACCTACAGAATTATAGGCACTGTAATTTATTGTGTGTGAAACATTCCAAATGTTTCTAAAAGATATCAAACGGTGTTATGTACTTGTGAGCCTTTCCTTTAAATTACAATTTTCAATTAATATGAAATTCTGTTGTGCTCAAACTTAAGTGACTTAAGTGATGTGCCAATGGAATTGCAAATGCATCCAAAAACAATTGAAAGATTTTGATCCACAATATGCACTGGTTATACACAAAGACCTGCAATTGTTGCAGTGACAAAATTTACTACAGTACATTATTGACGCACAAGTTTTCTGAGGGTGGATATCAAAGGGAAACATCTTACCGCTGTCATTAATCTTACAGGACACTTACTACAGATTAGCTGACACATTTATTTGTATTCATCAATATTATGTTACGAACTGAAATTTCAGAACAGCACTTGAAAATCATCATATGGGCATAATAAACCTCTATTTTAATGCAAATCTTGCTTTGTAAAAATAATGAAAAGGGAATTGTTCCAAATAAAAAGAGGATTTTGCACTAATTATTCTCACATCGCATTCAGCATATATTTTCACTCCTTGCAGCTTTTACCTACTTTTGGGTTTTCCCCCATGAATCAGTACAGGTAACATGCAAGGAAAATTCAACTAATATAAAAGGTGAACATTATTCCTATTTATAAGGTTATCCCCACCTTTTGAAATTAGATTATTTGTGGAGTACGGACTTTAACATCTTACACTGTATAGTCATTAACAAGAAGCTTTTAACATTGAGAACTTGTTCAGACCATTAAGACATTCATGCAGTTAAATCCAAAAAGTTTCAAAATACATTCATTTTATTGGAGTTACTCAGTAGTTTGTGAAAAACATAGTTGAAATTGAATGTCACATTCAACTCCATTTTAATAGTGTAAAAGCTAGATTTTTCCCACTCTAGTGATGACTTAGTGAATGCATACCACACACAAAAACAAAATCAAACTCTCAGCTAACAAGGTGTAGAGTTGGAGGAACATAGCAGACTAAGCAGTATCAGAGGAACAGGAAAGCTGATGTTTCGGGTCTAGGCCCTTCTTCAGAAACCATTTCTGAAGAAAAGTCTAGGCTCGAAATGTCAGCTTTCCTGATTCTGTTCGGCCTGTTGTGTTCATCCAGCTCTACACCTTGTTATCTCAGATTCTCCAGCATCGGCAGCTCCCATTATCTCTGAATCAATCTCCAATTTACTTGATTTCAGTCACAAATGCTACAAATGGTCTGAACACGCATGTACCAGAGGTGCTGTTTATAAATGATTCATGCTTGTGATAATTATTAAGCAAGAGTGTCCAGATGTATGGTTGTAGAAATTTGCAATGGTATAGAAAGGCTGTAAAAGGAAAAATGTAAGGAATATGATAGCAAATGACACTTGTGGATGTACTGTTCTTAGATTTCCAGAAAACATTTGTTATGCTCTACATCAAAGGCCATTGTGGAAAATCAAATCTCACAAAGTAGTGGGAAACATATTGACATGAATAAAAGATTGGCTAGATAACAGGAAACAGGAGTTAGGTACAAATTGTGTATTATCTGATTGTCAAGAGGTAACAAGTGGTGTGCCACAGGACTGGGGTCGTAACACTTTACTTGGACAAAGCAACAGAAGGTATCATGATTACATTTCTGATGACACAAAGATAAACAGGAAAGAGAGTTGTGAAGACAATGTAAAGAGGCTATAAAGGGATACAGATATGTTAAGTGTATGGACAAAGATATGGTAAATGGAACATAATGAGAAAATTAGATATTGTCCATTTTGGCAGAATTAATAAAGAAGAAACATACTGTCTAAATAGTGAAAGGTTGCAGAGCTCTGATTTGCAAAGCGATCCAGGTGTTCTAGGGCAAGAATTGCAAAAGATCCATATGCAGGGACAGCAAGTAATTAGGACAGCTAACCGAATGTTATCATTTATTGCAAGGGATGAGAAAAGTAGAGAGTTTAAGCTTCAGCCACAGAGGATACTTGTGAGACAAGAGCTTGAATAATGTGTACAATATTGGTCTCCTTATTAAATAAGGGATGTAAATGTATCAGAAGCAATTCAGAGAAAATTTACAAAACTAACACCTGGAATGAGATTTTGTCGGGGGAACATTTGACAGGCAAGGTTTGTATCCACTGGATTAGAAGAGTACGAGGCACCTTGATCAAAACAAAAGAAGATTTGAGGAGTCTTGACATTTGGATGTGGAAAAGATGTTTCCTCTCATAGGAGAATCACTGTTCAAGAAGAAATTTTCTCACAAAGGGTCATGAATCTTTGGAACTCTCTTCATCAAAAGTCAGTGGAAGCAGAGATATGTTTAAGGTAGAGTCACATAGATTGTTGATAAATAAGGGGGTGAAAGATTATTGATGGTGGTTGGGATAGGTCGTCATCAGATCAGACATAATCATTAGATGATGGAACAGGCTTGAAGGGATGAGTGGCCTAATCCTGTTTTAATTCATATGCTTTTACCTTCACACTTTTGCATATATTTGAATACCAATTTTCTGGGTGAGATTTATTGGGTTGTGAGGAAAAGACAAGGGAATGGCACTGAGTGTATTTGTCTTGCAGAGTGGCAGCATGGACATAACAGGAATAGAGTCCTTCAGTACTGTAACCATCCTATAGCAATGATAGCCCAGCCAACTGTCAAGAGCAAAAGTATAGGCTAAATAAATTAAAGACAATGCAGATTAATTGAATGTAAACATCCAGGGTTGACTATTCCAACATATTTTTGGCTAGCTCTGATTTTCTGGCCATTATAAACTTAAGCTAATCCAAAACTCTGCTGTCCATGTATCAAATTGCATCAAGTCCTCTTCACCTATTGCTCCTGGGCTCACTGACCTTCTTTAGCCCTGCCAAGCAACAACTTAATTTTAAAATTCTTCTTATTGATTTAAAACCAGTTCATGGCCTCAGTCTTTCTGATCTCTGTAACTTCCTCCAGCTCTGCAAATCTCCACAACCTCCAGGTTTCCCGAGTTCTGGCCTCTGGCACATCCAGATTTTAATTGCTCCACCATTGGCTTTCAGCTGGTCAGGCCTTATGGTCTGGGAATTCCCTTCCTAAACATCTCAAACCTTCTTTCTTCCTTTAAATAATTCCTTAAAACTTATCAGCATAGGTCATCATACATATGTCTTGCTGACATTCAAATGAAGGCTACAATGTACATCATAACTGAAAACTTCCGCTCAGCACCCCTTCCTGTAGCTTCCTACCCTCTCCTCACTCCACCACATTCACTGCTTCACCAACTGTTTGGAACTATCCATGCAGCACCTAATTCTTTCTCCTTACTGACATGGTCAATCCACCTATGACCACCTTCCATCTTGATGCCCCATAGGGAGCCAATTTCTTCAGCAGAATCTACCTGAACTTATAGAAAGCTAACTTTGATGGTATGAGGCATGCATTGGCTAATATAGACTACCCAAGAATACTTAAGGAGTTGATGGTGGGTTGGAAATTGTAGATATTTAAAGAACACATGGATGAACTTGAACATTAGTATATCCCTAACTGGCATAAGAGTAAAACAGGGAAGGGGGTCCACCGTGGCTAGTGTGGGAAATCAGGTAGAGTGTCTAGGCCAAAAATGAGACATATAAATTGGCCAGAAAAAGCAGCAAACATGAAGACTGGGAGAAATTTAAAATTTGGAAGAGGAGGACAGAGTTTAATTTTGAAGGGGAAAATAAAACATAAAAGTAAGCTTGCAGAGAACATAAAAACTGACTGCAAAAGCTTCTATAAATATGTGAAGAGAAAAAGACTGGCGCAGACAAATGTAGGTCCCTTGCAGTTAGAATCAGGTGAATTCATAATGAACAACGAAGAGATGGCAGACCAGTTGAGCAAATACTTCGGATCTGTCTTCACTAACGAGGACAAAAATAACATTCAGGAAATGTTAGGGGACAGAGGATCAAGTATGAAGGATGAACTGGAAGAAATCCTTATTAATCAGGAAATGGTATTGGGGAAGTTGATGGTATCAAAAGCTGATAAGTCCCCAGAGCCTAAGGCTCTGCATCCCAGAATACCTAAGGAAGTGGCCCTAGAAATAACAGATGCATTAGTAATCACTTTCCGGAATTCTGCAGACTCTGGAAGAGTTCCAATGAACTGGAGGAATGTAACCTCATTCTTTAAAAATGGAAGGAGAGAGAAAATGGGGAATTATAGGCTGGTTAGCCTGATATCATGAGTAGGGAAACTGCTGGAGTCAATTATGAAGGATGTAATAACTAAGTCTTTGGAAAGAAGATGTAGAATTGGTCCTGGTCAGCATGGATTCACTAAAATTGAATGCAATATCTCCAAATTTTCAGAGGACACTAAGCTGCATGGCAGCGTGTGCTGTAAGGAGGATGTTAAGAGCCTGCAGAGCTACTTGGACAGACTGGCTGTGTGGCAAAGACTTGGCAAATGTAATATAATGTGGATAGATGTGAGGTTATCCACTTTTGTCGCAAAAACAGGAAGGCAGATTATTATCTGAACGGTGGCAGTTCAGGAAAAGGTGAGGTGTAACAAGACCTGGGCGTCATGATGTTGTTGAAGGTTGACATGCAGGTGCAGCAGGCGGTCAGGAAAGCTAATGGCATGGTCTCCTTCATAGCAAGAGAATTTCCGTATCAGAGTAGGGATGTCTTGCTGCAGTTACACAGAGACTTGGTGAGGCCACACCTTGAGTATTGTGTGTAGTTTTGGTCTCCTGATCTGAGAAAAGACATTCTTGCTTTTGAGGGAGTCCAGCAAAGGTTCACCAGACTGATTCCCAGAATGGCAGGACAGACAAATGAGTGAAGACTGGATTGATTGGGTTTATACTTACGGGAATTTAGAACAATGAGGGGAAATATCATAGAAACGTTCAAAATCCTGATGGCACTGGACAGGCTAGATGTAAGAAGAATATTCCCAGTGTTGGGAAAGTGCAGAACTAGGGGTCACAGCCTAAGAAAAAGGGTTAAGACATTCAGGACTAAGATGATGAAGAATTTCTTCACTCAGCGAGTTGAGAGTCTGTGGAATTCTCTCCCAGGAAGCTGCTGGAACCAGTTTATTTGATATATTCAAGAGGAAGCTGGACATGTTCCTTGCTTCTAAAGGGGTCAAGGGGAATGGAGAGAAAGTGGGAATGGGATATTGAGATTGCTTGATCAGCTATGATCATACTGAATGGTGATCAGGCTTGAAGGGCCAAATGGTCTTCTCCTGCAGCTATTTTCTATGTTTCTATGTTTACCAGAAATTATCCTTTGGATCAAAGAATAGAAAACATGGGAAACCATCAAATTCCTTGCATCAAGCCATTATCAAATGTCAGACGTTGAACTACCATTGTGAGAGTGGTCCTTGTTGAACAAATTTAGGACAAAACAGGGCTGCTGCACATCAAACCTCCATCTCTGGGGCCTTAGTACAATACCTTTGTGTACTAGTGGAGAGTCACAAACAATGCTGCACATGAAGTGGTGGAATAGTCACTTTAATTTCAACAAGTGTGGAGGCAATGACTTGGCTCTAGTGATTTGCAACTACTAAACAAAAACCTCTTTGATCAAACTTTCGATCGTCTGCACCAGGACCTTCTGTGCCTCGAGGTCAAATATTATTTACAATCAATTTTGTGAAGCAAGTTAGAATGATCTATCAAAGTAAAGAAGGCATGAATTAAAGCTATTATTGAATTCAACTAAATTGATTGAGCCTTTTGGTGAAGTAATGGACAGCGATGATGAGAATAATGCAGTTGATATATGTTCCATTGAGAAAGGCATTTGACAAAGATGCACATCATAGAGTGGTTAGTAAAATCTAATTCCATGGAATGAAGGGTACAGTAGTAGCATTGATACAAAATTAGTTAAGAGACAGACAGCAATCTGTAATGTTTAAGAGTTAGGCAAGAGGGAAGTATACAGCTGTGTTCCTCAGAAGTCAGCATTGAGGGATACTGTCCATTCTGATACATATAAGTGCAATGGGTCTGGATATACAGGGGATTATTTCAATGTTTGCTGATGATTTGAAGCTCAAATATAATAAACAATGAGAAGGACAGTAACAAAGTTCAGAACAATATAAACTGGCAAAATAGAGAGACAAGTGACAGGTGAAATTCAACACAAAGGAGTATGAAGTGATACATTTTGGTGGAATGAATGAGAGCAATATAAACTAAATACATAATTTTAAATTTGTGTGCAGAAACTGTATGTACACAATCTTTGAAAGTTTCATGATATGTTGAAAAGGCATATTAAAAGACGTATAGTATCCTTGGAATTATGTTAAAGTGTCACACAAAAAAATTGGTATTGCCTTAACTGGAATTTCCATCCAATAAATGTTTATTAGTCTGTCAAAATTCTAATTCTTTGAGCACTGAACTGCTTTAGCAGCCTTCTAGATTATCGTGTTAGCCCTCACAACCTTGTTCCACAAATATCTGCTGTCTTCTGCTGTAAGCTCCCAAGGCAAAATATGAGGTTTTATTCATCCAGTTTACATTTGGCCTCACTCTGCTCCTCGTATACTGTCTGACCAGCTGTGCTTTTCCAGCTCCACTATAATTGGCAACATTCTGATAGGTCTTTTCTGAACCTTCCCCAACTTACTAATACGTTTCCTACAACAGGGTGACTAGAACTGTACACAGTACTCCAGAAGAAGCTCCACCAACATCCTGCACGACGTCAACATAACGTCCCAACTCCTATACTCAATAGTCTGAGCAATGAAGGCAAGTGTGCTAAGTGCCTTCTTAAACTTCGATGTTGTGGCCATTTCAGAGACATGGATAGAGCAGGGACAGGAATGGTTGTTGCAGATTCTGGGATTTAGATATTTCAGTAAGAACAGAGAAGATGGTAAAAGAGGGGGAGGTGAGGCATTGTTGGTCAAGGACAGTATTACAGTTGCAGAAAGGATGTTTGGGGACTCGTCAACTGAGGTAGTATGGGCTGACGTTAGAAACAGGAAAGGCGACGTTACCCTGTTGGGAGTTTTCTACAGGCCTCCGAATAGTTCCAGAGATGTAGAGGAAAGGATAGCAAAGATAATTCTCGATAGGAGTGAGAGAGACAGGGTAGTTGTCATGGGGGACTTCAACTTTCCAAATATTGACTGGGAACACTATAGTTCGAGTACTATAGATGGGTCAGTTTTTGTACAGTGTGTGCAGGAGGGCTTCCTGACACAGTATGTAGATAGGCTGACAAGGGGTGAAGCCACATTCGATTTGATACTGGGTAATGAGCCTGGCCAGGTGTTAGATTTGGAAGTAGGTGAGCACTTTGGTGATAGCAATCACAATTCTGTGATGTTTACTTGTGTGATGGAAAGGAATAGGTGTATACCACTGGGCAAGAGTTATAGCTGGGGGAAAGGCAATTACGATGAGATTAGGCAAGATTTAGGGAGCATAGGATGGGGAAGGAAGCTGCAGGGAATGGGCACATTAAAAATGTGGAGCTTATTCAAGAAAAACCTCCTGTGTGTCCTAGATAAGTATGTACCTGTCAGGCAGGGAGGAAGCTGTAGAGCACGGGGGCTGTGGTTTATGAAGGAAGTGGAATCTCTGGTCAAAGGAAGAAGAAGGTTTATGTTAGGATGAGATGTGAAGGCTCAGTTAGGGCACGTGAGGGTTACAAGGTAGCCAGGAAAGACCTAAAGAGAGAGCTCAGAAGAGCCAGGAGGAGACATGAGAAGTTGTTGGCAGATAGGATCAGGGTAAACCCTAAGGCTTTCTATAGGTATTTAAGGAATAAAAGAATGACAAGAGTAAGATTAGGGCCAATCAAGAATATTAGTGGGAAGTTGTGTGTGGAGTCAGATGAGATAGGGGAAGCACTAAATGAATATTTTCCGACAGTATTCACTCTAGAAAACGACAATGTTGTCGAGGAGAATACTGAGATACAGGCTACTAGACTAGGTGGGATTGAAGTTCACAAGGAAGAGGTATTAGAAATCCTACCAAGTGTGAAAATAGATAAGTCCCCTGGCCCAGATGAGATTCATCCTAGGATCTTCTGGGAAGCCAGGGAGGAGATTGTCGAGGCTTTGGCATTGATCTTTAACTCATCTTTGTCTACAGGAATAGTGCCAGACGACTGGAGGATAGAAAAAGTGATTCCCCTGTTCAAGAAGGGGAATAGAGACAACCCTGGTAATTATAGACCAGTGAGCCTTACTTCAGTTGTTGGTAAAGTGTTGGAAAAGGTTATAAGAGATGGGATTTATAATCATCGAGAGAAGAATAATTTGATTAGGGATAGTCAGCACGGTTTTGTGAAGGGTAGGTCATGCCTCACAAACCTTATTGAGTTCTTTGAGAAGGTGACCAAACAGGTAGGTGAGAGTAAACCAGTTGATGTGGTGTATATGGATTTCAGCAAGGCATTCGATAAGGTTCTCCACAGTAGGCTATTGTACAAAATGCGGAGCAATGGGATTGTGGGAGATATAGCAGTTTGGATCAGAAATTGGCTTGTTGAAAGAAGACAGAGGGTGGTAGTTGATGGGAAATGTTCATCCTGGAGACCAGTTACTAGTGGTGTTCTGCAAGGGTCGGTGTTGGGTCCACTGCTGTTTGTCATTTTTATAAACGACCTGGATGAGGGTGTAGAAGGATGGGTTAGTAAATTTGCAGACGACACTAAGGTCGGTGGAGTTGTGGATAGTGACGAAGGATGCTGTAGGTTACAGAGAGACATAGATAAGCTGCAGAGCTGGGCTGAGAGGTGGCAAATGGAGTTTGATGCAGACAAGTGTGAGGTGATTCACTTTGGTAGGAGTAACCGGAATGCAAAGTACAGGGCTAATGGTAAGATTGTTGGTAGTGTAGATGAGCAGAGAGATCTTGGTGTCCATGTACATAGGTCCTTGAAAGTTGCAACCCAGGTTGACAGGTCTTTTAAGAAGGCCGAGTTCCGGAACCAAGAGGTTATGCTACAGCTGTACAAAACTCTGGTGAGGCCGCACTTGGAGTATTGCATACAGTTCTGGTCACCGCATTATAAGAAGGATGTGGAAGCTTTGGAAAGGGTGCAGAGGAGATTTACTAGGATATTGCCTGGTATGGAGGGAAGGTCTTACGAAGAAAGGCTGAGGGACTTGAGGCTGTTTTCGTTAGAGAGAAGAAGGTTGAGAGGTGACTTAATTGAAACATATAAGATAATCAGAGGGTTAGATAGGGTGGATAGGGAGAGCCTTTTTCCTAGGATGGTGACGGCGAGCACGAGGGGGCATAGCTTTAAATTGAGAGGTGAAAGATATAGGACAGATGTCAGAGGTAGTTTCTTTACTCAGAGAGTAGTCAGGGAATGGAACGCTCTGCCTGCAACGGTAGTAGATTCACCAACTTTAATTACATTTAAGTCATCATTGGACAAGCATATGGACGTACATGGAATAGTGTAGGTTAGATGGGCTTCAGATTGGTATGACAGGTCGGCACAACATCGAGGGCCGAAGGGCTTGTACTGTGCTGTAATGTTCTATGTTCTATGTTCTGTAAACACCCTGCCTACTTGTGACACAGCTTTCGAAGAACTATATATGCGAGCCCCTAGGACTCTTTGTTCGACAACACCACCCAGGGCCCTATCATTTACTGTATAAATCCTGCCATTGCTCATCTTACCAAAATACAGTACCTTCCATTTATCCAAATTAAATTCCATCTTCCTCTCCTCCACCCATTGACTCAATTGATCAAACTCACTTTGAAATCTTCGATCACACTTTTCACTGTCTACTATATGACCAAGTTTGGCATCATCTGCAAACTTACTAATGGTATTTTATTGTGGCCACTTCACTAGCAGTTCCCTAACATGCTCTAGTATTCACACCCTTGCCTTCACTGGGGAGCTTCAGGAAATTTAAGAAACCCGTGATGTTCTGTTAAATTTAAAAATCAGTTAAAACATCAGTCTGATTTTGCTGTTAGCAAAATGTTCATATCCAACCCACCTTTCCTGAAGGGTCTACATGCAAATGGTCTAATAACCTACAAGTAAAGCATGAAACAGTGCCCAAAATCTAGGCATGTCTAGACAGAGTAAACAGGGAGAAACTGTTTCCATAGGAAAAAGGGCTGATAACTAGAGAACACCAATGCATTTGTTAGTCAACATGTTGTTGAGGTTCAATCATGACTTTCAAAAGAAAATGGTGTGGTTATCCAAAGTGGAAACATTTTCAGGGCTCCAGAGAAAAAAAAATGAGGATGTGGGATTGATTGAACTATTCTTGCAGAAAGCCAGCATGAACAAAACAGGAAAAATGGCTTCCTTCTCTCCCGTAGCTATTGTTTGAATCTTGATTAATGGGCTGTTGTAATTTCCCAATGCATTCATAGCTTTTCAATCAAATTCACATCCAAATCCATGTGCTCATTTAGGTTAAGGTTCCGCCCACCGTTCTTTGCTCCAAATGATTGCTCCCAAAGCGTTATACGATGTTATAAAACTGCCAAGACAAACCTAGAACTTCTAGTATTTACCTCACAACCTGATTATAAATTGAACAACTAGGAGTAGCTGAGTCTTCAATTTGTTTGCAATACTTTTCTGCGTACACCTCCATACAGATGTGAGGCATCAGATCTTAAGTTGGAGGCAATGACAAGGGTAGGTTATTCATCCTTTTCAAATCATTCCTCTTGATAACTGGTCATGCTTAAGAGTCTTGAATTTCGATATCCAACTTCGTTCATTTAATGTGGCTAGTGGCACTGAGGTAAAGAATAACGGGAGTAAAAGAATGTAAAGCTTGTGGCATTTTCAGTTTCAATTCAATTAATTTTTATACTGTAAGGAAACTGAAATCACAAGTTAAAACACATATGGAAAACATATTGTAGACAGCATTAAGAATATTGACATTTTTTTAAGATGCAGAAATCTGAAAAACAGCACCAAAAAATATCTGAAAGGATTTTTACACTGAATAGATTTTGAAAGTGAATGTTTTCCTTTGTAGTATAAAGATCTAAAACATATTACTAACCCTCCAAGGTTTTTGTCAGCTGGCTGTATTAGACAGCCAGATGGAGGCAGATGCATTTCCCAAGTGAACAACTGTATTCATTCCCCTCCCGTGCGACCAGAAATTATAAGTGGAAAGTAAAACACAACTAAATACCTTCAATCTACTCTTGTGATCAATGATAAATGCAGCTCAACATGCTAAAGGTCACTGTAAGACTGTGCTACAATTGACTACAGTCTAACAGAAAGGGGATGTGGTTATACTGCCACCAAATGTTATAAAGTAATATTAGCAAGATATCCTTTTTTCATTGACACATTTTCATGTGCATATTGTAGTACTGGGTAACAAATATTTAATGCTGAGTGACGAGTATATCTGTTAACACACTGACTGATGAATTGTGTGTGCTTAACTGTTCCTATGTTATCAGCATGGATACATTATCGAAATGCTGAGCCATAATTTTGGGATCTTCAATTTTCTGCTCCATCTAATTAATATGCAAATCTTTATACTAATAATTCAAAATTTTGACCCAGCATTAACTCAAAAACCATTTTACTATGGATGGGAGCAATTATTGTTTATCTGTATAGTTTTACAACCCATATAAACGATGCAAAATAATTAGTCAATAGGTTCACTGGCATCAAATCTTTCTCTCTCTAATTTATGCTAACCCACTCATTGTTCATGTAAATATATTTATCTAATAACTCAGGTCAAAAAATACTACGACCCAAACAAAATTACCACGACGCATTGTACAATTTTCTGAAAGAGAGAATGACACCATAAGCATCCCTGTAAAAGAGAATGGCCCTGATTTTAAAAATACCATGTAGCAGCAAGATGGTTTGTGAGCAGTTAAAATACGAGGCCATCCTATTCCTATTCACAGGTAATAAGTCCCAGTTTTAATAAAGTTGTTGACTCCATTCTGGAAGTCACTAACCAGTTTCCAGGTACTTAATACAAATATTAAAATTCTGTCCTGTTACATAATCAGGAACACAGAACATTTTAAATAGGTAGAACTGAAGTTCCACAAAACGGTTAATACCTCATGATGTTAGCTTCAAAACATACTGACAAAATCTGTTGAAAATTTAAAGAGACACTTTAATATTCCCAATAAATAAAGGTCAATAGAATCTCAGTGCATCTCTGCCTAATGCTGTCCAAATACATTTATGCTAAACAATTCCTCCTTTTCTGTTTGATTTTCTTCTTCAGCAGGACAAAATGTTTTCAGCTTATCAGCAAGCTATTTCATGAAAAGTTGCAAGAGGAGCAGACACAGCAACAAACCTCAGCAAACACACTGAGCCATGGTTGGATTATTGGGCTACAGTAGGTGAGAAAGACTGCTTGATCAAGGTCTTACTTAGCCTACATTCCTACACCATGAGCAACCATTGCATCAAGTGGGAACACATCAGTAGACAACCAGTTCAGATCTAGAGTCATAGAGTCATAACAGCATGGAAACAGACCCTTCAGTCCCAAACATGCATTACCCCTATAAACATTTCCCATTCATGTATCTGTCCTAATGTCTTTTAAACAATGTAACTGTACCTGCATCTACCATTTCCTTTGGCAGTTCATTCCACATGTGAATCCTCGGTGTGTGAATCCTCGCTGCCTTCAGAGGTCCCTTTCAAATCTTTCCCGTCTCCATAAAATATGCTTTGAAACACCCCACCTTAGGAAAATAACCTTTCCTATTCACCTCATCTATTCTCCTCATGATTTTATAACCTATTTAACGCCACCCCTCAACCTCCTATGCTCCAGTAATAGAAACCTTCAGCCTTTCCAGCCTCTCTTTATAACATAAAACCTCCAGTCCAGGCAACATCCTTGTAAGTCATTTTCTGAACCCTCTTCAATTTAATAATATCCTTCCTAAAACAGGGCAACCAGAACTGTGCTCAGTATTCAAAAATCAGCTTCACCAATGTTCTATACAATCTCAACATCACATTCCAACTCCTATGCTCAGTGGTCTAACGAATGAAGGCAAGCGTGCTAAATGCTTTCATAACCGCTCTGTCTAACTGTGACACAAATTTCAAAGAACTATGTACCTAAGCCCCCAGGTCTCTGTTCAACCACACTACCCAGGGCCCTACTGTTAACTGTATAAGTTCTGCCCTTGTTTGCATTTATCCAAATTAAACTCCATCTGCTACTCCTCAGCCTCTTGGCCAAATTGATCGAGATCACTTCGTAATCGTAGGTAACATTTTTCATTGTCTACTATGCCAACAATTTTGGTGTCATCCGCAAACTTATGAACATTGCCTCCTAAATTCTCATGCAAATCATTTATATAAATGTCAAATAGAAGTGTACCCCTGTACTGATCCCTGTGGCACACCGCTGGTCACAGGCCTCTAGTTCAAAAGCAACCCTCCAACACCACCCTCTGTCTCCTACCATCAAGCCAATTTTGTATCCAATTGGCAAACTCTTCTTGAATCCCATGTGATTTAACTTTACTAATTAGTCTACCATGCGGAACCTTGTCAAAGGCTTTACTACAGTTCATGTAGTCAACATCTGCCGCTGTATGTTTCAGGTCTCCTTCCCATTGGGTAGGGATCCTAGGGGTCAACTACCCCTAGGGCTGTTCCACCAGAGGCTTCAACATATCTTGCTTGCTCGATGGGTCCCTTAATGCTTGTAGCCAGCAATCCTGAGAAAATCCAGCTACAGACTGCATCTCTACACTTTGCTGGGATAGTTTGGTCTAGCTGTCTTTCTGAAACCAAATGGATATTGTGTAAGGGGGCATTGAGGCAACAAACATACCAAGTACCTGACTGGAATCAACATGTGCTACATCAACGGCATCTCTGCCACATTTATAATATCAGGTTTCATCAATCGCATTGATTTGTGAAAAGTAAGACCTGAAAGGGATGAGTAACCCTGCATATTCCCTTTCCACTTTCTCCACCAATCTGTATCAGGCCAAAAAGACCCAGGCTGAGAACTGGTTTCAGCCCAGAGCCCTATAGCAGAAATTTGAGCTTCAACTAAATCTGCAAAGTATGAAAACATGAATTCTGTTGTGAAAGAATGTCTCCTGCGTCACTGGAGATAATAAAGATTTTTAAGATGGACTACCATGTGAGATGCCAACACACAAGCTGAAAATTGATTCCTCCATTCCAGGCAAAGATGCAGCACAGTGCTTCCAATACTTTATATAAATTGTGTGCTAATCTCAGTGTAATTTCTTAGGTATGGTGGAATTCTTGGTGGGGCATCATCAGGTGTGCTCTCCTCCTCTGACCTACCTACTGGTTGGCGGAGGGTGAGGAGGATACTTTGGCTGTTCAGATAGATCCAGAGGGGCAAAAATATAACAAGAACATAGCATTAGAAGGCAACATAATAGCAGAAGACCACATTATAAAGTAATCTAATGTAGTAAAACATGGCTGAATTTGTGATTTTCTACTCCACAAAGTGGTACATGTGCTTGTCAGAGACTTTGTTTAATGAAGACCACAGACTCAAAACAGCTAATGCATACTGCATTATCAGAACAATAACTGTTTATAAATTGTTGCCCCACTTGTTCGGACTTAATGGGATTACCTGATCCACTCTACTCTTTATCCTTCCATAATGATTGTGCACCACATGTCCTGTAGAAAGGGAGCAAGAATTATTGAACAGTTACTGAAAGGAGATTACACCCACTCCAGTGGTTTGGTTGTTTTTCAGCTGTTGAATTGCTTTTTCCAGATTGGGTGGAACCAACTGAAACAGCTGGAGATTGAGGAATGGAGCTGAAGATGTCTCAATTGCTTTGAGCTGTGGCCGTGATGTTCCTACTCGATGAAAGTCTTGAGCCTACAGTTGATTAGACTGTGTTTGGCCTGGTTGCTCCTTTCAGCCATATTTCTGCTAGAGAGACGTGGATCTCCTTACAGGTGCTTGTTAGGAGGCTCTTTAGGGGATTGACCAAGTATCATGGGGTTAATGTTGTTACTTGTAGTTAGAGATTGGGAGGTTCGAGGTGACACACTAATTGAGAAGGCCTATATTTATAGAATCTGTGAGATATTCAATGTTAATTTTTTTTCCACAATGCTTCCATTTTCTCCACTGTTTGGGGCCAGGCTGATGGAGATGGTTGGTCAGATAAGGCAGTGATCAATCCAGTAGTTGCTGGTACATGTCATGGGAATGGGGATGTAGACATCTCTGGTATCTTGCTCAAACAATGCCATATTTTAGCAAGTGCCAGTTTTTGGAACATAAGTCTTGCTGTGAGCTCTTGCTGGCAGTAAGAGGGGCTGGAGATGACAAGATTATGTTCCCATCAGGAAAAGAAACAGCTGCCTTAGTCAGACTTTGGTGATGACAGCAGACCCCCAAGAGGACAGCATAAATGTTTTACAGTTGATCTCAAAGCAGCCCTGAAGAGGTCATATATAACTATTGACTAGTAGGAGACCCTGGCTTACGACTAACCAAAACAGGGAAGAATTTTTCAGAAAGAAACAGAATGCTTCGGGACACCCCATTGGCAATGTGCAAAAGCAAAATTGTGGCATCAGAAGGAGTGTATCAACCACTCAACAATCATCTACCAAACCCTTTAAGAACCATCTGCCCTCAATGTAGCAGTCTCCAGATCATATATCGAACTTATCAGCTTGATCTGAAGTAATCTAGTTGGCATGTAAGCAAACCATGAAGGAAAAGGAAAAATAATCTTCTCAGACAGTTTAAGGTGGTTTTAATTGGAAAGGGCAATTAATAAAGAGTAGTACTGTGATGACTTTGGAGCTTCCTGCACTGTATCCCACGTCCTGGGTAATATTCCTGGAATGATGACTTGTGAAATGTCTGTGCATATTTGATAGACAGCAACTTTGGTAAAATCCATGCAGTATGGGGCTAGAAAAATACAGCAGGTCAGGCAGCATCAGGAGTCCTGATAAAGGGCCCGGACCCGAAACATTAACTTTCCCATTCTTCTGATGCTGCCTGACCTGCTGTGTTCCTCCAGATCCACGTTTTATTGACTCTGACTCCAGCATCTGCAGTTCTTGCCATCTCCGAGCATCTTTGGTAAAATTCCTAACACTGCTATAATTTGGAATTTGCTACACAACTTCACCTGTTCCACAAACTGGGAGAGCTGTCTCACAGACTTGTCCGGCAATAGCCTGGCATAGTCATATTCACGAAATCATACCTTAGAGACAATGTCCCAGATACTACTATCATCATCCCTGGATATGTCTTGTCCCATAGGCTGGACAGACCGAGCAGAGATGATGGTACAGTGGTATACAGTCGGGAGGGAGTTTCGCAGGGAGTCCTCAACATTGACTCCGCGCCCCATGAAACCTCATAGCCTCAGAGTAAGGAAGTATCAAACAAATTGCTATGTATCATCTTGCCTTTGCCGATAATCAGTGGTCCTCCATGTTGAACAATAATACTTAGTGCTTCCTCCAGATGTGGTAGGGTGCAGAATGTACCCTGGGTGGGGTCTTCAATGTCCATGACGGCAAATGACTCGACAGTAACACAACTGATCGAGCTGGTCATTTCCTGAAGGTCAGAATTGGGAATGTTCACTGATGATTGCACAATGTTCAAGATCACTTGCAACTCCTCAGATACTGAAGCAGTCCATGTCCAAGTGCAGCAAGGCCTGAATAACGCCCAGCCTCGTGCCAATAACTGGCAAGCCAGGCATTGATACTCTCCAAGGAGAGATAATCCAAATATTGCCCCTTGACTTTCAATGGCATTACTATCACCAAAACCCCTATAATCAACATCCTAGGGAGTATCACTAACCAGAAAATCAAGAGGACTGGTCATAAAAGCACAGTGGTTGTACGAGTAGATCAGAGACAATGAATATTGCACAATCAGGAGTGTGATGGAATACTCCCCCAGATGAGGCCAGCTCCAACAACACTCAAGAAGCTTGACACCATTGAGGATAAAACAGCCCACGTGATTGGCACCACATCCACAAGCATCCTCTCCTTCCACCACTGACGCTCAGTAGCAGCACTGTGTACTATCTACAAGATGCATTGCAGAAACTCACCAGTGATCCTTAGATAGTACCTTTCAAACCTACAATCACTTCCATTAAGAAAGACTGGGGCAGCAGATGTAAGAGAATATCACTACCTGCAAGTTCCCCTCCTAGCCATTCATCATCCTGACTTGGAAATATATTTCAAATCCTGAAAATCCCTCCCTATCGTATTTGTGCATCAATCCACAGCAGGTAGACTGCAGCAGTTCAAGAAGACAGCTCACCACCACCTTCTCAAGATGTCACCACTGTCCTAATGCATTTCTGGTTGCATAACTAAGAGGTCTTACACAGGTCACCCATCAGTCCATGGAAGTAGCCTGGCATGTAGATATTCAAAGCAACTGACAACTTCACAGTCACTGGCAGAAGATGGTCTCGTATTTCTGGCGCCCTCAGAACCCGCTCCAGCATCTAGCATTGATCCATCACAGTAACCTAGGACATATGCAGCCTGTTCCTCCCAACGAAATGGAGTCTAGATCACAAAATGCCCATCCTCCTGCAGACCCCACACATCCTGTGGGACGCTATGTCTACAAACTCTCCTCATCCTCTGCAGCAGCCTGCTGCTATTTGTGGTTATTGACCCTGGTCCTCCCATACCTGTCTTCAACTTCTTGGGAAGGCAACCACAAATACCAACATCACACCAGCAGCAGGGCCCAGGACTCTCAGTTGAAAAGACCTACATTGCGTACAAAAGAGATGCTTAGACCCCTACAGCCATCAGAGACAGAGCCTTCAGATGAGGGCTGCATATACTTGTCCTGACAGTGAGACATGCTTCCCTCTGATAACGAGGGCCATGTTTCCATCATTCATTCACACAGCCACAGGCTCAGCATGTGCAGCAACTTAGTGAAGGTACCATGCCAACTGAGTGACCAGCCACATTCCATCTAAAAGGAATGCATAACGCACTCTGATCCCCACCCCAACTCAGACCCACATCAATAATTCACCTTCACATTGCATTCAGTATAGACCATTGTCAGATTTACAAGACAGGTGCTGAAGTACTGGTCTGTGAATCCAAAGAACCATTGGATATTGCTCCAAATAATATTACACCAAGCTTTGGTCTCTTTAGGTCATGGCTGCTAATGTTACCATCTTTGAGACACTTTTGTTCAATCTGCAAGTACCAATGGCATGCTGCAAATTGTCTTTGGTCAGTATGTGACTTCCAGCAACCTCAAAATACGTGCACAGCCAACTAGGGGTTAAAATGATTCCAAGTAAAGTGTAGCTGGGGTTTGCAAGAGGCTGTTTCATGTATTTGCTCCTTCAATGTCCTAGTGTCAAACAAACATGGGCCTTGTGCTTTCACCCATCAAACTGACACTGAGTGCACCCAATAAAAATGGGAATACCTGCAGATGCTGGAAATCATAAAACAAAAACCAGAAATTGCTGGAAAACCTCAGTAGTTCAGGCAGCACCTGCGGAGACAGAAGTCTGTGTTATCATTTTGGGTCCAGTTACCCTTACTCAGAGCAAGGACTGCACCCACCCTGGGCATTGTCCAGCCATTGTCTTGTAGCACTTTGGATCTAGAGAACAACAAGTGACAGCAGAGTTTGCAGCTCATGGTGGACACCATCAAGTCTGGGCTTTGCCTGATTCAGGTAACCATGTGCTCTCATTTACCTCGCACTACTCCAACAGCTCATTTCCACCCATCATTTCAGTGTGAAGAGCCACTACATTGTAATGTTTTCCCTGCTTCCAGACCCCTGCTATCACATGTCACCAATGTCCACCATTACCCTGTATACTCCCACTGTGGACAAAACAGTGGTGATCACTGCCACTAATCCCCCTTCCCAGAGCTTATCTTGCCCTGCAGTGCTGTTCCACATACCTGCCCCCCCATCCATTGCCCACTCCTCAGAGTGTCCTTATCTCCTCTGCATTCCAGGCTGCTGCCTACTATCCCTAGAGTGGATTCTACCCTATGCCATCAGACGCACCACCAGCCCTGGAGACTCATACCAGAACTCACAAAGTGGACAACTGACGGTGCCCACTTCCCTGGACTTTGTGACGACTGCACTCCTTGACTAATGGAACTCAGACCACTTGACGAACAGCACTCCCCTTAACGTTAGACTGGACTGAGGAATCGTCCCCGCAGTTTTTGACATGGGCATTTGGTTAAGAAAATGTGTCATATGTTTGTCTCATAGGCAGCTGCCACATACCATAGATTGTTAGATTGACATCTCAGTGCGCTTTATATTAATATGCCTCCCAACCCTGATGCCTAAGTACAAATATGACAAGTTTCCTGACAATGTGTGTGCACTAAAAAGCATGTCAATACAGCAGTACTGAGACCCTTTGGCTCCCAATGAAGTGCCAACCCATTTACAGGAATAGCATGCAAAGGGAAGGTACAGTATGAATGCTACAAATGTACAAAGTAGGCACTAAAGGAGTAAGCAAATGTATAACCCTGAGGTACAGCCTGAACTGAGTCACTTTCTATGCTCCCAAAATGTCCCTACTATCTGCCTTTTGATACTAGTTACTGGTGTGCCCTGCAATGCAAGTCTGTGTTTCCAGAGAAGTATATTGGAGAGGTACCATAATGATGATGGAGGTGTGGCAAATGCCAGATGCCAATGTTTGTTCCTAGCAGATGTGTGCAGCTGGTAACGACGGATCATGTCTTGAGATACAGTTCGGTCCCAAGCAATATGGAGGTCCTTCAGATCAGTGAGTTGAATTCAACAGTGACCTGCTCTAATTTCCATGCAAAGTTATGCAAACAAGTTACAAAAACAGAAGTTGCTGGAAAAGGTCAGCAGGTCTGGCAGCATCTGTGAAGAGAAAGTCAGAGCTAATGTTTTGGATCCGTGACCCTTCCTCAGAACTTGTCTGCTAACAAGTTTTTGTCCAGCTTGTTCGGCATGTTTGAATAGGATAGAAAGCTGAATATTAATGAGGATATCTGAGCTCTCTACAAGATTTTTAACAAGCAATAATCCCCCTAAATTGGCAACTTGCCTTGCCAAGTGAGAAACTCATCATGTCTCTTGCCAAAAACATAAAAGATAGAGTGAGTTGCTCTCAATGTCAAGAACTTCTCATCTGATTGTGCCACAAATCTCACCACAGCCCACTTCGCTCAGACCACTGTAAGATTCCGCCAAAACATATTTGTCTAAGAATTAGATGCAGAGTTGCGATTGGTAGCAAAGCAGATGGAGAAACGCCATTGCAACACAGATGATTGCAAAAGCCTTCCTTTGTTGAATGGGGCAATTAAAAATATAAATTATGAGAAAATACCTAACAAATATTAAAAAGTCCGTGTCAGTAGAAACCTGAATTTTGCTTTAACTTGATTGTAATGATTTGTATTTAAATAAAACTGTGTCCCTGTGCTCACTCCTCTAACATACTTTCCAAAAACTCAACAGTTGTCTGAATATTGGTCTTAGTGCACATGAAGACACAAAATAAACATAAAATGCATGAAATAAAAGTGTTTCATAACTTAAACAAATCCTAAAGACCAGAAATCAGAGATAATGGGAACTGCAGATGCTGGAGAATCCAAGAAAGCAAAGTGTGAAGCTGGATGAACACAGCAGGCCAAGCAGCATCTCAGGAGCACAAAAGCTTTTGTGCTCCTGAGATAATAAAATGTGAGGCTGGATGAACACAGCAGGCCAAGCAGCATCTCAGGAGCACAAAAGCTGACGTTTCGGGCCTAGACCCTTCATCAGAGAGACTGATGATCTCTCTGATGAAGGGTCTAGGCCCGAAACGTCAGCTTTTGTGCTCCTGAGATGCTGCTTGGCCTGCTGTGTTCATCCAGCCTCACATTTTATTATCTTGGAATCTCCAGCATCTGCAGTTCCCATTATCTCTGTGCTCCTGAGATGCTGCTTGGCCTGCTGTGTTCATCCAGCTTCACACTTTGTTATCTTAAAGACCTGAAGCTGTGTTTGCTTGCAGTCTTTTTATCAACTTAGTATTTGTTATTAGGCATCTGATAGTAATTAACCTTCCCTGTACCAGCCTGACCAGTCCAGATTCTGTTGGGCCCATAATTAATCAAATTCTTCCTGTATTTCATATGAAAGCATATCCAAATTGATCTGTGAACATTGATGACTCAACCAAGTCAATTTTCAGCATCAAGACCTAAAACAACCCAGAAAATGAATATCGCATTAAGCTTTGCCTCTGTTCGCCAAATATGCAGTGGTAATGGCCTTTGGGTCAGTGAAATAGCAGGCTTCAAAAGGGGATTGGAGAAATAGCTCAAGAAGAAAAGAAAAAGCATGGATATGGGGGTCTGACAGCTGAGTGTGACCATCAGAGTCTTATTTGAAAATTTTGGTCCAGACACAATGGGCCAAATGGTATCTTTATGCATCATGTGAATCTATTGTTATAGTCTCAGGACAGATGATAGGGATAAATCCACCCTTCCTCCCACCCTGCCACAACTGTCTAATATCTAGCTTAAAGACCTCCATCTAACCCCCAGAAAACCTATTGCTTGACTCTGTGACCACACGCACGCTAAACAACATAAATATCTGACCAAAGTCCAGATGTGTTTTCAAAGAATTATTTTCAACCACAAGTGACATAACTATCAAGGATAAATAACAATTGTTATCACACGTTTTAAAACAGAAAGGTGCTTGTTTATTATTCATCATCTCCAAATGTATTGACAATCACATTCTTTCATGATTCATGGACACATTCCCTCAAGAAAAGATTCTGATACAAAAGTTAGCATGCAGTTAGATCTTGAAAGTTTGAAAATTCTCTGTCACATATGTTTTCCCAAAGTTTTCTTTATTCATTATTCTTTCACAGGATGATCTTGTAGCAACATACTTCTCCAGCTCTCTAATACATTGTTAGAAGGGAAGGTTGGAAAGAGAATGGAATTCATAAATGTGTTCAGTGGTCATTATTGCAGTAATATTTGTATATAATTTTTGTATTCATTCACGGGAGGAGGGCGTCACTGGCCAGGCCAGCATTTATTGCCCATCTCTAATTGCCCAGAAAGGGGTTAAAAGTCAACCACATTGCTGTGGTTCTGGAGTCACATGTAGGCTAGCCCAGCAGTTACCTTCCCAAGAGGACGTTAGTGAACCAGATAGGTTTTTCTAACAATTGATTCTCATTCATCATTAGATTCTTAATTCCAAATGTTTATTGAATTCAAATTCCACCATCTGCTATGGTGGGATTTCAATCTGAGTCCCCAAAACATTACCCTGACTCTTTGGATTAACAGTGCAGCGATAATGCCACTACACCATCGCCTCCCTCATGGGTGATGAAATTGTTAAATGATGCAGGCCCAAGTTTTTATTTTGATCTAATGAAAGTTAAAATCTGGAGGTTTAGGATCAATTTACTGTAACAGACTTCTCTTGTTCCACACCAGCTGACTTTCAGTCGAAAGCCCAATACTGAAACCTGAACTTAGTTTCTCAAGTAGGGGATTTCTCTGCTGATTGATGGTTCTTAGGCAGGGCTCCTGTCCTTCTGTCCAAATGAGTTGATCTCAGTGAAAAAAGCTGAATTTTCTATTGATTGGCTGACAAGTTTCAGGTTAGTTGAAACCAAGCAAAAGAAAACTCTTAAGAAGACCAGGGGGCCAGTGTATAAGAGAATCAAGTCAGAATTCTGCTCTCAATGTTCAATTTCCTACAATGAGGACTGGTATAAATCGAGCAGAAGAATAGGGGTGATTATGGCTACTGTACTAGCTAATGTGAGCTCGCTTTGTAACTCTTCACTGCCATGCAGTTACAATATAAAAACTGAAAGAGCAAAAACAGATGACAATTCCGCTAAAGAACAAAATGGGCTCTGCAATGTGAAAAATACACCATTGAATAATTAGCTATTCAAATTGAGCAATTCAGTAAATTCAGTAATACTGGGAAACATGCAGCAAATAGAATTTAGTTTTTGTCTCTTCAATGCTCTTGATCAGCCTTCTGTAAACTTTCACCCAACATTCTGATGGGATTGTGCCTAAGTCTATATGAGAATACATGAATCCTATGGGATTTTAGAAAATAAGAGTTTTACAGCTTAGGCCACATGCAGTTATTACGTCTGGTTCAGAAATATAATAACACTAGGATAAAAAAAAACAAACAGCATTGGGAAAATGTTGTCATAACACTAAATTATTATATAAATATAAAAGGAACTATATCTATGAAATATTTGCTCCAAGAACATCCCTGGATGATGACTTTACTGTGTTGTTTTATTCCTGAGAGATCCATAACAAAATCAGATATGTCACATCAACGCATGAATCAAACTGTAAATGTATGTTCATTTTAGAAACAAAGCTGTATTCTTGGGAAAATATGCTGTGGAATCATAGAAGTACAGTTTTCACTCATAAGTTATAATTGGTTGTGTAAATTGTTTTCCAGCAAGTAAATAACAAAATTATGTGTAATTTGATGAGGTTAGTTTTTTACATTTTGAACTTGAAGCACTTACTGAGAAGTGCAATATTTCTACTCAATGAAATACAAAAGCAAAACTAAATATCTCATGCAGCACTGTAGCTTTTATTACAGGCACTTGGTCAACCCACTTGAATACTATTAAAAGCAATTAGCAACAAGTCACTATCATGTCACTATTTTAGTCTCAATACTTTTTAACATATACCATTTTATTGCAAATTTTATGTCAATATTTTGATGGAGTATGTTTTTAAATGATCATCCCCAATAATAACATTGTATTGTAAAATAAATAAATTAACTATACTCCTTTATACAATCTTGTTATGAGCAATCATGAGGTAATGGCCATGTTAGAAACAGATTGTTACCAAGGGCCTTATTTTCAAGATATCATTATTTTCAACAACTGCAAGAAAATGGAATATATTGTAAATATACTTCAATGAATTTGCAAAACCAACTGTAATATTCGCAGAATGTGACCAATTCCCCAGGTCCTGCACATTAATGGATTAACTTCAAAGTAGATACATCAAATGATGGGATAAATTTTCAGGGGAAAGTAACAGTTAAGGAATGCTTCAGCACACTATGTATTAGTATTAGATGCTAAATGTAGTGATACAGTAAGTACTCTGTGCATCATTTGGTGATATGTAGCCAGGGTGCACTAGCTAGGTGGATAGAGAACTGGCTGGGCAACAGGAGACAGAGAGTTGTAGTGGAAGGGAGTTTCTCAAAATGGAGAACTGTGATCAGTTGTCTTCCACAGGGACCCATGTTGGTACCACTGTTGTTTGTGATATACATAAATGATCTGGAGGAAGGTATAGATAGTCTGTTTAGCAAGTTTGACGATGGCACTAAGATTGGTGGAGTAGCAGATACGGAAGGAGACTGTTGGAGAATGCAGCAGAATATAGATAGATTGGAGAGTTGGGCAGAGAAGTGGCAGATGGTGTTCAATCCAGGCAAATGCGAGGTGATGCATTTTGGAAGATCCAATTCAAGAGCAAACAATACAGTAAATGGAATAGCCCTGGGGAAAATTGATGCCCAGAGAGATCTGCGTGTTCAGGTCCATTTACCCTGAAGATGGCAACACAGGTCGATAGAGTGGTCAAGAAGGCATATGGCATTCTTTCATTCATCAGACAGGGTATTGAGTACAAGAGCTGAGTTGCTGTAATGTTCTATATTCTATGTTCATTATGAGTTCCAATTTCACGTTAATATTGGAACTGCCAATGCTAAACTAGTTATGCTTACTAACACTCTCTTGCTAATGGAGGTGTTGCAATGTCACCAGTAATAGAAGGACATATTCATTATTGCAATGAAAACAGATACTTCTGGAGTAATGAGATAATGGGAACTGCAGATGCTGGAAATTCCAAGATAATAAAATGTGAGGCTGGATGAACACAGCAGGCTCTCTGATGAAGGGTCTAGGCCCGAAACGTCAGCTTTTGTGCTCCTGAGATGCTGCTTGGCCTGCTGTGTTCATCCAGCCTCACATTTTATTTACTTCTGGAAGTAATTCAACCCACCAGATCTGACAACATCTCTGAAGAGAGAAACGGAGTCTATTTTTCAAGTCCAATATGACTCAGTTCCAAATAACTGTCATATTTGACTCGAAACATCAACTCTGTTTCTGTCTCCACAGATGCTGTCAGACCAGTTGTGTCTCTCCAGTCCTGTCTATTTAATTTCAAATCTCCAGTATCTATAGTATTTGGCTTTTACTCATTACAGGACATTGGTGTTCACAATGGAAGGATAAAAGTAATTTAAAAATATGACTTTGAAATGCGGGCAAGCCCAAAAGTTATCCTTGCTAATTAAGGTGATGCTTGGTATCGATTTTCCACATACAGCACTACAGATCAACTTGTCAAAATATAACATTAAGATCAAACAGAGATTGCATTCTGTCATCTCCTACTCATTACTTTGCTTTGTACCTGCGCACATGGCCAGAGATGATCAGTTGATTAGTAAAGGCTATGTATTACTTAAATAATAACATATAAAACATGCTATTCCCGCATATTACTCTGTATCCTGATTTTAATGCCTGAGACCTTCATGGACCAAAGTGAGCTTTTAAATAATTCAAATACTAACAAGCCCTGATTACTTGCCTTCATTTGTGGGCAGCATAGTGACTCAGTGGTTGACACAGCTGCCTCACAGTCCCAGAGTCCCAGGTTCAATTCGCACCCTTAGGCCACTGTCTGTGTGGAGTTTGCACATTCTCCCTGTGTCTGGGTGGGTTTGCTCCAGTTTCCTCATCCAGTCCAGACATGTGCAGGCTAGGTGGATTGGCCATGCTAAATTGCCCATAACATCCAGGATGTATAGGTTAGGTAGTTTACAGGGGGATGGTTCTGGGTGGAATGCTCCGAGGGTTGGTGTCGACGTGTTGGGCCAAAGGGCCTGTTACCATACTGTTGGAATTCAAACATTCAAGGTGGTCGCTGTGATCAACTAAGTCAGTGTCAACAGACTCACTTCTCCTTTTCATTCACATGTCTATGATAAGCTCACATGTTAGGCCATGAAAGGTTGTCTGCTGAGTGTTCAGCTTGGAAATACAATGGAGCTCGACTCAAGAATATACAAATGAACCATATTTCAAGATTTTGCTTGGCAACAGAAAATGAAAAATGGATTCAATACAACAAAACAGAAGGATTGCTCTCTTTCATACTCTACCTGTTTCTCTGAACATCCAAAGACAATATACATTGAAAAGGCAACTTTGGGAAATAAAATCATTCACCAAGAACTTTAGAATTTGATAAATTTTACAACAACTGAGGAAACAAGACAACAGCTAAACAGCTTTCACACTTATTTTACTAGATATCTTAAGCTTTTTAAACGTATTACTTGCGTTTGTGCACATGAGAGATGTTACATTTTTATTATTTTTTCAGGATAGTAGATAACAAAATTTCTTTTTTCTACTCATGAGAACTTTGGAATTGTCACCTTCATTTTCATCTTTAAGTTTTAATTACAATGTGATAGTTGTGTGTTAAAAAAAAGTAAAAAGTACTTGTTGGCATCAATTGAAGAATGGTTAAAAAAAATGAGTTAATTTACCCTCCCCACCTTTTTGTACAAATTTGTAAGATCATGGCAATCCTGCAGACAAATAACACAAAAATTGGAGTGAAGGAAAATGAATTGTTTCTTCAAATGTTATTATATAAAATTACCAAAACATTTTCTTGAGTGTCTAAGACTAAATGCTAAGATGTCCAAATTTAATGTTAATTTTTCCATAAAGCAAGATGAAAAACTAAAATCCTTATTTTTGGAAAAATTAAAAGGGATGTCTAACCACTTAGAATTGTTGTGCCACAGAAAAGCCACAAAAACAGAGTTTACAAAGCGATGGATACTGAAGATGATAAAACAAGTCAGTTATAACTGGCATTGCAGATATGACAATTTGAATTCCAACACAAAAAGAGGAAGGAGAATTTTAAGAATGGATAGAAGGAAAAAGAGAGGCAACAATGAGAACAGAGAGGAGAGAGAGTATTTAGTTACATTCAAGTCCTTTTCCTCTCAGACTGCTGTCCAAATCTGCCCCAGCCTTTTTGAGGTTTCCACCTGAATCACTGCAGACTCAGCTTTCTGGACAAGTGCTTATCAGTGAAGGAAGGAGATCAATAACCTCTCCACTTCATCTCCATCTTCCCTGTGCTACCTAACATTCACTCCATCTCTGCTACTGCGTCCACCTTTCACCAAGACTTATGCTCTTCCCTGCGTACCAGTACATGCAACATCTTCCCTCACTCACTCTCACCCACCCCAAACACTTTGCCTCCCATCCCTACATGCTCTCAGCACTGCCTACTACTCACTTGCCCAAAACACCTCACTATCTTTCCCCTACCAGCATTAATAGCTGCGCAACAAACTTTCATCTCGCGCAACCCCATCCTTTCACTTGCACAGCCCACAATAAGGCAGAAGGAGCCGAGACAGGGTGGTGACGGCCTGTCATTTGGCTCCTCACACCCTATGAGGAGAGAATCTGTCCCTGATTGCCCTGAGTGGCCAAACGTCCATGCCCAAATCTTGCGACTAGTTTTGAAAATGTTATTGATTTACTGTGCTAGGACCCCTGACTGATGGTTGCCACCCTAACCTCAATTGAGGATTGCTAACAACCATGACAAGCTTCCTGGCTTTAGGTGTGCACTGAAGTTACCACAATAAAGTTCAGTAAAGGTCAGGCAGGAGAGATCATATCCAGAGTGAGACACAACCAGAGTGAGCATATAGTTTGGGAAATTTGGAAATGTGTGATAATTCTGTGCAGAAGGGAAGGGATACATTTTTCATGCTTCTTTTTGTCTCTTTAACGTTGTTTTTAACAGGATAAATTGATTCAAGTTCTCGGTCCCTGCACAAGAGTGACATCATTGGTAAACCACGCTAATTTGTCTATCTACTATAGGTTACTTTCATATTGAACATAAGTAGAGGAATTATTTACAGGCTACAAACTAAAGACCACCATGATCTTTTAAAATCAAACTTAGACCTAAATGATTAAAATAGAGATGCCAGGCTATGCAATGTGTTGTACCTGCAATGATATGGGAGCTAGTCGGTCCCATTGTGGTCCATAGTGGCCACATCTGTAGCAAGTGTTGGGTGCTTGAGGAACTTTGGCTCAGAGTGGATAAGCTGAAGTCTGACCTTTGAACACTGCAGCACACTGGGCAGGGGGAGAATTACTTGGACGCTGTGTTTCAGGAGGTAGTCACACACCTTAGATTAATTACCTCCAAGCAGGGCAGGGGAATGTGACTACAAGTGAGGCAGTTAGAGGGATCCAGGAGGCAGTATTTTAGGAATGGTCAGCCCTTGAGCTTGTCTAATAGGTTTGAGATTCTTGCTCCATGTGTGGATGAGAGTCGAGGCTGTAAGGGAGGATGAGCAAACTAATCATGGCAATGTGATTCAGGAAGCCATTCAAGTGGGTGGAGATGGGAAAATGTGATTGCAATCAAGGATAGTATAGTCAGGGGAATGGTCACTGTTTTTTTGTGGCCAGGATTGAGCATTCCGAAGACTGTGTTGCTTGCCTGGTTCAGGATCTTTCATCTGGGCTGCAGACAAACATGAAGTGGGAAGTGAAACATCCAGTTGTCATGGTAGGTACCACATAGATGGAAGGAAAGAAAGAAAGCATTGGTAGAAAGAGGAAGGAGGTTCCACTGAGGGAATATGAGCAGCTTGGGGCTGAATTGCAAAACTGACCAAGAGTAAATAACCTCCAGAATCCTCCCCAAGCCGTGAGAAAATTCGACCAGGGTCATCAAAGTTAAAGAGATAAATGCATGGCTCAAATATTGGTGTGGGAAATCAGGTTTGAATTCATAGGACATTGGCACTGGTACTAGGGAAGGAGGGAGCTGTTCCAGTGTGACAGGCTCCACCTGAATCATACTGGGACCAGAGTCCCGGCGTACTGCATGATGAGGGCTGTGGAAAGGGCTTTAAACTAAATATTGGGAGGGGTAGTATCAGTTGAACGGAAAATTAAAGATAAAGTTAAAGCGGGGTAGAGGTATTGAAACTTCTGAACAAGTAATAGGAGATTATCGAAAGGCTTAGGAATCTAACTTCAGATGCAGCAGATAAGGGGTCAAATATGACAAGGATGGCAGTCAACACAGGACTGAGGGTGTTGTGCTTAAATGCACACAGTATACAAAACAAGGTAAATGGGCTGGTAGTACAAATTGAAATTGGCAGGTACAACACCTAACTGACCCCTTGCAATACAACAAGGAACAAAAGTAGTGCTATGTTCCTGGTGGCTCTGGCTGTGGGCAATGTGCAAAAAGGTAAGGCCATGCAGAGTTGCTGTAAGCACCCCAGATAGGCTGAAGCTGATTGAACTCTAATGGAGCAAGTGAGCAGTCCTGAGTAGCAGGCTGGGCCAATCCATGGGCTGGGTGCCTGTCCTCATGTTCAAAGTGTCTTTGCAATTGTATTTCAATGCTAGTTGCTGGTATGCCCTGAAGTGCAGCTTTGAAGTATAGCAGTATCCAGTAAGTAGATTGGAGAAATGCCATGAATATCCTGAGATCCTGGCAAGACATTTCCCAGTGTCCATGGGTGGGATCTGAGTGTGATAAGGGCCCTCGAGTGCACCCTGAGATGTTGTTGTTGGATGTCCAAGATGACTATTCAGAGGAGCAAACAGCCCATCACAAAGTACCTGTTCTGATTCTCATGTCAAGAGTTACTGGCCTCTAGTTTACTCTCAGTGAGTGAAAGGACATGAAACAGTTTGTCAGTAAGGTGAGATTTGCAGTTATTGAGACCAACAACGAGCAATAATTCTTGTTAATAGACATCTCAAGCTCTTAGCAAGAATCTCATCTCTATGCCCAAAACTCTGATTAAAAATGCCCAGATTTGCTCTCAAAATTGAGAAAGACCATGTGCAACTTCTCTCATATTCCAGCCAGATTTCCTGTCATAGCCCATGTCATTCAGGACCCTGTAAGGTTCTGTCCAGTAAAACCAGACAACTACATCAATGTCAAGAAATTCACATTTCTTTTAAATTAACATGTGCATGGTAAGTTCATACATTGGAAGATGAAATGTTGCCTGCGGAATCTCCAGCTGGGGAAGATAATTGGACCAGGCTCGGAAATATACAATGGAACCATATTTTAATAGTTTACTTTGGATTACAATTCTCTCTCTCTCTCTCTCTCTCTCTCTGTCTTTCCCTGCTTCTTTCAACCACCAAAGTCAGTGATCAGTGAGAAGTAATAATCATTGATTGATATATCCCCAGAATTCTACATATTTCACTGCTGCTGTGGAAACAAGATGACAGGAAAACTGTCGTGAACTCGTGTTTCACTTTACTAACTCAAGGACACTAAAAACTTTAACCTACATTTTCTTTTACCTTCCTAATCCACTGGACACCTCACCCTTCTTTTTAAACTTATCATCTTTTTTCATTCGTGAAAACCTGGGAATTAGCTCTTTTATTTTACTGTTGTCAACTAAGGTTTAATTCAAGTGTGGTAGATCCATGCTGAAAAATAAATAAAAATATTTGTTGTGTCATACCAACAGGAGTTTAAAAAGAGGAAGCTGATTCTCCCTCCTCATCTGGTATAGCGGTGCTCTAAGTTTTGCACTTGCATTACATTCAGTACCTCTACTCTCCCAGCAATGGTGGGATCAACATTAACAAGAGATCATTCTCATTACAATGTTTCTGACTACTCTCTGTCAGTATTCATAAAGACATAGATATTAAACACTCTCACCCTCTAGTCTATATGGTGTGCACACATTTATTTAGACAATCCATTGGGGAAAAGTGCAAGGTAAAGATTTCAATGTAAAATCTAGCACCTCAACATTGTTGCACAAGGATCCAGTCAACGTATTTTGTTTCATAAGAAATTCTAAAACTGGCTTAGGTTCAGTGCACACATCAGAGCTGTAAGGCATTATCTGCTAGTGTTTTATGTTTGGATGCACAGAATACAAAATAAAAGAGATGAGGATGAATCTGCACAAAATGTTGATTGGCCCACAGTCATTTTGATCACCCAATGACAGAAAGGCACTGTAGCCACACTAAACATACACTATAGGCGCACTCAGATATTGCAAAAGGTGAAAGCTTTTAAACCCTATATCTGCATTCGCAAAACAGGCAAGGTTAATAGAGAGAGTCTAATTGAGATGTTCAAATTTTCAAATGGTAAGCTGTAAGAAAACCTAGATCAACAAGCTGATAAATTAGTTAAAAAAATGGAATTCTAGATAAGAACCAAAAGAACTGTGGATGCTGTAAATCAGGAACCAAAACAAAGTTGCTGGAAAAGCTCAGCAGGTCTGGCAGCATCTGTGGAGGAGAAAACAGAGTTAACATTTCGGGTCCGGTGACCCTTCCTCAGAACGGAACGGAACAGAACGGAATGGTGGAATGGAATTCTCGAATTGGTTTCAAAACTGTGCAGACAGATTAAATGAATATTTTTCATGTATAATTGTATCTTTATATGAGTATATTTTCAATTCTGGTGTGATTTTACTGGTAAAGATTATAATTGACCTGATATGAGCGTCACAGTACAGAACATTAGAATTATTTTTGTCTTTTGATAGAATATATGTGATAGGTATAGTAGAAGTAACATACACATAGAAGCAGTGATGCAATTACAGTCAAGTTTTCATCAAAGATGGACAGTAATATGTGACATTTAAAATTCAACTTCAGTGCAATTAAGATGACTCATTAGAAGGCATTTGAAACAATCTGAGAGGAATGCAGTGTATTCAGATCATAGCCAATAACCATTAACAGTTTGGATGTTTCACAAACAACTGACTAGATTCAAGACTAACAACACCGTGGGAATGACCATTGCAGATGATGTCCTAGACTATGAACAAACTCTCAGCCAGTCAGGCAGTGTCTGTAGAGAGAAAGTAGTGTTAACATTTCAGGTCCAGTGTCACTGAACTGAACCATAATGAAGATGGGTCACTGGACCCGAAATGTTAACTCTGCTTTCTCTCCACAGATGCTGCCAGACTTGATAAGTTTTTCTAGCAATTTCTGTTTCTGATTTCCAGCATCCACAGTTCTTCAGTTTTTCAGTTGTCTAGTGTCTCAGATTATAATGGCCATTATCTAGATGAGCCAGAACTGAAATTAATTCTCGACCCATTCCAGTTTATTTCACATTTGACTATCTATAATATTTCCATGCAGACAATTAAAATCAACATGTTTAAAGTTTACCTCATTTCACAATTTCTGCATGATGTCCTGTACCTTATGTATTCTTAGTTTGTGAACATGACATGTATAAGCTGACATTTGAATTTGGAGGTATTTTAAGAGTCAAAGTTTGGAATTCTCCGGCTTTGTATTATACAGAGAGCAGGGGTTACCTCTGTTTGGAAATGGGTCCGTTTTCCTCATGCAGTTATATTCTTATTACAAATGCATGCATGGGTAAAATGCCAATTTTTATTGGCATACATAAGGAGATTTTGCACTCCTTATTCCCACTGGGACACTCTGGGCTCCATGGACAGTAAGTGGCTTCGAGGGGTACTTGATGGTGGTGGAGTTCCCATGTATCGGCTGCCCACATGCTCCTAGATGTAAGTGGTCATGGGTTTGGAAGGTGTTGTCCAAGGATCTTTGGTGAATTTCTCCAGTGTATCTTGTACACTCTAGTGTACACACAGCTGTCACTGAGCATCAGTAATGAAGGAAGTGGCTGCTTGTGAATGGGATGCCACTTAAGCGGGCTGCTTTGTCCTGGATGTTGTCAAGCTTCTTGAATGTTGTTGGAGCTGCACCCATCCACGTAAGTGGGAAGTATGTCATCTCACTCTTGACTTATGCCTTGTAGATAGTGGGCAGGCTATGTGGAGTCAGGAGATGAGGTACTTATCATTGTATTCCTAGCCTCTAACCTGCGATGTAGCCTCTGTACTGATATAACTAGTTCATTTGATGTTCTATCAATTGTAACCCCAAGGACGTTGATAGTAGGGTATTCAGGGATGGAAACATAATTGAATGTCAAGAGGCAGTCTCTTATTGGTGATGGCCCTTCCTGGCATTCGTGTGGCACAAATGTTACTTGCACATGTTAGCCTAAGCCTGGATATTGTCCAGATCATGCTGCATTTGAACATGGACTGCTTCAGTATCTGAGTAGTCATGAATGTGCAATCATCAGTGAACGTCCTCATTTCTGACTGTGTGATGGAGGGGAGGTCATTGTTGGTACAACTGAAAATGGTTAGGCCTGGGACACTATCCTGAGAAACTCCTGCAAAGATTTCCTGCAGGGAGATGACTGACGTCCAACAACCATGACCATTTTCCTATTTGCCAAGTATGACTCCAACCAACAGAGAGTTTTCCCTCAATACACATGGATTCTAGTTTTGCTATGGGTCCTTGATGCCACACTCAATTAAATATGGCCTTGATGTCAAGGGCTGTCACTCTCACTGTGCCTCTGGAATTCACTTCTTTTATCCATGCTTGAACCAAGGCTGTAATGAGGTCAGGAGCTGAGTAGCCCTGATGGAACCCAAACTGGGCTTCACTTATTATTGCTGAATAGATGCTGCTTGATAGCACTATTGATGACACCTTCCATCATCTAACTTATGATCAAGAATAGATTGATGGGGCAGTAATTGGCTGGGTTGTATTTGTCCTGCTTTTTATGTGCAGGACATATCTGGAAAATTTTCCGCATTGTCAATAGATGCTAGTGTTGTACTGTACTTGATCTACTGTAACTCTTTTAGCTTGGCTGTATGAACAGCAAGATCTGGAGCACATGTCTTCAGGGCTTTTCCCAAATGTTGTCAGGCCCTAAAGCCTTTGCACGATCTAGTGCCTCCAACACATATCACAGGAAAGAATCAAATTGGCTGAAGATTGGTATCTATGATGCTGGGAACCACTGAAGTAAGACGAGGTGGATTATCCATTCAGCACTTCTGGCTAAAGATTGCTGCAAATGCTTCAGCCTCATCTTTTGTACTTATGTGTTGGGCTCTTCCATCATTGAGGATGAGAATACTTGTGGAGCTTCCTCCTCCAATGAGTTGTTGAATTGACCACCACCATTTATGACTGGATGTGGCAGAACTGCAGAGCTTAGGTTGGATTGGTTGGTTGTGGAATCTCTTACCTTTGTCTATCACTTGCCACTTAACATTGTTTGACATACAAATATTCCTACTTGTAGCTTCACCAGATTTTGATACCTCATATTTTAGGTATGCCTGGTGCTGCTCCTGCCATATGGCCTCCTGCAGTCTCCATTGAGCCGTGGCTTGCTGCTGTTGATGGCCCACAGCACCTCATAGATGCTCAGTTTTGAAATGCTAGATCTATTCAAAGTTTTTCCCATTTAGCATGATGATAGTGCCACACAAGATGATGGGAGGTATACTCAAATGTGAAGGCAGGACTTTGTCTCCACAAGGACTGTGTAGTGGTCACTGTTACCTATTCTGCCACGGACAGATGCAACTGGAGTTATCATATCAATGATGATGAGGTCGAGTATATTTTTCCCTCTAGTTGGTTCCCTCACCATCTGCCACAGACCCAGTCTATCAGTTATGTCCTTTAGGACCTGACCAATTCAATCTGTAGTGCTGCTGCAGACACACTTTTGGTGGTTGACATTGAAATCCACTTCTCAGAGTACATTTTGAGCTCTCACCACCCGCTTTTGAGAAATGTTGTTCAACATGGAGGAGCACTGATACATCAGCAGTGGGAGGAAGTTATGTGGTAATCAGCAAGAAGTTTTCTAGCTCTTGTTTATCCTTAGACTATAAGACTCCATGGGGTACAGAGTCAATGTCATGAACTCCCAGGGCAACTTGTTCCCTATTAGCTACCACTGAACCACCACCTCTTTTAGGTCTGTCCTGCAGTGGGGTAGGACAGGACGTATCCGGGGATGGTAATGGTGGTGCCTAGGGCATTACCTGTAAGGTATGATTCCTTGAGTATAACTATGTCAATCTGTTGCTTGACTAGTCTTTGAGACAGCTCTCCCAATATTGGCACTAGTCTTCTGATGTTAATAAAGGGGACTTTGCAGGGTTGATTAGACTGTTAATGTTGTTGTCTTTTCCAGTGCCCAGGTAGATGCCAGGTGGTTCATCCGATTTTCTTTCATCCGAGACTTCGTAGCAATGGATACAACTGAGTGTCTTGCTGGACCATTTTGGAGGGCAAATGAAGGTCAACCACATGCAGGTCAGGCTAATTGAGGATGGTAGATTTCCTCCCCTGATGGATATCAGTGAGCCAGGTCGGTTTTTCCAACAATTGACAATAGTTTCATCCTTATCAGTAAATTCTTAATTGCCGATTCAGCGTGATTCGAACCCGCATTCCTGAGACATTAGCGGAGTTTATTAGTCTAGGGATAATACCACTAGGCCATTGCAGTGTGGGTGGAATTGCTGAGGCAGTCAGTGAGCAGTCACCTCAGAGACATGACTAAATGTAGTGCCCTGACAGGACAGCTCTCATGAAATGCCAAAATAAGTGGAACTGACTATTAAATCCTCCGGCTTCCTACAACTGGGTCCTATCATGGTAAGCTTTCCAACATACAAGATTATCGCACAGACCCTTGGATGACAGGCATTCCCATTGCATGCCTTATCAATGTCAATGTCTCTCATTTTATTGCATCTAGCCATGTTGAACAGTGATTTCTATATTTGCCCTGGTTCACACTTTGATCAGTAAGAGACCTTTAGTTCATATCACATAGCATCTCACCAAAGAGTTGAACAGTTCAAGGACATCATCGCAAAAGAGAGCTTGAGGATCAATATCTCACATGAATAACATGAATTGAGGGGAATGTAGGTTAGGTTATGTTATTTTTGGATTAGGATTATTACACGGCACAACATTGCGGGCCGAAGGGTCTGTACTGTGCTGTACTCTTCTATGTTCTAAGTTCTATATGATATAAGACTTCTTTGAGATCTGTCAGTTCCAACTCTTTTACCACACATAATCACCCTTCATTCAGAACCACTTCAATCACAACTTCCCCCTATCCTATATTCTTCCTACGTAATGTGCACACCAACAATCTCAGCTTTGGGAGTTCACGTTTTATACCTGCGTCAAACAATACAGTCAAACTGCTCACATATCCATGG
Source organism: Stegostoma tigrinum (assembly GCF_030684315.1). NCBI lineage: Eukaryota > Metazoa > Chordata > Chondrichthyes > Orectolobiformes > Stegostomatidae > Stegostoma > Stegostoma tigrinum. The sequence continues at coordinate 34,981,803 of NC_081369.1, forward strand.
TCATGTTCGTTAATGTCACTCCCCTTCCACAGAGCAAGGACTTGCTCAACCAAAGAGCTAATGCCAAGGAGGGAGCAAGCCTGAACTCCAGGTCTTAACCATATTCGAGCAGCAATGACCAAGCGAGCAGGAGAACACAAAGAGTGGATCTGTGCTGAAGGTGAGATTGGATATGTCCAGCTAGCTATTGAGAAAACATTCAAGCAGCCTCGCATATATGCACATTGAGCACCAAAGTTTTAATGCATCCTTTGGTAAGAGTGGCACCTGGTAAGAGGGAGGATGTAGAAAGAGATGTGTGCACTTCACCTAATGAATGTATCCATGCGTCCTTCTCAGATTGGCCCTGTGTTGGGTGAAAGAATGCCTAACCTCACCCCCTACAGAGAGTTGTCCATCTTCTTTAACCCACCATCAGTCTTCCCCTTTCCCGATGTTGATAACTGATAAATCTTTGTACAGTTTACATCAGCAGTGTAATATTTCCCATGCATGTGGCCAATGCTGCCCCTTTTAACCTCGCGTGCTGCAGCCCCCGAACATTGTAAAGTTCAACCTGCATAAGGAGTTACCAATCTCAGTAACTTTAAAATATAGTACCCTGTGAATGGTAATTTAGGGTATATTTTGTGTTAACCGCCATCCATCACCCAGGAGAGGACTGCTAGTGAATCTGAGCTGCCTTTCTTGTTTGATTTACATTGCATGGTTGAAGGTGGGGTTTTAGGCTTTGAGACATCAGCAGCATTGAATTTACACAGACTGTTTGCCTTCATTGTGAGAATCTTAATGGACTGCTCATGAGACAGATTGCTCAGATTTCTTCAGATAGACTGCTTTGAGTGTGTATTTGTCCTGCCTCAGCATGTGCAAACACTTCTGCTTCTTTTTCACATTGCTTATTCTTACATTCCTATTTTTGAAGATGGTGTTGGAACACTTTTGTAGTGGGAAATGGTGACATAATGATAATGTTACTAGACTAAAGATCAAGAGCCCTTGGCTAATGTTCTGGAGACACGAGTTCAAGCCCCTCCACGGCAGATGGGGGAACTTGAATTCAATAATAATTGGAATAAATCACTAGCTTAATAATCCTCATGTAACCACCATCAATTGTTCACTTGAATCCTCTATGGAAGAAAACATGCCATCTAGCCTCCCTGTGATTTCAGACCCACACTAATGTCAGGAATCAAGGATGGATAATAAATGTTTGCCTAGCTATTAATAAACAATATTTTGAAACCCTCTCTTTTGACTTATTTTTAGCCTGTGCCCTTCCCTCTTTCAAGTTTACTTCCAACCTATTATGTTAGTTGGTCTTTTCTTTACTCTCCCTTACCTTCTGCCCTAAACTGTCACTAAGATAAATCTGGGCCCTTACACAACCTTAAATATACCTTCTCTCCATTCTTCAGGAACCTACACCCATTGAATCCCAATACCCAACCAGACTCTTATGCACCCATTAATTATTTCACTGTATTTTCCCACCCTAGTCTCCAAATTACCCCTTTCCTGTTTTCTCACCCTTATTATTCTGCTGCCACACACCATTATCCCCCTTATCTGTCTAACTGACTCTCCCCTCTGTGACCCAACCTGCTCTGTCCATTCCATTGCCCCTTACAATCCAGTCCCTTAACTTGCTTTCAAGCTTTGTTTTGCATCCTGCACATCCTTGCATTTACCAGTCCCCTTTTTATCTAATGGCCCCTTTCAGTTGATTATGAATTTTGAGGCATGTCTGCCAGCCTGGGACAGTATTGGCCAAGTGAGCCACTGTGGGTACATCAATGTAGCAGTTGAGTAGTCCTGGTCCACCATCTCACTGACTTCAGATGTAGATCTGCAATGAATCAGTTTGTGAGAAACTGCTGGACATGGAGGAATGTAAGTGTTTGTACATCATATTAGTTTATCAGAGAAGCCGTTAACTGTTATATTCACTGGATCTGGGAGGCTGCACTCCAGGCACACGTGTGGTATGTAATAATTGGTTTTATAAAACAGCAATTTCCCATTTTCGAATTGAAAAATGTGGTTGGGTTTTTAATTGGTATATATGACATAGTAACAAGTACAAAACAGCTTCATGGTAATGAAGGTGAGGAAAACCAACCCACCACAAAGTTTCTGAGAATTTAATATCAAAAGCTTTACCCACCTTCAGGAAACTGATCTTCTGTCTCCAGCCTAATTAAGTTCCCTCATCCACCTTTCTAAATGCCTGACGCAATCCAGAATGCTGTATGGTGATGCTGATCTTTATACATTCTGTGATAAAGGAAGCTGTTTGAAAGGTGTAGCGTAATGTTTCCTAAATAATTACCACAAGTAGGGAAACGTATGATGTTACCGTCAATGGTATAACTTGTGACATGATGTCCTTTTTAAAATGTTAATTTAACATAAGGTTCTATGAAGAAAAGTTTGATTATATTATTCATGTCATGGTTGCAAATGACATTCTATCAACAAAGATGAGTTTTTGAAAAATTGATTTTTGCATGCTTGTAAATTCATTGGAATGATGTATGCTTCATAACACAATGTGTGTGGTACAGCTCAGCTTTTCTAAATTTGCCATTAAAAAATATGAACAATTTTCTGCTTTCTAGAATTATTAAGGTTATATGAGAATTGATAAGAATCGTATAAAGCTTGTTTTAATGAACTTCAATTTTCATCCTCTGTCACATTATTATTCAAAGTCTGAAGTCAAAGGTCACTAGTGAGGTGATTTCACCTGATGAAGGGGCTACACTCCAAAAGCTTGTGATTTCAAAAGAAACCTGTGGGACTATAACCTGGTGTGACATGACTTCTGGCTTTATCCATCTCAACCCAACACAGGCACCTCCGCAACATTATTTTTCAACAGCATTATGAAAGCACTCAATACATCACAATTAACTAATCAAACTGAGCTAATTGTTTTATTTAAGTGTGCACTGAATAAATACTGGAAGAGGACAACGGTCAAAGAATATGGGCAAACAGCAAAAACTATCAGCTGAGTCTAGTTACCTCCAATGTGCTTTGATGGTCTGCATAATTTCCTTGTGATGAAATCTTTAGGACTGGTTTGTTGCAACAATTTCACATTGTAATTTGAAAATACAAAAATGTTGCGTATAATTCACAAACATTACATCAAAACCAACTAACTTCTGACATCTTTACTTATGAAAACAGCATCACACCAAAGTTGTTCTTTATGGAGTAAGTAATAAAATATCTATTATATCCCACCAGGATGTAACAAATTTGGTTAGATTTTCCATCCTATCCAGTAATTGGATATTATCTCATCGCTCATACTTCGTAGAATGGTGATAATGCATAGAAGGAATACTCACATTAAGTTTTATTAACAGCATCACATTTCATCAACTAGCTGCAAAAGGCAGATAAAATTTCACAATAAATGTGATTCAGTAAAGCCCATGACATTTGAGAATTTTGGTGCTACAAACAAGAACATAGACACCATACACTTCAGCAATCCCACATCTTTGCAATCCATCTGGTGCAGATGTACCCTCAGCTCTGCTGGGAAAAGAGTTCTGGGATTTTCGCCCCATGGCAGAGAAGGAATGACAATATAGTTCCATATCAGGACTGTGTGTGATTTGAAATGAAACTTGTAAATGGTGGCATTCCCATGTGACTTCTGCCCTTTTGCAAAGTAGCAAATAATATTGTATTGTTCCCATATGATCTTCAGAACAATGACTTTGCATGTTTTAACAATTTGTAAATACTGAGGAGGTCACTGTGTAGCATTACAATAAGGACAGAAGAAAATACAAAAAGAAAATCATGTGACAAGGCACATGTTAGGAATATACAATAAGCTGTGTAGATGGCAGCAGGAAGTCACAAAGGACGTATCAACTGTGAATAGGTAAAATATGGGAGGCAGTGTTTGATATAGGGAATGTCTGAGGTAATACATTTTATAGCCAAGAAAGACAAGTAGAAAATGTTCAAAATGGGAATAAAACCCGAGCTATGCTGAAACAAATAATTTAGGTGGCATACAGAAAGCCCTAAAAGCTAGTGTACTGAAAAAGCTATGAAAAAAGCTAATGGGATGTTGGCTTTTATCTCACTGCACCAAAAATTCAAAGTGATAGCATGATTTTTCAGTTGGAGAGGAGATGAAGATACAGGGTGTAACATTTGTAACAAAAGCACTCACAACTAAAGAGCATGAGGTGATCCCTGACCCTGTCAAGCAAATTGACCAAGTTGTGAAAATAGTTGGAATCAGTACAACTTTCTCATTTTCATCCTTCTCTAGTTGTCATCATGATTATCAAGGAAAGAAGGAGCTGCTATCTTTATTACCTTACTCTTGTAAAGAAGCATAAGAATACAGTATGAATGACATAGATGACTCATATAGACATTCTCTGTTACCATGGTCAATGTTTAATTTAGTTTTACACACCAGCCATTAGGAATGCCAGACTCTCCTTGAACGGTTATAAGCTTACCACAGTTATACCAGTGCTTCCAGGGACTTCAAGGGAATTTTTTTTTTCTTGCTGCGTGAGCATCAAGGCCAGGATTCGTTACCTGGCTCTTACCGTCCTTGAACAAAGGCGCTGGAGACCATTTCAGAGGGCAGTTAATAGGCAAACGCATTGCTGTGGGTCTACAATGTGGGTCTCTGTAATGCCCTGTGCTTTAATGCCAGGAGTATTTGAGGTAAGACAGCTGAGTTAAAGGAATGCATTGACACAGGGAACTACAATGTTGTTGCCATCACAGAGATGTATTTGACGGAAGACAAAACTAGCAACTTAACATTCCAGGGTATGGGATATTCATGCAGAACATGGGAGAGTGCGAAATTAAACACAGTTTTGCATTACAAGTTAGGAAAACAGTTACTGCAGTAAGGAGGTATGATACCTTAGCAGGGTCATCAAAAGAGGCTTTATGGGTAGAATTTAGGACTAAAAAGGAGCAGTTACTTTGTTAGGACTGTCATATTGTCCCCTCAACAGTCAGTAGGTAATTCAGGAGCAGTTATATAGTCAATTCAGTAAAGTATGTTAAACAATAATAACGTAATTATATTAGGGGATTTCAACTACCCCAATATTTACTGGCAAATCATTGCATCAAGGGCTCAGAGGGGGCAGGTTTCTTGAAATGTGTACAGGAGAGTTTTCTCTGTAAGTATGTAGATGGTTCTTCAAGGGACAGTGTGGTCCTGGATTGAATTCTGGAGAGTGAAGCTGGGCAGGTGTTCAAGGTGACAGAGGTTGAGCGGGACAACAACCACAACAATGTATGCTCTTAGTTTGTTACAGAAAAGGAGAAAGGAAGTCTGTAGTAAAGGGTTTTAGATTTGGGTAAGGCAGGTTCTATTAAAATAAGGCAGGATCTGGCCGAAATAAACTGGGAACAGCTACTTGAGGGTAAATCTACAGCAGAACAATGGGAGGTATTCAAAAAAGTTCTGGGGAAGGACAGGCCCAACATGTTCCTTGTCAGGTGAAAAGGAGAAGCAATAAGCCCTGAGATACGTAGATATTGAAAATATCCAGGACTGGAAAAAAAGGAAAAGAGACACATATAACAGGTCTGAGAGGAGGATAAGGTCTGTAGAGGGAAACAAGAAAGCCATTAGAAGAACAAAGAAGGAATATGAGAAAACTCTGATAGGCAAGATTAGCGAGGCTCCCAAGATATTCTGCAAGTGTATCAAAGGTAATAGAATAACTAGGGAAAGAGCAGGGCCTATTAGGGCCCAAAGGGGCAATCTGTGCATGAAGCTGCAGGATATTAATAGTGTTAAATGAGCATTTCACATCTGTCTACTTGGGAGAAGGCAGAGGTAAGTACTGAATTCAAGAAGAGGACTGTGAAATTCTTGAGCAGATTGATAGAAGAAGCGAGGAGGTATTGGAGTGTTCAGCAGTTTTAAAGGTGGACAAACCCCCCAGGGCTAGATGAATTAAATCCCAGGCTGCTGCAGGAGATGAGGAGGGAAATCGCAGGACCCCTCATCCAAATTTTTAAATCATCTCTGGCCAAAGGGGTTCTGTCAGAGGATTAGAGGATAGCTAATAGGGTTCCTCTTTATTAGAAGGATGGTAGAGATTGACAAGGGAACAATAGGCCAGTGAGTCTAACATCAGTGGTAGGTAAAATATTGGAGAAAATAATGAAGGAGAAAACTAACCTCTATTTAGAGAGGCAAGGTTTGACCTGGGGTAGTCAACATGGCTTTGTCAGAGGGAGGTCATAACTAACAAATCTGAATTTTTCAAGGAGGCGACCAAGGGTACAGCAGTTGGCAAGTTGGATCCTAAATTGGCTTAGTGACAAGAGAGAGAGTAGTGGTTGAAGGATGTGTTTGTGACAGGAGTCTGGTATGGAGTGGCATAACACAGGGATCAGTGCTGTGTCCTTTATTGTTGTGAAATACATAAAAAATGAAAATGAGAATGTGGGAGAGGTGATAACTAAGTTTATGGATAACACCAAGATTGGCCAAGTGATTAGCTGTGAGGAAGAAGGTGTTAGATTGCAGAAGGATATAAATAAGCTGGTCAGTTGGGCAAGTTATTGGCAGAAAGAATTTAACCCTGATAAGTGTGGAGTGATGTCTTGTTCTGTCTTCCCAAGTGCAAGTGAATACTCAAGGAATGGCAGGACAGTAGGAAGCTCAGAGGAACAGGGGGATCTTGGCGTGTATGTCCGCTGAACCTTGAAGGTGGCAAGACAAGCTAATAGGCTGGATAAGGCAGCTTACAGGATACTTGACTTTATCAGGTTGGAAATAGATTATGAGAGCAGGGTGGTTATGTTGGAGCTGTACAGAATTATTGTTAGGCCACTGTGCAGTACTGTGCACAGCTTTGGTCATCACAGAATAGGAAGGGCACGATTGTACTATCGGGGTGCAGAGGAGATTCACCAGGATGTTGTCTGGAGTGGAACATTTCAGCTATGATCAGAGGCTAGGTAAGCTCAGGTTGTTTTCTTTGGAGCAAATAAAGTTGACATGGTGCGAAGAGGAGTATAATATCATAAGGGGCACGGACAGAGTGAATAGAAAGCAGTTGTTCCCATTAGTCGAGGGTCAATAACTTTAAAGTGAAGGCAGGAGGTTTAGAGGGAATTTGAGGAATGAAATGTTTTCATCTAGATTGTGATGGGGATCTGGAATGCACTGCCTGGGAGGGTAGCAGGGGTAGGAAACCTCATAAACTTTTAACAGTACTTGGATGAGCATTTGAAATGTCATAATGTTCAAAGCTATAGGCCAAGTGCTGGAAAGTTGGACTGGTGTAGGTCATTGGTGTGTTTTTGGTGATACAGATTTGAAAGGCTGAAAGGCCTCTTCTACACAGTATGGTTCTATGGAATAGCATTCAGAGCAGTATAAGGATAGTTTCAGCAAACCCAGGGACGTTTATAGCCTAGTCAAGTCTGAGTCTTAGCCCCAGTTTTTCTGTCTGCCCTTCACACATATGACTTTTTTTATGTCTGTATGTGTGCATATATGAGGAAGTTTATGTTAGAAGTTATTTATAAATTTAGAGTTTTAACTAGTAAAGCTATATGCTAATGTTTCATAGAACAGCTCATCCACTTCACCACCACCTTCCACCCTAACCTCAAGTTCACCTGGGCCATCTCCAACACATCCCTCACCTTCCTGGACCTCTCAGTCTCCATCTCAGGTAACCATCTAGAAACTGATGTCCATTTCAAGCCCACTGACTCCCACAGCTAGCTAGAATACACCTCCTCCCACCAACCCTGCTGCAAAAATTCCAGTCCCTATTCCCAATTCCTCCGCCTCCGCCGCATCTGCTCCCAGGATGAGGCATTCCACTCCCGCACATCCCAGATGTCCACATTCTTCCAGGACCGCAACTCTCCCCCCGCCGTGGTCGATAACGCCCTTGACCACGTCTCCCGCGTTTCCCGCAACACATCCCTCACACCCCGCCCAAGCCACAACCGCCCAAAGAGGATCCCCCTCGTTCTCACATACCACCCCACCAACCTCCAGATACAACGTATCATCCTCCGACACTTCCACCATCTACAATCCGACCCCACCACCCAAGACATTTTTCCATCCCCACCCTTGTCTGCCTTCCGGAGAGACCACTCTCTCCATGACTCCCTTGTCCGCTCCACACTCCCCTCCAACCCCACCACACCTGGCACCTTCCCCTGCAACCGCAGGAAGTGCTACACTAGCCCCCACACCTCCTCCCTCACCCCCATCCCAGGCCCCAAGATGACTTTCCATATTAAGCAGACGTTCACCTGCACATCTGCCAATGTGGGATACTGTATCCATTGTACCCAGTGTGGCTTCCTCTACATCGGGGAAACCAAGCGGAGGCTTGGGGACCACTTTGCAGAACGCTTCCACTCGGTTCGCAATAAACAACTGCACCACCCAGTCGTGAACCATTCTAACTCCCCCTCCCATTCCTCAGACGACAAGTCCATCATGGGCCTCCTGCAGTGCCACAATGATGCCACCTGAAGGTTGCAGGAACAGCAACTCATATTCCTCTTGGGAACCCTGCAGCCCAATGGTATCAATGTGGACTTCACAAGCTTCAAAATCTCCCCTTCCCCTACTGCATCCCAAAACCAGCCCAGCTCGTCCCCTCCCCCCACTGCATCCCAAAACCAGCCCAACCTGTCTCCGCTTCCCTAACCTGTTCTTCCTCTCACCCATCCCTTCCTCCCACCTCAAGATGCACCTCCATTTCCTCCCTTCCCCCTCATCCGGCCTCTTTGACCTGTCCGTCTTCCCTGGACTGACCTACCCCCTCCCTATCTCCCCACCTATACTCTCCTCTCCACCTATCTTCTTCTCTATCCATCTTCGGTCCGCCTCCCCCTCTCTCCCTATTTATTCCAGTTCCCTCTCCCCATCCCCCTCTCTGATGAAGGGTCTAGGCCCGAAACGTCAGCTTTTGTGCTCCTGAGATGCTGCTTGGCCTGCTGTGTTCATCCAGCTTCACGCTTTGCTAGTGTTTCATAGCTTCCTGTCATTAGAACTTATTCATTTGTAATAAATAGCAATTTGTATCGAATACAGAAACCTGCTCCATGTTTCCTAACAACCTAGTCTAAAAGACAGCTAAATTGGTGGAGTCTGTATATTTTTCCACAATCATTAATCGTTGTGACCTTGATTTGCAGCATGTTACCCCATCAGATGTAACAGTACAGTGAGACTCTGTTCAAAATCCTGTTCAAAACCCTTTTATAATTATATATTGCTTTTGCCCAGAGTTTGCACACCCCATCCCATCCTGAAAACTAAACTGCCAAAGTACAGTACCACAGCTCCAACTTCTCAATCCTGATGCAGCTCACACCATCACATCCCCCTGGCTCTTAGTTACTAACGATTGAGCCAATGAACTGACCATGGCCCATATTCCACATTAACATAAGTGGACAGCCCCAACCAAGGCAGGCCCAGAACCCTGACTGGGTATATGACCCTTTTCTGCAATGAGACAAAGGGAGGGATTGAATGAGATGAAAATAGCCTGCACAGTTGTCAGGGTCAGAGCAAGTACACAGAAGGTGGTGAGATGGCCTGAGTGAATGAATAAGAAGCACAAAGTTTGAAGGTGAATATGGTCAGTGCGATATATGGCATGTAATCGTGTGAGTGGTAGACCATAAGCCTTGGTGGGAGGTGGGCGCAGTAGGAGAGTTAGAATGAGCATAAATATAAAGACATGAGAGCGAATGGCACTTATCCTCATACAGCGTGAAAGGTCATGAGCCTTCCCAAGGAATTGCTGCATGCTCCTCTGGTCTGTGGATACTGCCTTGAGCCAGATGACAATCTGACCATGTGGACAGCATCTGATACTGTGTTTTCCTCTGGTGGTCCTGAGAGAAGAGGTTACCTTCTTCTCTGCTATCCCATCTACCCAAATCTTTAGGTACCCGTCGGCAAAGCTCCTTTCAGACGTGCTCTTTCCAAACGTACAGTAACTTGATGCAAAGGGCAGTTCCTACCTTGCAGCATTTGAATTGCTGTACAACTACAAGCCTGCAGCTTAAACATCAGAAAGTTACAGCACCAGTGAGTGTCTTTGATTCTGCCAACACAAGATTATGTGAGAGTGGTTCGGTGAAGCTGGGCTGCATACTCAATGAGATGAACGGCAAAGAACTGTATGAAAAAAGTTAACAGGGCTCACAGAGCATAACACTCCATGAAACTCCCCCAAAATTAGATTTATCCAGAACAAAAGAAAACTCAGCCCCATGCCCCAAGGCATTAGCCTAGACATCTGTCACTAGTTCAGTGACATTACCATCACACCATCATCCCTCAATAACTGGGCAGGTTGCACAGCCTTGGCTTGTATTCCTTTATATTTAGAAGGTTAGGCGATGGTCCAATCTGAATGTTTTAAATGATCAAGGTATTCAGAACAATAGATACATATATACTGGAGAAAAATTGGAACTAAGAAGAATAATCTTATATTAATGATAATTCATTTGCCAGAAGCAATTCTTCATAGAAAGGTTAAAGCAAATTTCGAATTCGTTCGCTAAAAAGCTATGATTAATGGGTCATTTGAAATTTTCAAGTCTAATATTAATAGTTTTATTTGATCTGATATGAAACAATGCCAGGTATTAGGAGTTGAGTAACTGGTAAAGTGAATGGGGGTAAAGGGGATTAATGGCCGTTTTCTCTTGAGTAAGGACTGTTCTTTTTAAAACATGAGGGCTGCATTTATGTAAATGTTTTGATCTTCTGCTTGGTGTTCCAAAGTGCTTTACAGCCAACAGTGTGCTTTTTGAAGTCTAGTCACAGTTGGAATGTAGTCATCAGCCAATTTGTTCACAGCAAGTTCTCACAAACACAACATCATAACAATCAGATAATCTACTTCGGAGATATTGACTGAGAGTTAAAGATTAACCGGGACTCTACTAATAACACCATTGATGTTTTTGAATGTTACCATGTGATGTTTTGTGTTCGCCAGAGAGAGACAAGGCCTTGGATTAACAAATCATGCATCACAACTCGTTCAACAATCTCCCTCATTCTGTATTGGAGAGGAAGGTAACAACGACAGAATATCAGAGTATACCAGAATGTCACTAACAGGTGTACATGCGCACAAGAAAACAAACACCACCGTTCAGGATTCTTTGGCTGTAGAATGATAGCAATTTACCTACCAAGCGTAGTAAATTTAAAAAACACCCCCAATATCCTGGTTTTAAATCACATAAATACAAAACTAATCCCATAATAAAACAATAACCAAATAATTCACAAACAGTCCATCTTATACAAGGTGTATTAGTCGCAAAATTTTAAAAATCATAAAATATACCAGAACAGTCTATTAATTCATGGTCATTTTTCAAAGATATAAAATCTGTTCTTGTTGAAAGATCTACAGGAACACAATAATTTCCATTAGTTTAAAATTAAGTTTAAAGCTTTAATTTTAACATGAATTGTTAAGACTGTGAAGGCACAAAACATACAACTTGACCTGCAAAATTTAAAATATGTAATTTCCAAAAATATATGTATTAAAAAGAATAACCTAAGAATAGGTGAAAAATTACTTTAATACCTCAATAAAAATAACCCAATTCAGAATGTTCTCAGGGAACAGGGTTCTTAGCTCTAGGCGATTGGTTAATGGCTGAAAGAAAGTATATAGGTTGTCACTTCTGATTAGAGACTTGTGCCTCTGTGCTTCACTGAACGGAAGGCATGCCTGGTAATGTGAGGTACAAATATTAAGTTAATAAAATAATGTAGAATAAGACATATATACAGCTTGACTGAACAGAGCACAGAATAGTCATACAGATCAATAAAATAACATGGCTCCGTCTCTATTGGCGTTATCACCTATATTTTATGTTTTAATCATATTTTTGAAGGAGTACTGTACAAACTAAACCCCTAGGGTATGCAATAATTTCACAGTATAAGAAATCTGACTGTATGTGCTTTATTTTACATCTAAATAAATTAGCAAAAAAATAAAACTGATGCACAGTACTTATTTTCCTATTTCATTTTTGGATTCTTTATTAAAAGAATTGAAGACTTTGTATTCTTTGACTTAATGACTTCAGTCTTAATGAGCCAGCATTAAATTGACTAGTTCTGCAATTTCATTCTGAATGGTTTCATAGATTGACAATACTCATTCAAATTGCTCAATAAAATAGTACAGATCACATTCCTCTCATGCCTACACTTCTTTTAGAGCCATAGCGGTGTCCATATGACCTCAGTAATGGATTTAGAAGCAATCATTCGAGCTCTTTCCAATGTATAAAAATTACATGAAGTTCTTCTTATTCAATTTGTTTTTCCCACCCTTCCAATATTTAGAATTCTTACAGCTGACATTATTTTTTCATTAAAAACAACCGATTTCAAAATGCTGCACTGTACAAAACACCATAAACTGTTTATGACTAACTGCCATGCTCTTAATTAAAACAATAAATCCAATACACAATATCTGTGCAGCCTCTGATTTGATCTTTGCCACTTGCTATCCACTACTCAAGTTGCTATGTTACCACTGGAAAGCATCAGACACTCAGCACCAGGGAAGCTTCTGCAACACTCTTTAGGTTTTAAAAGGCACTTAAAAAATGAAATGCCAAGAAAATGACACCACTCCTTTTGGTTATGATTAATTCAGCTTAGGTTTTATAACTTGCTTATGAAAACAGCATTGATCTAAACAACTAACTTCATTTTTTTCCACAACAAAAGAAATTAGCTTCACGTCATTTGCTTTTCACAACAGGAAATAATTTATAAAACACCACCCAGAATTAGTTGATAACTATGACTATAGGATGATCATCGATGATACAAATACAATCATCCAATAAAAGTGGCTACAGTGGTTATACAATTAGCCAACCAATAACACTGAATTTCAACACATTTTGTTTAATAAAAGAAAATGTATTAGGCAGGTAACAAAAACAATTGAGATGTATTGAAATCTTTCCATTTTCATGGGTAATGTTTGTTAACTGCTACATGCAACATTGAATGAAGTTGCACCTAGTGGCATTCAATAATGAGCATCATTATTGATGCTCACCTGGCCTAAACAACGTGGGGGATGGTGAGAAAGTTGGGAATATCACCTGAGATGACCAACATGGAGCTTCTCAACCTCAAGAGCAAAAGGTGCCAATTTCACAGCGTGTTTGAAGTCATCTGTAATCTTAGAATCATGCATTGGAAAAATGATGCAGCGCAGAAGTGTTTGTGGTAGAAATGCTGGTCGCAAGCAATGCTGAGCATTTCATTGGTCATTGGAGATTGAAGAGGATCATCTCTGTGAAGCAGAGATAATCACAGGTGACAACAAAAGTGGCATTTCAGGGCCATAAAGCATAAAAAATACTACAACATTTCATAGGCTACATAGGGGCCCAGAACAAATTCCCTCGCACCGTGAACTGTAAGAATTTGCCAATATGCCCTTATATACAACAGTGATTTTCTTGGGTCAAGTGGGATTGGCAGAGCATGGTCACAGCATTCATGCAGAACTTACAACTTCCTACTGTCTCTTTGCTGATTGCTGCTGCATTCATCAGAATAAGAATCTTCAACCAAAGACCCAGGTAGAGACTCATGGCCCTCCTTGACTGAGAGCTCCATCTTCTTTATTCAGAGGAATATGCCAAACTGTCAATTGTGACTCTTGTAAATGTTGACTGCTCATATTGCTAAACAGCTGTTCTGTTTCTTCTACTCCCCATACAGTATCATTGCAAGAGAGACTGATGGATCCAGCCACCACTGAGATTATTGTCACTGTTCCTGAGATGCAACAAAAATGCAGACAAATGGAGGAGAGACAGATGCATCAGCAAGCCCAGGGCCAGAGGCAAACTCCAGTGGAGACCAAACAGCCTCCATATGAAGACGCTGTAGCTGAAGATTCCCTCAGAAAATGCAGGGGGTACAAGTGGGGGTCAGAATTTCTCATCCACCGCACCATTTCCTCCAGACAAGTAAGGCACAGTGTTGACGCAGACTGAGCTTGTCCTGGGGCACTGTCACAGAATGATACAGTCAGTCAGAGAGGGACTGACAACCTGAAGGAGTGGGTGGCCAGCCTATCCCAGTGGCCCTCAAAGTGACAGCTGCACTAAACCTTTTGTAAACTGGTTCTTTCCAGGGATTAATCGGGTCCTGCATGGGATTTCTTAATTGTCCACCCACCAATGGATTAAAGCAGTTACTAATGTAATTTGTGCCAGACCACACCACTTCATCTCATTTCCCCATGATGAAGTGAGTTCTGTGGCCCTTTCAGTAGGTTTTGGTGACAAAGCTAGCTTCCTGAAGTGCAGAGTGCAATGCACTGTATCCACATTGCATTGAGTGGGCCACACCATAATGTGGCTGTGTTTAACCTAGAAAAGGGTTCTATTTTTTTTCATGAACATGTTATCTATGATCGTCAGTAACACGTCTTCGTTCCTTGGAAATTGCCATGATGCCTATGGCCTTGGGAACTCCCATGACACTGCTTCATTTCAAGGGACAGAGCCTTACAAGGATGGTACTAGGAGACAGGGGCTACACTCTGTGATCATTGCTAATGACTCCATTGCACAACACCTGACTAAGGTAGAGCATAGACACAGCACAGCCCATTTTTGCATCAGGGCCATGGTGGAGCACATGATTAGCCTTCCAAAGGTGAAGTTCTGATGCTTGGATTGGTCTGAGGGGGTGTCCCTGCTGTACACTGCTAACAGACTGTGCTACATAATCCTGGCATGCAGATCTCTGCAGAAAGGAGCAGACAAAGAGGTGATGTGTTGGACTCTGAAAAGCTGGAAGAGCTGGAGTAGTATTCCGTGGAGGAAGATGAAGACTTTATGCAGGAGGGGCATCACATTCTGCATGCTACAGCATAGCTCAAGGGGATTAAGTCCTGATCCTCATCTCCGTGCTCCTGGCCTGTTGCCAGCCCAAAAGAGATTAAACATTTTTCCATATTATGCTTAAAAACACTCTGCCAAAGAGTTTTTTTTAAACATACTGACACTAAATACTTTAATGATCTATGAATCTGCACAATACAGATCAAATCTTAGAATATTTTATTTAATGTGCATTCAAACCAATTACTATAACTGGTCAAACAATCTGCAGTGCTACTTAATCTGAACGAAACTCGCGAGGTTAGTATTGGGCCTTGTGCCAGGATATACTTCAGGTTGGAGGAAAGGCAATGAGAACCAAACAGATAGATCTTTAATTCTTCAGACCGTACTTCCCAAAGCTGAGTCTTCTGTTTCTATATAGACACATAGTTTCCTAGCACATGGGCCTTTCTTACTATCTGGAACACTATCAGTTCAGAGATACGGCAGACTGCTCTTTTGGGTCCTGATCTGCCGATTTGCTTCACCTTTTCTGCACAAGTACTGGAAATTGCATTTCTGGTTGAGCAGCAGCGCGAGCGGGAGCTTGGAGAAGGAGCCTGTTGGGAAGCCGGTGAGTCACTATTTTTGAATCGTTAAAAAGCTTACCTCGTGAATAGGCGCAGGTACGCTGAGCAGGAGCCGACACGGGACTGGTGAGTGAGTGAAGTAATATATTTGTGTGGTTGCGTTACCCGAAACACTACCCAGGCAGTGTCTCCCACCCATCCGCCTCCTCTAACCAAAAAAAAAGGTTCTGTGTGCCTGATTGATAAGGTAACAAGTTTATTTTGTATTTTTTTTAAGTCTTGGGAATTTAGAATAATGGGAACGGAGGTCAGGGCAGTTGAATTCCAAGATAATAAAATGTGAGGCTGGATGAACACAGCAGGCCAAGCAGCATCTCAGGAGCACAAAAGCTGACGTTTCGGGCCTAGACCCTTCCTCCTGCAGAATGTGGGAGGTAAGGCTCACCACTAGTGTCCCTGCTGACTACATCTGCAGGAAGTGCACCCAACTCCAGCTCCTTGAAAACAGCGTTAGGGAACTGGACCTGGAGCTGGATGAACTTTGGATCATTCGGGAGGCAGGGGGGTTATTGAGAGGAGTTACAGGGAGGTAGTCACTCCTCAAGTACAGGAAAAAGGCAGATGGGTTACGGTCAGGGGACGGAAAGGGAACCGGCAGGCAGTGCAGGGGTCACCTGTGGCCATTCCCCTCAACAATAAGTATACCGTTTTGGATACTGTTGGGGGGGATGACTTACCAGGGGAAAGCAGTGGGGCACAGAGTCTGACCCTGCTGCTCAGAAGGAAGGGGGAAGAGGAGCAGAGCATTAGTCATTGGGGACTCCATAGTTAGGGGGACAGATAGGAGGTTCTGTGGGGACAAGAGAGACTCACGGTTGGTGTGTTGCCTCCCAGGTGCCAGGGTGCATGATATCTCTGATCGTGTTTTTGGGATCCTTAAGCGGGAGGGGGACCAGCCCCAAGTTGTGGCCCACATTGGCACCAACGACATAGATAGGAAGTCAGATGGGGATTTAAGGCAGAAATTCAGGGAGCTAGGATGGAAGCTGAGAGCTAGGACGAACAGAGTTGTTGTCTCTGGTTTGTTGCCCATGCCACGTGCTAGTGAGGCGAGGAATAGGGAGAGAGAGGAGTTGAACAGATGGCTACAGGGATGGTGCAGGAGGGAGGGTTTTGGATTCTTGGATAATTGGGCTCTTTCTGGGGTACGTGGGACCTCTACAAGCAAGATGGTCTTCACCTGAACCAGAGGGGTACCGATATCCTGGGGGGGGAAATTTGCTAAGGCTATTCGGGTGGGTTTAAACTAATTCAGCAGGGGGATGGGCACCAAAATTGTAGTTCGACTATAGAAAAGGTTGAGAGTAGGGTGGTCCGAAATAAAGTTTCAGGGAAGCAAGATGGCACCGGCAAGCAAGAAGTTGGTTTGAAGTGTGTCTACTTCAATGCCAGGAGCGTCCGGAATAAGGTGGGGGAACTTGCAGCATGGGTTACTACCTGAGACTTCGATGTTGTGGCCATTTCGGAGACATGGATGGAGCAGGGACAGGAATGGTTGTTGCAGGTTCTGGGATTTAGATGTTTCAGTAAGAACAGAGAAGATGGTAAAAGGGGCGGAGGTGTGGCATTGTTGGTCAAGGACAGTATTACAGTTGCAGAAAGGATGTTTGGGGATTCATCAGCTGAGGTAGTATGGGCTGAGGATAGAAAGAGGAAAGGAGAGGTCACCCTGTTGGGAGTTTTCTATAGGCCTCCGAAAAGTTCCAGAGATGTAGAGGAAAGGATAGCAAAGATGATTCTCGATAGGAGTGAGAGAGACAGGATAGTTGTCATGGGGGACTTCAACTTTCCAAATATTGACTGGGAACACTATAGTTCGAGTACTATAGATGGATCAGTTCTTGTACAGTGTGTGCAGGAGGGCTTCCTGACACAGTATGTAGATAGGCCAACAAGGGGCGAAGCCACATTCGATTTGGTACTGGGTAATGAGCCTGGCCAGGTGTTAGATTTGGAAGTAGGTGAGCACTTTGGTGATAGCAATCACAATTCTGTGATGTTTACTTGAGTGATGGAAAGGGATGGGTGTATACCACTGGGCAAGAGTTATAGCTAGGGGAAAGGCAATTACGATGAGATTAGGCAAGATTTAGGGAGCATAGAATGGGGAAGGAAACTGCAGAGAATGGGCACATTAGAAATGTGGAGCTTATTCAAGGAAAAGCTCCTGTGTGTCCTAGATAAGTATGTACCTGTCAGGCAGGGAGGAAGCTGTAGTGTGCGGGAGCCGTGGTTTACAAAGGAGGTGGAATCTCTGGTCAAGAGGAAGAAGAAGGCTTATGTTAGGATGAGATGTGAAGGCTCAGTTAGGGCACTTGAGGGCTACGAGGTAGCCAGGAAAGACCTAAAGAGAGGGCTCAGAAGAGCCAGGAGAAGACATGAGATGTTGTTGGCGGATAGGATCAGGGTAAACCCTAAGGCTTTCTATAGGTATTTAAGGAATAAAAGAATGACGAAAGTAAGATTAGGCCCAATCAAGGATAGTAGTGGTAAGTTGTGTGTGGAGTCAGATGAGATAGGGGAAGCGCTAAATGAATACTTTTCAACAGTATTCACTCTAGAAAACGAAAATGTTGTCGAGGAGAATACTGAGATACAGGCTACTAGACTAGGTGGGATTGAAGTTCACAAGGAAGAGGTATTAGAAATCCTTCAGAGGGTGAAGATAGATAAGTCTCCTGGGCGGGATGGGATTTATCTTCGGATCCTCTGGGAAGCCAGGGAGGAGATTGCCGAGCCTTTGGCATTGATCTTTAACTCGTCATTGTTTGCAGGAATAGTGCCAGATGACTGGAGGATAGCAAATGTGGTCCCCTGTTCAAGAACGGAAGTAGAGACAACCCTGGTAATTATAGACCAGTGAGCCTTACCTCAGTTGTTGGTAAAGTGTTGGAAAAGGTTATAAGGGATAGGATTTATAATCATCTAGAAAAGAATAAATTGATTAGGGATAGTCAGCATGGTTTTGTGAAGGGAAGATCGTGCCTCACAAGCCTTATTGAGTTCTTTGAGAAGGTGACCAAACAGGTAGATGAGAGTAAACTGGTTGATGTGGTGTATATGGATTTCAGCAAGGCGTTCGATAAGGTTCCCCACCATAGGCTGTTGTACAAAATGCGGAGGAATGGAATTGTGGGAGATATAGCAGTTTGGATCAGAAATTGGCTTGCTGAAAGAAGACAGAGGGTGGTAGTTGATGGGAAATGTTCATCCTGGAGACCAGTTACTAGTGGTGTACCGCAAGGGTCGGTGTTGGGTCCACTGCTGTCATTGTCATTTGTCATTTTTATAAATGACCTGGATGAGGGTGTAGAAGGATGGGTTAGTAAATTTGCAGACGACACTAAGGCCGGTGGAGTTGTGGATAGTGACGAAGGATGCTGTAGGTTGCAGAGAGACATAGATAAGCTGCAGAGCTGGGCTGAGAGGTGGCAAATGGAGTTTAATGCAGACAAGTGTGAGGTGATGCACTTTGGTAGGAGTAACCAGAAGGCAAAATACTGGGCTAATGGTAAGATTCTCAGTAGCATAGATGAGCAGAGAGATCTCGGTGTCCATGTACACAGATCCTGGAAAGTTGCCACCCAGGTTGACAGGGCTGTTAAGAAGGCATACAGTGTTTTAGCTTTTATTAATAGAGGGATCGAGTTCCAGAACCAAGAGGTTATGGTGAAGCTGTACAAAACTCGGCCGCACTTGGAGCATTGCGTACAGTTCTGGTCAACTCATTATAGGAAGGATGTGAAAGCTTTGGAAAAGGTGCAGAGGAGATTTACTAGGATGTTGCCTGGTATGGAGGGAAAGTCTTACAAGGAAAGGCTGAGGGACTTGAGGCTGTTTTTATTAGAGAGAAGAAGGTTGAGAGGTGACTTAATTGAAACATATAAATTAATCAGGGGGTTAGATAGGGTGGATAGGGAGAGCCTTTTTCCTAGGATGGTGACAGCGAGCACGAGGGGACATAGCTTTAAATTGAGGGGTGAAAGATATAGGACAGAAGTCAGAGGTAGTTTCTTTACTCAGAGAGTAGTAAGGGAATGGAACGCTTTGCCTGCAACGGTAGTAGATTCGCCAACTTTAGGTACATTTAAGTCGTCATTGGATAAGCATATGGATGTACATGGAATAGTGTAGGTTAGATGGGCTTGAGATCGGTATGACAGGTCGGCACAACATCGAGGGCCAAAGGGCCTGTCCTGTGCTGTAATGTTCTATTCTATCTCTATGTTTTAATGAAACATGGAATGAAAGATTTTGACTCTATAGGTTAAATTTGACACAAATTTTAATTTCGGATATATTGGGCTGGGGCAGGATTACCAGGGCTAACATCTTCCGCAAGAAGGTAGAAAGAGAAATTGGGCAAGAAATGAAATAAATGGGCACACCTTTTCTTAAAAAGTACTATTAAACCATGTTTTGCATTCAGGACTGCAATATGTTGCAACCATAACTACTTTGGACAACCAAAATACACATAAATATTAATTAATGTTTGATATTCCTAAGGAAAAATGACTTGTTACTTGTGAGAAATGTGTTAAGTTTCTGACAATATGTATACTGCATTTAAAACGGCATGAAATTTCAAAAATTGGGCTAGATAAGAACTTTCTGTATTGTTTAGAATATATATTGTTCGTTTGGATCACAACAAATACACAGTAAGTCTAGACTACAAAAACAAAGAAAAAAGTTATCTTAGTATAAGGCATTCCTAAAACATAGCTATTTAACACAAAAAAGTTTGATGTAAGATCTTATTACTACTATCCCAGAATGAGGAAACATTTTCCTTTTAATTGTCATCATTGGATCAAATGCATTATTATATCTAGAGTTTTTTTTTTCTTTGGAGTTGACAGGTTTGAATAAAGCTTTAAAACATATCACAATTCACACAACTAGAAGCATTCGACCTTCACCAAGGGAGTGTCCTTTTGCTTTTATGGGCAGATGAATGAACAAGAGATTAACATTTTCCCACATTTTTCGTTAGTTTCTACCATTCTACATCCACAATGTTCTCTCAACCAGAATGGTTCAACCAAAAGAAGTTTTCATAAATGTAGTAACTGTCATTCCAACAAGCACAATTCAACATGAAGAAAAGAACATCCTTTGTCTCCCCAAGGCAGTTAAAATATGTGAGAATGGCCTCTC
The DNA here is from genome assembly GCF_030684315.1 of Stegostoma tigrinum. Lineage (NCBI taxonomy): Eukaryota > Metazoa > Chordata > Chondrichthyes > Orectolobiformes > Stegostomatidae > Stegostoma > Stegostoma tigrinum. Next base: position 35,002,553 of record NC_081369.1, read on the forward strand.
ATGGAAATATTGCAAATGTCAATTAAAATGTAAAATATGCTTGTCCCCATTAGCTTGTGCATTCTAGAGTTATTGCAAGCCTAACTGAATGTTAATACACTCTGAATTAAAACATCTACACATTGGGTTAAAAAATATAGGCTCTATTTCTGTCGCAACAGTTTACACGATTCTCCTGATGAAGTAGCTTTCCCCGCAGAGTGCCTCAAACAAGCTGCAAAGTACTGCAACACAGTATAGCCTGAATAGATTTGTAGTATATATGCCAAAATTATGACCAGAGATTAGTTTTAAAAGTTTATTTTGTAATATAATACACAGATAACGTCTCAACCTGCTATAAATTTGCAGTCTAAGAAACCATCAAAGTTATATCTTGTTTACTGTTCTGAAGCATTACAAATAAAACACATTCACCAACATAATCCTTAATTACTTTCTTCCATCTGTTCTGACATCTTGGGTCCTCATCTATTCCCTGGAGTAATCCAGTGTAGACAAAATTACTGACATTTCTCAGTGATGTATGGCACAAGAGCACTTTAACCTGACCCATACCCTGACACACTGCAGTTCTTTTTATTAACTAAATGGTAAAATACCACCATTTTCAACAGCCTAGTGTCTGCAGAAGATTGCCACAAGACCTTTCTGATTCAATAAAGCTCCACTAATCTGTTCATTAATATCTGTCTACTATCAAAGAAAGGCAAAGAATAAGCTCTTATATAAACAAGTGCAGTTAACAAAATAGCCTTTTGGTAAGCAGCATAAAGTATTTCTACAAGTATGCATCTCAAGGCATTAAACGATCGTTTTCAAACTCTTTGCAAGGCAATTTGCCTGTAAATTTTACTTGGCTTATTTCAAAGATACTTTAGTTTTACAACTGACTTATTTTGTATTGATTAATTATATGTATTTTGTTGAAATCATGATATGAATATCACATGTTCAAGAAAGAGAATGCCAATGGGGAATGGAACAAATTTGCACATAATTACTTCCTGAGATGCAAATAAAAGTCCAATTATTGTCATCATTAAATATTAAAAAAATACATAAATCCATGTGGAATGCAGAAAATATATTTAGAAATCTTAGGTTTATAAAATATCACCCTGCAACAAAAGGCCTTAATGCTGACCTAATAATGGAACTGTCAAACAGTACATAAATTAATTGTTTTATGTATCAGAATACTGGTTCTAATTCTTTTTATTGACTCAGATATTGTTTGTTGAACTGCTGGTAAACACAGCAATTTTAAAAACTAAATGCATTAACATATTGAATATATTGTCCATATTTGACATCTCAATATTCCAGTAACAATTTACAGGAAATATATTTGACAGAGTTGCCCATTGTCACTCATAAGTTTATTATCACTAAAAAGAACTCACAAAATATCCAAGAGCTTTACAGTCTGTAACTATCCTACTCAATATTTACTACATTTTCAAGTTTAGTATTATCAATAAACATTGAAATGATGCACCTGCATCCAAGTCAAGGTTATTAATATATAACAAAAAGACCATGGGTCCTAATACAGATACATGGGAAACAGTACTGTGTACTTCCTCTGTTAGAAGAACAGTCATTCACAAGTGCTCTCTGCTTCCGGTCACTTAGCTATTTGGTATTGATGATGCCATGTTCATTTAACACCAGTTTTAATTTTGTTAATAAATCTATAATGTGGTATTTTAGTTTTAAGCACACTATACTCTCATCAATGCTCTCCATTGCTTTATCAAGGAAGTTGACCATTAGACAGGCACAATTTTTTTTAAATAAATCTGTTGGCTTTTATTTATTTGCCCATAAGTTACTAAATTCAAAAAAATTCTTCCCAGATTATTGTCCAATGGTTAATAAAACATCACTGATTCATTCACAGAGCTCATACACCATGGAATTTATCTGACAAAGCTCAGTTAACCATCATTGCACCAAGACAATTTTCTGCTTTCTGATTTCTCAGGATTGCAATTAACCTGGCAAAGGGAGGCAACAGGATTCTTCTATGACATCAGACAACTTTGAACCGAGACCACCCGGCAGAACCAGACTGCCAATTTTTTTAAATGGCTCTGTTCTTAGGCCGTAGCCTGCCAGATTCAGAATCAGATATGTATTTCAGACCAGAGCACATTTGGGGATCACAAAGAGAGAAGGAATGGTGGGTTAGGGTGACGGGACACAGAATCAAAGACCTAAAGAAATATTGGGGCCAGGAGAGATTAGGAAAAAGTTGGGATTCAGAACAGGATGGCTAGGGGCAAGAACAAAGGCCACAGCAGAGGATACTGGAAGCCAGAGTCCAGATTTTATACCACACAACAGATTGACACTAGACCACAACAGTTCCCAACATGAAAGTCAGAGCAGATACCTGGAAACTCCAGCTTGCTGTTTACTTCTCCAGACAACCGCGTTGGATGACCAGCACCAACATCTCTCCAGGGCAGGTGCCGTCCCAGCCCATATTCATAGACACTGGCCTCTGAAATGAGTCACACACATCCCCAATCCATGTCCAGTATGATTCTGCACATAATGCTCCACTTTCGAGCACACTGGCACTTGTCATCATTATTCATTGCACATGGACAGGAACCCAGTTCACAGACTGGACCAGGCTGCATGCTTGTTCTCTTAGCACGCACTCACTATTCACCTCGCTGAATGCTTAGAGAATGCCTGCCTTGCTCTCCCGTGCTTTTCTGTGCTTGGTCCCAGCACAGCATAAAGGCTTATAGCATTGCTGTCTTTCCTTGCTGTTTAGCTCTGACACTAAGCCAGGTATCTTGTCACAGAGGTTAACATTGATTGGTCAAAAATGGCTGGCATGTTGCCATGCCAATTCAATCTCACACCATGTGCCATGCCTCAAAAACTTCAGCAAGAGCCTTTACTGATGTCCAGGAAGGCATTCATCCATCAGGGGGTCTTTTCGTAGTATGCCAAGGACAATCTCCAGTATCAGTGCCAGGCTTGGGCACAGTCATCTGGTCAGAGCAGGAACAATCAGCGCTCCAGAGAGTGGGTCACGGTCAGCCCTGTGGGTCCAGTGCAGCCAATCCAGAGAGTCATGGAAACATAGTTAGAAAGTTGTGCACATATTGGTCAGGGTCTGATCACTCATCATTTTGGACAGTCTGGCTAGGTCACTCAAGGACTGGAACGCAGTCAGTCTGGAGTCTCTGCTCACTAAGCATCAAGAGATACGACTTTTACAAAGAGGGGCAGTGTTGAAGGAAGGAGTCTTGGTACTTAATAGTGGGGAATGGAGGCCAAATGCCGGGATGCAGAAGGAATTATAATAGAGTAGCAAGAGGCAACTCAATATATAAGGAGGGAGATAACAGAGCATGGAGGGTAAAGGATTATGACAGAGGGACATCACTGACAGAGAGTAGCACTATGGCTTCTGGGGCAGGAGGACAGTGAAGACCTGGAATGTCAGCTCCTATGCCCTAGCCTGGCTGCGAAAGGTGGGCAGATGGGCACTAAGACAGGTTTAGTGGAAACTCCAGGAGGTGCAATGCCTATGGGATTGACAGGGAGGGAATATTAATGTTTATGGTCTGGCTGCACAGTGAGGTGGAACCTGAAACTCACGGACTGATGAGCATTGCCTTCCATCACCAGTAACACAAGTGTGCAATGAAAATAGCCAGTACCACACCCAAAGTGTGTGGCTTTTCTGTAACTTATAGCTATGTTGGACATTTCAAGGTGCAGACCCAGTAGTCGCACACCCAGACAACGAAGATGAAAACATACGCGAACACTTGTGAACTCCGCATTCCCTGTTACCCTTAGACATTTGCCACCTAGGTGTAGTCCAACTCCTTGACCCAAGCTCCCCTGACCATTCCATGCAGGTTAAGAGCTGAGCCCCACTAATGTCTGTGATACTGTAGCAATGTCTGTTCACCTAGAAAGATGAAACCTGGTTGTTAAGGTTGCAGTGACCTGCGATTCACCCATTGCCTGTTCATGGGACAGTAACTGCTCACTTGACATCTTGATAAACAAGGGACTATTTACAACACGTACATGAAACAAAGCCTGTGGGCTACAATGAGGCTGGGGAATCATTTCGTCCATCTGCATCTCTCTTCCCATCTGCTCTTCTTCTACCAAAGACATCATATGATCCAGAGAGGCTGTCGGACTGTTCCAACTGCCTTCCATTATCATTGTTACCTGCTGATGGAGGTGCCAATGAACTACTCGGCTTCCTCAGCTGAGCACATTCCATCACCATCACCACTTACCGGAGGTCCCTTTACAACACTTACTGATTGAAACTTCCTGTGCCAGCAGCCACACATAGTACACAGTAACCATGTGCTACATAGTTGTATAACTAACATGTTCAATTGCACCATGATGGTTAGAATGTTTGAGTGCACATTGATGGCAGCATTCCCTTCTTGCACCAGTGATCTGGGGAAAGGGTAAGGGTTGGGGTGGTATCTAGCACTTGCTTAAGAAGTCCTTCTCATTCTCACATTTGTACTGTACCTTCCAAGGTTTTCCCTGACCCTCTGGTGGTTTACCACCCAGTTGGGCTCTAGGTCAGTCATGGCTCGAAGAGTCATCTGATCAGTGGCACTAATTGCTTCATATTCTGCCTCCCAGCAAGTTCACCCTGCACTGTCTGTCGGGGAAGAAGTATGCCTCCTCACTCTGGGTATACTTCCTGGATTCAAAACAGGCGGGTCACTCCAGGATTTTGCACCACTATTTGTCTCCACTCAATCTGAGCCATCATTCTACGGCATTTTCAGATTCCACAGCATGACTAAGTGAGTCATTTGCCTTTACATCATCCACCAGGTATATAACCTCATACCTTTTTCCTCTGTGGTCTGTTTCCTGAGCTGCCCCGGCTATTGGTTCTACAAAATAAGTGTGGCCACCTGTGTTCAGCTGCTTGGATCTCTCGGGTTCAGGATCCCACATACCCTGTATCTTATTCTCACCCCTGATATTCCTTCTGATTTTGGAGGAGTTACCATGTGATGAACGGAAGGTCAGCCCTTTCCCATTCAGTGTCTTTCTTCTCATTTTCTTCTATTTTAACCTTGTGTGATGCTTGACTATTTGCTCATTGAGCTGGCCATCAAAATCACAGGGTGCAGTGAGACCAAGAGATGGTTCGCAGGAGGGACTGAACTTTGACTAAATAAAAAATAGCTGGGGTGCTAGTGTGGATATTCAGGCTGCTTTCGTTCACTCTCAGGAGGCGAGGTACTCAAATGGTCATGCAGTGTATGATTGAATCATTTGTATTGTCCATTACCCTCTGGATGATTGGGGGGAGGGGTGGCTGTAGCTCATAGCAATGTCATAGACCTTGCAGACTTTCTCTAGGATCTTGCTCTCGCAGTTGGACCGAGATCCCTGTGAATCCAACATAGAACACTGAAATGGACAAACCAATTACTCACTAATACTTACCCACTCAATCATGCACCAACACTCACTCACTAACATTCATTCAATCACTAACAGTCTGGCTATAGTTTGGACCAATTGTAATGGGTGAGAGTGACCTGAGCGAACGAGATGAATAATAGCATGTGCTCAGTCCCAACACTACTCAGGTCAAGAACTGCAAGGACCTCGAGAAATTAAAGTTACCAGAAGCATTATCCATCATATACACGAATGTGACAGCTGCAGCACAGACCCTAAACAGCAGTCTTATGTATCCATTAAATTCCATGGTGCCTATTTGGAATGATGTTGTTTCAATGCCTTGTTTGATGACATGTAACTGGTTAAAACCATGGTTAAATTAAGACTGTAAAAATTCTTTGTACATTTGAGAACTAGAATGCTTCTGCGATCCAAGGTAGACAGTTAGCATTCTCATGAGTCTTTGAGTTGAGTATCAGGTAATTGATGCAGATCCTCAGCCTTCTGTCTTTCTTCCTTGCCAGAATGATGAGGAGGTGTTGAGAATTGAAGACTCCCAGATGACAACTTACGTCTGCAGGTAACCCTGGACATCCTACCCATGATGATATGGGATCTAATTGTAAGAAATCTTTACTGGTCAGACACCTTTAGCCACAATCCTGGGACTCACCAGATCACAATGCCCAATGACAGCATCTTCTTTACTGACAGCTGTCTTGTATATGTTGACAGTAGTAACAAGTTGCCCCTGCTAGGTCTCCTCCAACTCACCAATGTCTATTTTTAAAGTAAGTTTAGAGATGTCTCCTCCAGTAGGTCCACTGTCCATCATTGTGGCAGGTTTAAGGAAATCACGATTCTGAATGAAAAGTGTGACAGATAGAGTGACGGAGAGGAGAGCTCAACATAACTATGATAAGGGGTATCTGACACCTGTAAAGCAGAGACTTGGATGAGGAAAGAGACAGCTATCACCTCACACTCCTGAGCCAGACGCTTACATAAAAATTGGTATGCACTGGTTGACGCTTCTGTAGCTGTTTCAATTAAGCACAACAACACTGCCTCACTAAATTTCACACTCACTGTGGGGCAAGTCATAGTCACATTACATGAAAATGAGCCTCTTCCTGTCAGAACCTCACCCCCTGCCTGGCTGTCATTGGGGCCCCCAACCAGTTTAACATCCAGTGAGAAGGGAAGCCCATTGCTCTGGATGGTTCCTCCTTACCTGATGGCAGTGCTACCCATGGCTGATGAGGGCAGTTTTGTTTGAATGCTCAACCCTATCACAATTTGAACACCATTTCAGGACATCCTGTGTTGTGATTGGCCGTGAAGCTCACCAAGGTAATAGAACAGCAAGATTCTATTCCATCTGCCTCTTCACTCTGAGGTCAAAACCTTCTTCGGTGCTCACAGTCACCTCCCTGGTGGTTGTATTATGCCTCACTGGAGCAATGGACTGGAAATCAAGCCCTGCATTTCCTGGGATCATCACAAAAGTTTTAAAAAAATAAAAGCACATAAAGTCTCAAAAATACCTGCCTGATAGACGCAGGTTAACAAGAAACATGGACCATACTCAACAAGAACTACTATCTAATCCAATTAAGTCAGGTCAAGGACCCCACCGCCCATCCTGGCACATTTGGCTCAAGTCTGGCAATTTTCTCTTGTAATAAGAGAAATGGAGTAATTGAAGGAGATGGCATTGGGTACTACAAGTGTCAATGCTGTTGCAGGAGCAAGAGAAAGGTATCCTCAGTGAAATAAGAATGTTGCACTGACAGCATGCAGGGCAAGCGCTCTAGGTATGTTGGAGTAAGTGAAAATGATGAGGGAAGATGCAGTGGTGAAAGGAATAGTAGAGCATGAGTCTTGGTGGGAGGTGTGGGCAATAACAGTGCTAGGGTGAGTATGAGGCATCAGAGATAGGATGGTAGCACTGACTGCATTACTAGGCATTCTCAAAACTGTGGAGATCACACCAACCCAGGTAGCAACATCAGTCTGGTATTGTAGCCTCTCCTGGTGATCCTGGGAGAAGATGATGTTCCTTCACTGCACCACCCATCCAGCAGGACCTCCAAACCCCTGGTTGCAAAGCAAGGTGGTAATTTTCTCCAGTCTGTTGTCACATCCACTGATATATGTGCAGCCACACAGAGCAGGCCTGAAATGCCAGCGCATATCAGGGCACACAACTATCTCAGCCTTTCAAATGTGGTGCCCGGAGCCAGAGATTCTCACCTGATCTGGTATATATCAGCTGTGGCAAGAACATCCAGCTATGACAAGTGAGAGAGTCGGCCGTGTATCAGACAAAAGGGGTGCAATGCAGGCAGTGCAGAGAGTTGATGACGCACCTGGACAGCAACACAAAATTAACACAATAGGCTTCGCAGTGAGAAAGCCACCATGAAACTTGAAGGAATATGACGCAGCTGAAATCAACTTAAGATTCAACCCTGTTTTCAAGCATACATTGGCAATTTCCTTTCATAAATTTATTTCCAGATTATACAGACACTTTGAAAGAGTTTTACTTGGCTACTCCCAGTTGCTGGAAATGTTGCACCGCTCTTCTGTGGGGAAAGTGTGGGGATGTTAAACAGGGAACTATATTATTCAGCAGCATTTCATCAGTTGGCCACTAACATTGTTTCCAAACTCCATATTTAATTCTTCTTCCCAGGTTTAATCCAACAATTTTTAGCCCCTAGTGTTTGGAAGAAATATATAAAAATGTCAAAGTATTTGCAACCATAAAAAGTTGCTTTCCCTTTTCTGCAGCCATGTTGCTTGAAAGGTTGCCCCTTCATGAGCCAGTCACACATTCGTCTTTCTACCAGCAGCTCTGACACACCACTGCATCAGGTCTGGGATAAGCTAGTACTTTATTATCAATAAATAATTAGAATTAGAATTCAAAAAATCCTAGATTATCAGCCTAATACAACATCAGTGAGCATGTACTGTTCTATTGTCTCACTAGAATGAAGAGACTAAAGAACAATATAGTCCTGGAATAGGCCCTTTGACCCTTCAGTGCTGTGCTGATACATTTTGCCCTTCCATGTTAAAACTGTCTTCACTTACAGGATCTGTATCCCACTAGTCCCTTGCTATTCATGTATTCGACCATGTGTTTCTTGCAAGTTCCAATTATGCTTGCTTCCACCACCTCCTCTGGCAGCATGTTCCAGGCACTCAGTACCCTTTGTGTGAAAAACTTGCCTCGCACATCTCTTTTAAACTTACCCCCTCGCACCTTGAACCTGTATACCCTAGTAATTGACCCCTCCACCCTGGGAAAAAGCTTCATACTTTCCACTCTATTCAAGCCATTCACAATCCTATAAACTTCTATCAGGTCGCTCCTCATTCTCCTGCATTCCAATGAAAACTAACCCAATTCATTCAACCTTCATAGCTAAAGTCCACCATACCAGGTAATATATGCTTGACATGTGAGGAACATTTGAGGACTCTGGGACTATACTCATTGAAGTTTAGAAGAATGCGGGGAGATCTAATTGAAACTTACAGAATACTGAATGGCCTGGACAGAGTGGATGCTGGGAAGATGTTTTCATTTGTAGGAGAGATTAGGACCCAAGGGCACAGCCTTAGAGCAAAGGGAAGACCTTTTAGAATGGAGATAAGGAGAAACTTTTTCTGCCAGAGAGTGGCAAATCTATGAAATTCACTGTCACAGAAGGCTGTGGAGGCCAGGTCATTGATTACATTTAAGACTGAGATAGATATGTTCTTGATTATCAAGGGGATCAAGGGTTACGGGGAGAAAGCCAAGGAATGGGATTGAGGAACTTATCAGCCATGATTGAATGGCAGAGCTGACTCGACTCAATAGACTGAATGGCCGATTTTCTGCTCCCATGTCTTATGATCTTAATATCCAGGTAAACTTTCTCTGTACCCTCTCCAAAGTATTTGATTCCTTCGGATAGTGTGGTGACCAGAACTGTACACAATATTCCAAGTGTGGCCTAACTAAAGTGGTATAAAGCTGCTGCATAACATGCCCATCCTTGTACTCAATGTCCCTTCCATAGGCCTTTTGTACTAACTTAACTACCTCCACTGCCAGCTTCAGTAATCTGCAGACCTGCACAACCAGGCACCTCTGCATACCAATACTCTTAAATTTTCTGCCATTCACTATATAATTTCCACCTGTACTTGACCTTCCAAAATGCATCATCTCACATTTGTCTGCATTAAACTCAATTTGAGATTTTTCTGCCCATGTCTCCAAGTGATCTATATCCTGCTGCATCCTCTGACAATCCTCCTTACTATCCAGAGCTCCACTAATTTTTGTATCATCTGCAAACTTACTAATTAGAACAGTTATGTTTTCGTTCAAGTCATTTATGCAGATCATGTACAGCAGAAGTCCCAGCACTGATCCCTGTAGAACATCACTAGTCACACCCCTACATTTCAAATAGCATCCTTCCTCCACTGCCTCCTGTGACTAAGCCAGTTCTGTAACCATCTTGCCAGATCACCCCAATACCATGTGACTTCACCTTTTATACCAGTCTGCCTTGTTAAAAGCTTTACTGAAGTCCATGTAGACTACATCAACGGCTTGTTCCTCATTAACCATCTTTGTCATCTCCTCAAAAAACTCAACTAAGTTAGTAAGGCACAGTCTCTCCTACACAAAACCGGGCTGTTTATTGCTAGTAAGTCCATTGCTTTTAAATATGCATTGACCTTATCCCTGAGAACCTTATCCAATAATTTCCCTATCATTGACCTGAGACTCAGAGGGCTATAATTCCCAGGATTATCCCTGTTACCCTTCTGAAACTGTGGGACAACATTGGTTATTCCCCAGTCCTCTGGGACCTCACCTGCAGCCAAAGAGGACACAAAAATGTCTCAGAGATAACGGGAACTGCAGATGTTGGAGAATCCGAGACAAAAAAAAGTGTGGAGCTGGATGAACACAGCAGGCCAAGCAGCATCTTAGGAGCACAAAAGCTGACGTTTCGGAATGTCTGTCAGTGTTCCAGCAATTTTTTCTCTAGTTTTCCTCAATAATCTGGGACAGATCCCATCAGGACCAGGGAACTTAACTACCTTAAAACTTTTAAAGATGCACAATACCTTTTGTTTTTTTAGCAACTTGTCTTAGAAGCTCAACACTCCCTTCCCTGAGATCTCCTCCACCAATTCCTTCTCTTTGGTGAGAATGTCTTACCCCTAAAGTCAATTAATCCTTACAATGTTAAATACTTTTATTACTAAGTTGAAGCATCTGGCACTCTCTGCTCCAATAATAATTTCTCAAAACTTACCTGTCACTCACCAATAATAATTTACAGAAACAGTTTTGGTTGGAATTCTCACTGCTGACCTTCCTCTCACAATGTTCAATCTCCTCTGAACCTTGCCTCTCCCTTTTGTATTTGTTAGAGGAGTGAGGAGGTTCGGAAACACTACGGTAATGTAATGTTTAGGGCTAACTGTTCCTTAACAGCAGGTTCTTCAGGGATCCCCTTTATGTCCATGTAACTGCAGAGACCACTCACAGAATGCAAATATGTGACAACTCAGCACTGTCTGGTTGGATATTCTTCCTCCTGCTTATCTCCAGGGATGATCTTCCATGATACCCTTAACCCTTGCTACTTTGGCATTCAGATATTAAATTGAGTCCTGCATTCCTGTGTTAAGCTGACAATAAATAAATATTTTATATTTACAAGAAAGAATTTTGGACAAAATTTTTCAGGCTTCTTCAGTGGCATAGTACCTGCCCACCTATACTCTCCTCTCCACCTACCTTCTCCTCTATCCATCTGTGGTCCGCTTCCCCCTCTCTCCCTATTTATTTCAGAATCCTCTCCCCATCCCCCTCTCTGATGAAGGGTCTAGGCCCGAAATGTCAGCTTTTGTGCTCCTAAGATGCTCCTTGGCCTGCTGTGATCGTCCAGCTTCACACTTTGTTACCTCTTTTTTAAGTTCTATACTGTTGACCTCTAGCCTTTAGAAGCTTCCAACCAGACAACAAATTCTGAAAAAAAAACAAAAGAACTGAGTATGCTGTAAATCAGGAACAAAAACCAAGTTGCTGGTAAAGTTCAGCAGGTCTGGCAGCATCTGTGAAGGAGAGAACAGGGTTAACATTTCAGGTCCGGTGACCCTTCCTCAGAACTGATAGTGGCTGGGAAAACATCAGTTTATATGCAGAAAATAGGGAGGTGGGTGGGGTGGGGAGCAAACGATATCCTATCCTGCCTATCCTTTCACCAGGGTAGGAAGCCTGATGAAAATGCCTGTGATTAAAACTGTTGTTTAGCTTCTAATAATATTTAACCCATGTTGAGTTTGATTGCCTATTTAATTATTATCCTCTATATAATTGTGTTAATTTCACTGTTTTATTTCATTTGACTTTATTTCATATATTCCACTTACCTTTTTATATTTAATATACACGGATATTCTTTTGCCCTGAAGCATCTGTCAACTATATCCTTCATTTCACATTCCTAAATAAGTCCAGTGTCCGAACCAGAGATCTGGGGATGATTCGAACCACCTAAAATTCAGTAAATTACTGATGGCAAACCAGAACCCTACAGAAACTACTATCCGTTTCTGTCCTCTGTGCTTCCTACTCACTCACTGCAGACACCCTACTGTGGATCACTACTCCTAATCATTACTAATTACTCTTCCATCCACTCGTATCATTCTCAATCACTCCATTTGACTCACTGCAGGAAAAACTGGCCCAGCTTCTGGAATCAAGCATTGAAAGCTAGAAACCGCATCCCAAAACCAGCCCAGTTCGTACCTGCCTCCCTAAAATGTCCTCCCACCTATCCACTCCTCCCACCTCAAGCCTCACTCCCATCTCCTACCCACTAGCCCCACCCCACCTCCTTGACCTGTCCATCCTCCCTGGACCGACCTATCACCTCCCTAACTCCCCACCTGCACTCACCTTTACTGGCTCCAACCCCACCTCCTTCACCTGCCTGTCTCCTCTCTACCTATCTTCTCCTTTATCCATCTTCTATCTGCCTCCCCCTTTCTCCCTATTTATTTCAGAATCCTCTCCCCCTCCCCCATTTCTGAAGAAGGATCAAGACCTGAAACATCAGCTTTCCTGCTCTTCTGATGCTGCTTGGCCTGCTGTGTTCATCCAGGTCTGCACTTTGTTGTCTCAGATTCTCCAGCATCAGCAGTTCCAACTATCTCTATAGAAAACTTGGTGTTGTGAAGGAGAAGTCATGCCTGACAAATGTATTAAAATTTTCTGAGGAGGTAGCATATTTTATTACCATACTTACTATTTCATCTCATCATGATAGGGAGGGGAAAATTCCATCACACATGATTTTTGCAAACATCTCAATCTAATATCTTATACCTATGACTCTTTTAAAATTGCTGTGTTTTTATTTCTGGTTAGATGGTTAGCTAGATTTGCCAAAGTCATAAATCAGCATTTCCATCAAATTAGAGATATTTCAAATTTCAGATACAAACAGATATCGGAACCCTAATCTAACATTTGCCCACTGTCAAAGAAATAGCTCGTAGAACAATTTTCAAATCGTCTGGACTACAGAATAAATCATCTAATAAATAACAAAGTACACATACAATCTGAGTTTCCCGGCTTCATGGGCGACATGCCAGACCATTGTTTGGAGACACATTTATTTTGTAACCTCATGGTGAACCATCCAGAAAATTACTATTTAACCACAAAAGTCAGATTACATAAAAAGCATCACTCTTTTCTTCCAGCAGCTGATTACAGGACGGCTTTTCAACAGATATTTTAACTGTTTGGACTTACGACACACAAGACATCTGTCTTTCCTGATTAACACTGGAATGTGGAAAGTGAATTTCTATTAATTTAACTTTGTTAAGCAGTATAGTTTACACATATGCACGCACTGTATCTGGTTACTTACAAAAGGAACATCAACCATAATTTTCTTAAAGCAGAATAGAAACGTAGATGGGGGAAAATGTTTGGGGTGGAATTCCAGATCTTTCGGCCTAGACAGCTGTAGGGGTAGCCAAAGGGAGTGGAACATTAAAATTGTAACCGAGAAAGAGGTAGATCGGAGGAGCAGAATTATCTTGAAGATTTCTAATACCACAGTAAGATACAGAAATAGGGAGGGCAAAAATGGATTTGAAAACAAAGATCAGAATTTTAAGCTTGGGGGATTACCAGATTGAGAACCAATGCAAGTCAACAGGCACGGGGGTGAAGAGTGAACGGAATTCAATGGAAGTCAGGAAATGGGTAGAGGTTTGGAAGTACACTATTTTACACAGGCTGATAATTGAGAAGCCAGCCATGAGACCTTGTAATAATGAGCCTTGGGTCATTAAATGTAGAAATGAGGGCTTCAGCAGCAGATAAGCTGAGATGGGGTAGAGCTGAGTTATGTTACAGAAGTGGCAGTAGGCAGTTTTGGTGATGCAGCAGAAATGTGATCAGAGGACCACCTTGGGATCAGGCATAACACCAGGATTATAAACTGCCTAACTTTAAGACAATTGCTAGGCAAGGGAACAGTCCAGTGACTAGGGAACAAAATTTCTGGTGGAAATCAATGGTCGTCATTTCACATTACCCAAAATTTATGTATAGGAAATGTAAGCTGATTCAGTACTGTATTTTAGGCAAGCAAGGAGAAATCACAGACGGTGGAGGTCTCAAGAGGAGTTGTAGTGAGAGAGAGCTGGATGTCATCTGCATACATGTAGACTGTCATATTTTTCCATATGTCGCTGAGTGGAAATAGGATAAAAAAAAAGGCCAAGAAGATATTCATGGAAGATAATGGAGCAGCTGTAAGTGAAACAACTGCAGGCTACAAATGTATCAATAAGAATGAATCTAGGCAAGGGCTATCTCACCAGTTGGATGACAAAAGAGAGGTGTAGGAGGAGAATGCCATGGTCTACCATGTGAAAGGCTACAGACTGGTCAAGAAGTGTGAGGAGAAATTGACAGTCTCAACCATTCATGGGTTACAGGGTCAGAAATCTGACAGGAAGAATTCAAACATCGGATTGCAGATAGGTTGGCCACAGATCTGGGCAATAGACCTTTACATATTTCCTGATTCTCATGAAATAACTTTAGATGGGAAAGGAGTGGGGTGATCCTTTGGATGGACAGACGATTCAAGTTAAAGGTGGGTATTTTGGGGAGAGTGAAGATGACCAAACATTTGACAGGAAGGGGGCTAGTACCTGAGATAATGTTAACAATATCATTGAATGTGAGAGCTCAGGAAAAGAATTTGAGTGGTTATCATTCTAGTGGGAATAAGGTCAAGGGAGCAAGAGCTCAGTAAGTAACAGCATAAGCTCAATAATGGCAGGATGTGAGAAGAAGAGAAGCTAAAAAGAAGCTACAATATCATGGCAGCATTTTGGTAATCCTTAAGTCTGGCTTTGTGGACTACTGTTCGAGTGAAGTAGCAGAAGCAGCTGAATAGATGGAGAAAACAGCCTTGAGGGATTTAAGAAATGGGTTTGTATTGAGGAAGGAAAAAAGTAGGGTTATCTCTGCATTCCAGGGTAACCCTGGAATAGCAAACAGTTTTGGCAGAACACAGTTGGACCTGATCATGTTTTATAATGATCTAGCCATACTAAGTAATGCATGGTGAAATCAGCTGCCCACTATAGACTGATGTTCGCACCCCTTAGAAGTAAGAAAGCAGACAGGAAGGCCAACCAAGGTATTAGCGAGTAGTGGTTTTCTAACATGACAAGTAAAGATGAAGGAGTGATAAAGCTGAGCAGTATCTCCAGCACTGTCTTAGTAAATTGAAAACCAAAGACTAAATGCTTCAAAGTTAAAACAAACTAAATGACTTGAGGGAGACCATTACTCGAGGCAAACAGCAATGCAAGTGGTGTTGGCGGTGAGTAGGCCGATGTGGATGGACTTGGATGAATAGAAGTAAGCAGAAATGGTCTGGCCTAAAATTGTCACAATGTCATAGAGTTGTTATGACACTGTAGGTTTGAGGTGAGAGGAGGCGGATTTAAGAGGGACCTAAGGGGCGCTAGTGTGTGTAAAGCTATGTCTAAATGAGGCAAGTTATATTTATAGTGAGGAAATTATATTTGCAGCGAAGATCGGTCATCATTTATCCACTTCTCCTGAAACATGACTTGACTTAGAAATGGTTTGTGATTAAATCAAGCAAAACTATCTAAATCAACAATTGTCTAAGTATACTTTTGAATATCTTTCTATTTTTCATACTTTTGAGAAATATTAAGCTAATATAGTGCATTACACCATATCCATAACCTCAGTATGATAATACAGCCAGACTAATCATAAATTATTAGATGCTTTCCCCACTTGTAACTCAAACTCTAATTCAGAACGTGCTACACATCATTTTATAGGTCTCTAGCTTATATTTTTCCTTTACCGCTGGGACTAAACTTCAAACTAACTCATCAATCATGAGATGAAAATTTTCTGTTTCAGTTTTACCAGCCCTTTTTGTTGTCGTTTTTTTTCTCTCACAACTTGTTGCTTACCTGATGCAGATAAAACAAACCTGATTTGACAGAAGCTACTATTAAAATTACACTCTGTAAGGCCATAGAGATGAGCATAGGAAATGTAGGGTAGAATTTTCCATTCCCTTGAGTAACATGGACAATGACAAGAAAGTTGGGAAAATGTGGCAAAGATTGAAAAATCAGATCCTCAACATGAAGAAAAATTAAATTCAAACATTCTTTTTAGAGCTTAAATAGCAAGTCCTGAACCTCATTAATGAGCAATGGCTACCTTATTTCCTTGTAGTTGCATCTCATTATTAGCCAAATTGCCTTATGTAGCTCCCAATTCTCATCTCCTTCCGAGAAACTAAATGAGTCAATTCCCACACTAAAAGTGAGAATGGCTACCCAGTAGAAGCAGCTTACTGCTTGCTTCTCCAGGTTTTCAACTAACTCTGCTATCGGCACAGTGTCCGTGCATACTCCAAATTCACCCTCCATCCTTCACCAAAGCAAGTCAGCACCAGCAAACTACCCGCCTCACCACCTCATCACCTCTGTTTTTAGACCATTGGACACGCCACCATAGCCCTTCAGAAATTATCACTTTAGAACAAATGATCTGCATGCTTCTGCCTGCCTGGCTGCTTTGGCAGTAGAATCACACATATATCACATATGCTTTTGCACAGCATGCATTTTTTGCCTCATCATAGTTCCTTAGCACTCACACACTTTGTGGTTACTTGGAGGTTGCCAGCATCTGTGGCTTACCTTTTTTTTAGCACATTGGCTATTCAGTGCTAACCTACGGCTGTCAGCCTTTGTGGCTGACATTCTCTTTTAGCACAGAGGGAGTGGCAGGCAGCTGTCAGCATTCGGAACACTGAATAATCAAGGGAGTGGACATGTTGCTGTGTGGAACAGTGCTACATCAATGTTACACCAAGAACATATGCCAGCAGCATACACGACAAACAAATTGCGTGTGCTTCAACTAAATGGCCATGCCTAAACTTTAAAGGGGATCTGTCCTTGCTGTCAAAGGAAACTCAGTTACGAATTGCACCATACTTAGTTAAGGGGCTTATCTGATTCTAATTACTGGACAAAGTCATGTACTTGGTCCTACCACAGTCTGGGAACTCAGTCAGTCCTTCAGGTCAAGTGCAATCAGTGGAGGCATTACAGATACACCAGGCAAGGTGGATGGACACATTAGTCTGGGAAATGTGTGAACTTTCCCTGCAAAAACACAAACAGAGTCACTGTGTATAATGACAGCAGATGGAGAAACAGTTAGTGGTTATGGATAATAAAGTGTGAAGCTGGATGAACACAGCAGGTCAAGCAGCATCTCAGGAGCACAAAAGCTGACGTTTCGGGCCTAGACCCTTCATCAGAGAGGGGGGCGGGGTGAGGGTTCTGGAATAAATAGGGAGTGAGGGGGAGGCGGACCAAAGATGGAGAGAAAAGAAGATAGGTGGAGAGGAGAGTATAGGTGGGGAGGTGGGGAGGGGATAGGTCAGCCCAGGGAAGACGGACAGGTCAAGGAGGTGGGATGAGGTTAGTAGGTAGGAAATGGAGGTGCGGCTTGAGGTGGGAGGAAGGGATGGGTGAAAGGAAAAACAGGTTAGGGAGGCAGAGACAGGCTGGTCTGGTTTTGGGATGCAGTGGGGGGAGGGGAAGAGCTGGGCTGGTTATGGATGAGCAGGAGAGGTGATAAACTGTCCCCAATGAGGCTTAGTATATTTTAGATACCAGGGATTATTTTCTGCAGTACATTGTCTGTTACAGGTTCTGCCTTCAATTTCTCTCAAATAACAGGATTCATAATAATGTGTAACATCTATACAATCAATGTCAAAAGTTGCTTTCTACTGCAGAAATCCATGTACCAATCACCACAAGCAGAGGTGCAGGCAAACGCATACCGCTGTCCTGTATAGTATCTGCATCTAAATTCCCTCAAGTAAGGGGTAAAGTCACCATTGTCTCAGAGGACAATAGGGCTGCTGTCTCATTAGAGAGATATGATTTGTGGTGAGTTTAATCTGAACATTACCACATTTCAGGTGTGGTTGAAACAGTGGGACCTTCATGGTATCCTCAGCTGGTACTATCTTAAAAGAAGTATTGAGCTATGTTTTAAATGACAGGCATTTTTTAAATGATCTATTCATTGACAGTTAACACTTGTCACTTATTATAGTTTTCTCAGGCTGAAAGGCTAAGCAATACTCAACTCTCAATAATGCTACCAATGATCAACTGATTAAATAAAGTTATTTTAGAAAGTTAATCGACAAACTGTAAACAAATCCAAAGGAAACAGCAATTCCTTTTAAGATTTTAAGAAGGATGTTATTGGAAGGCCATTTATTTTAAAATTATTTTGATATTTTTTCTTAGACTAAAAGAGCACTTTGAAAGAATGGCGATATTGTAAACCATTTTTTCAAGTTTCATGTATAACAAAGGAATTTTACCACAAACAAAGAATGACAATGCACTGAAGTAAGTCATTCATCTCTATGCCATGCTTTGTAGAGCTATCCAATAGACTCCAACTTCACTCTTTCCCCATAGACCATCATTATTGAATCTTTGTCCATCACCTTTTCAAGCAGTGCATTCAGGTTATAACAATTTGTTGTGCAAAAAGTTTACCTTCATGTCACCTTTGACTCTTTTGCCAATCATCTTCACAGAATTACAGAATTGTTACAGCACAGAAAGAGGACATTAGGCCCATTATATCTAATACTGAGATAACAAGGAGTAGAGCTGGAGAAACACAGCAGGCCAAGCAGCATCCGATGAGCAGGAATGGTGACGTTTCGGGCCTAGACCCTTCATCACAAATGGGGGAGGTGAAGGGGGTTCTGAAATAAATAGGGAGAGAGGGGGAGGCGGATAGAAGATGGATAAAGGAGAAGATAGGTAGAGACGAGACTGACATGTGAAGGAGGCAGATTTGGAGCCAGTAAAGGTGAGTGCAGGTGGGGAGTTGGGGGGGAGATAGGTTGGTCCAGGGAGGACGGACAGGTCAAGGAGGCAGGACGGGGCTAGTGTGTAGGAGATGGGAGTGAGGGAGGGCAGATTTGGGAGGCGGGTACGAGCTAGGACAATGGGGACTGCAGATTCTGGAGAATCCAAGATAACAAAGTGTGAAGCTGGATGAACACAGCAGGCCAAGCAGTATCTCAGGAGCACAAAAACTGACGTTTCGCGCCTAGACCCTTCACCAGAGCTGGGCTGGTTTTGGGATGCAGTTTCTAGCCTTCAATGCTTGATTCCAGAAGCTGGGCCAGTTTTTCCTGCAGTGAGTCAAATGGAGTGATTGAGTATGATACGAGTGGATGGAAGAGTAATTAGTAATGATTAGGAGCTGGAGTAGTGATCCACAGTAGGGTGTCTGCAGTGAGTGAGTAGGAAGCACAGAGGACAGAAACGGTTGGTAGCTTCTGTAGAGTTCTGGTTTGCCATCAGTAATTTACTGAATTTTAGGTGGAGGTGGTGGAAATGGTGTCTGATAATCTTCTGGATGTGGATGCTGGTGGGATGGTGGGTAAAGATAAGGGGAACCCTATCACTGTTGTGGGAGGGAAGAGAAAGGCTGAGGGAGGAAGTGCAGGAGATGGGTCGGACCCAGTTGAGGGCCCAGTCAACAACAGAGCTGGGGAATTCTCGATTGAGGAAGAAGGTGGACATTTCAGAGACTCCCTTGTCAAAGCTGGCCTCATTTGAACATATGCCATTTCCGCCACCTCCAGCAAGATGCCACCACCAGCCACATATTCCCCTCCCCTCCCTTGTCCGATTTCCGCAGGGAGCTTTTCCTCTGGGACACCCTGGTCCACACTTCCATAACCCCCAACACCTCCCCACAGCCCTATGGCACCTTCCCCTGTAACTGGCGAAGGTGCAAAACCTGCACATTTACCTCTTCCCTCCTCAGTATCCAAGGGCCCAAACATACCTTTCAGGTGAAATAATACCTCACCTGCACTTCCCAGAATCTAGTTTACTGCAAACGATGCTGACAATGTGGTCTCCTATACATTGGGGAAATGAAGCATAGAGTTGGCAACCGTTTCATAGAACATCTACGTTCACAAAAAAGACTCTGAACTACTTGTTGCCTGCCACTTCAATGCACCACCTCGCTCCCAGACCAACATCTCTGTCTCTGGCTCACTACATGTTCCATTGAAGCCCAATGCGAGATGGAGGAACAACACTTCATTTTCCATTTGGGGACCCTACAGCTGTCCAGACTTAATATTAAGTTCAATAATTTTAGAGCTTAAATGCTCCCATGTCCCAGGCCCCACCCCACACACCAGGCCTTGTTACCACATAGCCTGCCATTACACATCCCCTGATGTTAGTCACTAACAGTCCCCATTAACAACTATTCACCCTCCCAGCCTGATCCTTAGCAACTCCTTTGTCTGTCCAATTGTCTTTCTCTCTCTTTGGGCTCTGTCGTATTGTTTACTCCCTACTCACCCATCTCCCTATTTTCTACATATAACTTTCAGTCACCATCAGTTCTGAGGAAGGATCACCGTACCCGAAATATTACCTCTGTTTTCTCCTTCACAGATGCTACAAGACTTGCTGAGCTTTTCCAGCAAATTTGTTTTTGCTCTTGACTTACAGCATCCGCAGTTCTTTTGGTTTTTTTTCTCTTTTATTTAAATTTTGTTCATGGGGTGTGGGCATTGCTAGCCTGCTGGCAATTATGGCCCATTCCAACTATCCTAAGATGGTAATGAGCTGTCTTCATGAGCTGAACAGTCCTTCCAGGTGCTTGCACACCTACAGTTCTATTAGATAGAGTTACAAAGTTTTACTCAGAACCAAGCAAACGGCAATACATTTCTAAGTTGGCTTGAGGAACACTTGCAAGGTTGTGGCACTTACTACCCTCGTAACATAATGTAAATAGTTCTAAATTGTGGGGCCTGCAGCTTGGAAGATGCCATCATACATCTTCGAAAGGGTACACACAGCTGCCACTATGCACTGGTGAAAGGAGTATATGTTTTAGGAGCTTGATGAGCTGCTTTTCAAGTGGGATGCTTTGTCCTAGATGTTATCAAATTTCTCAAGTGTTGTCAGAGCTGTACTCATCCTGGCAAGTGAGCGTATTCCATCACATTCCCAACTTGTGCTTTGTAGATGGTAGACAGGTATTGGGGAGACACTAGGGGAGTCATTTACCACAGAATTCATTGCCTCTGACCTGCTCTTGGAGTCATTGTAGTTACATTGTTGGTCCAGTTTGCTTTCTGGACAATGGCAACACCAAAGAAATTGGTTATGAAGGATTCAGTAGTAGTAGATGCCATTGAATTACAAGGGAAGATAGTTAAATTCTCTCTTCTATGAGATGATTCTTGCCTGAAACTTTTAGGAATATATGTTCTCTAAAATATGAATTGATATTACCTTCTGAAAAGAACACATTAATAAGGACCACAGGCTACAGCAAACGGTATTGCATTTGAGAAGAATCTGAGCTGCTTGAGTAGAGTCACCAAATCTGCAATACTTTCAGAGAGAGTCCAAGTTTGTACTTTTAAGACACATTGGCTTTCAACAGACGGAATTTTCCAGAGCGAACAATACAAGCCCAACAAGAGGAGGCACAATTCTGGATTTACATTTGCGAAATGAAGATACTTAATTGGGCAAAGTGACAGTAAGGGACCATATCGGATAGTGACCACAACTCATTTAGATTTAGTATTATTTTGGAAAAGGATGAGATAAATCAGGAGTCAAATTGTAAGGCAAATTTTACAAAACTTACAAGTGGTTTGACTGAGATGGATTGGACAGGGCTACTAAAGGTTAAATTAATAGTAAATCAGTTGGAGGCATTACAAAGTGAGAACCTTGGGGCACGAAGCAGACATTTCACTCCAAAATTAGAATGGTACTGCCAAATCTAGATGCCCATTGTTGTCTAAAAAAACCAGGGGAAAATTAAACAGAAAAAGAAAGTGTATGATAATGAGGAAAAACTTAACACTGCTGATAGCCGAGAGGAATAAAGAAAGTGCAGGGAGCAAGTGAAAAAAAAGAAATAAGAAAATTGAAGAAAACTTTTCACTGTTCTCATGCGAGTACATGCGACAATAAAGCTAATTTGATTCAATTCAAAGTGAGGCTATGAAAAATATTAGCAAGCATGATAAAGGAAAACCCCAAAGACTGTTTACTCACATATAAAGAACAGAATGATAGTTAAAGAAAATGTGGGACCTGGAAATGAAAAAGGACTCTTGTGTTAAGACGTCGAGAGTATGGGAAGAATTTTAAATTATTTTTTTAATCTCCATATACACAAAGGAAAGTGATGATCCAAATATAGTATTCCAAGAGGTGCAGTGTGAAATATAATTGCATTTTTATACAAGCACAGATGTTTGGTAATACTGAGGGATAAGCATTGGTCAGGGCACCAAGAAATCATAGTTAGATCCTACTAATGTCATAGCACTCCAAATTTAACATATTCATAGTGCAATATCCAATCCATTCAGTTCCAAACAAATAGTTTCCAGCAAGAATTGAGAGGTTAGATGATATAGCCTCTCACCTCCCTCAACTTATCTGGTAGGCTGAGGTAAAATCAGATTTTTAATGATTTATTTTGTCTATCCTGTTAACTAATTACACATCTGTGTTTGGTAACATTAGAGGCACACTAATCAAAAATGATGAGGGACTTTGTAAAAGACACTATTCATACGATTATATAGAGGTTCATGCCAATAATTTTGCAGGTATACATATCTGTCAGCAAAAAAAAACAATTTTTATTTATATAATGATGCTATTGCACAAAATATCCAAGACTTGTTACAGAGAAATATGAAGATTGGATGTCAAATCATGAGAAGCGGTTCAGAGAAAGATGTTGGGAAAAAGGGTTTTGAGAAGTTTTACAAACAAAGGACAGAGGAAAAGGTAAAGGGTTTAGGTGATTCCAGAGAACTGTGCTGAGGCAACAGATGACTCAATGTTTTGGCTAAAAATAAATAAGGATACATGGGCCAGTTTTGAAGAATGGATAAGTATGAAAAAGGTTGTGGAGTGGAAAATGTTGCAGAGGTTAGGAGGCCTAAAATCGTTCTGCAGGTTCAAGATGGGAGAGTAAGAATTTTAAATTGTACGTGTAAGGGGATGATGAGCCAGCGTAAGACAGCAAAGACATACATAATAAGAGAATCATACCTAGCATAAGTAATGCCCATGAATTAAATATGTGCCTCCTTTTCCAGCATGTAGAGCAATCTGTTGAACACATTTTCATTTATGCAACCAGAAACTTGGTGAATATTGCCGAATTTCTTCAATTTGTTTGCTTTCACATGTAATCTCATTTGCAACTGTATAGTGCTGGAAACAAAAGATGGAAAGCTGAAATAAACACAAAAGCAAAATACTGTGAATGCTTGATATCCAAAATAAAAACAAAGATATACTAGAAACACACATTAGAAAGTTGACAGTTACTGCAAAGAGCATTCACCAAACAAGTTTACAGTTAAAAAAGGCAGTTTTGAGTGCATTCTTTGGCTCTTATGTGCACTGTGGAACAGCAATACATTAGCTGAGCAAATCTGAAAATAAATGAAGGATCTAACAAAATTGCATGTGTAGAAGTAGCAGAATTCATTCTTATCAACAGAGAAGGTTCTTATAAATCATTTGTATAAATGAGCAGGCCTCCTCCTGACTCGACAAATTATTACAATGCCTCACCTCCCTTTTCATTACTGTTGTATTGATTTGTCAGCTGCAGAACCATGATTTATTAGGGTCTTTGAAGAAAGATTGTATTCATCCTAATAAATTCTTGCGTTTGCATTCATTGGCATACCATGAGTTTGTAGGAAACCAGTAAAATCAAATTTGATCTCAGACAGATTTCTACATTTTTACAAAGTACTGGTGCAAAGTTCTACTGCTACCTGGGTAAATACGTAGTTACTGAAGTACAAACAAAGTGCCTGAACACTTCCAAATCCATTCAGTTAAACAGCATAGGATCCCTTCTCTGTCATAACCAATCTTTTATTTCCACTGTCCATGATATAGTCAAATTGTGCCAGGCCTGGCAGATCGTGACAGAGAAACAACAGGCACAAAAAGACAAGGAAACCAGATGGAAAATGACATGGAAGCAGGTGGTGGCAGCACTTAAGGGTGTGAAGCTCCAACTTCAGAGATCTCAGTAGAAAGAATATCAAGCGGTTTAGTACAGTCTTTCTCTACATGCAGATCCATTAGTATTTACATAGACCCTGTTTGTCGTAATGTTTGCATATGAGTTTGTCTTATAACTTGATCCTGAGGTAATCATTCAAGAACCAAACTTCTACAAACAGTACAAATTCACATAACAGTATATAATTCTTTTTGTATTGATTAGACTTTATTAGCTTCCAACTTGGTTCTTGTGAAAGAACGCATTTCCATTTTGATAGAATTAGTTGGTCATATAATCTGAGCAAGAAATTAAGTAAATCATACTTTGCCATCCAGTTATTTCTGGAGGGCAAAAAAGTCTCAGCACAAAAATTAAGCCAGAATAAATTTTAAATTTCATCACTCTGGTCAGCAAAATAAAAGATTCGCATGATTGAGTGGCAAAGCTTCAGAAAGATGTTAGGTTAGAACATGAAGAAAGAACAAGAGTACTTATACATAAAATTTTCATATTTCAGTCGGTAGGTCAGGAAAAAATGCTGTCGTTGTGAAATTCAGCCTGGTGAGCATGAAAGTTCCAGTCTCTGAATGTCTTTTTTTTAATTCAGTGCATCCTCTTGCAAATCGTATTACTCCTGTTGCTCCCTCTCCCTCCAGCTGAGCTTGCCTTATCAATTACTATCAATTGGAAAGCATGGTTGAAGAAACCACACCACAAAAGTACACAGAGGACTGTTAATCCATCAAAGCATGCAAAGTATTTTAAAAATTCCAACTATATGCTCAACGGCATTTTACAGAAGCACAGGCCTCTCCTTGGACATGAGGATCAGGGACGTAAGCAGTTATTACAGACAATATAGACTCCATTACCAAGGTGCCCTCTGGACATGTATCTTACAGCAACGAAAGCTATAGGAATGTTAGACTTTCCTGAAATAAATAAAATCTGACAGATGTATGGACATTGACACTTGCAAACAATAAAATGTGTTATTGATCACCAAAAACGTGAATAATAATGACAGAAAGCTTTTTGTTTCTGAGAATTGACAGCATTTTTAAAGGGCCTTCACTCAAAGACATATATACAGTCAATGACCTCTGAACCTGTGGAATTCCTGTCATGCAAATAGTCAGCTTCTCTCAGTGATGTACTATATCCATTTGTCCCAATTAGTGATATGTTTAAAACAAATTATGTACAGCCAACTAGTTTATATAAAAAATATGAACTGTGGTGAAATCACATGGCACATGACAGTGGACTTCTTGTCTTATTAAGGTTAAAGCTCAGATTAAAAACATATTTGTAGATGTCTACGTGTGGGTATCTGGAGATGAGACTTAAATACCCCCAAGCACTCCTTATGGAATGTCTCCTTATCATCCTCCTCTTTGTTATCGTATGTGGTTAAGACGGATCATTATTGTTTCCTGTGATAAGTGTATTTGTAAAAACCAGCAAATGGCACCACAAGCAATGCCAGGATTAGTATCAAACTGTATCTCTGAAAAATGAGCTGTTCCAGGCTCTCACTAAAGTACCAGGCTCAAAGGAAACACCAGCAGGTTTTGCAACATTGAAACACAAATTCGCTGATCTATTGAAACATAAAGGTATATTGCTCAGAAGGAAGCTATTCATCTCATTAAACTCACTTATCTCTTCACTAAATCAAATTCCACTGTTGGCTATTAGCCTATATCCCTCCATTTTCAACTGCTTCTAACATTTACCCATTTTCCCTTCATTTTCTTGTTGTGTCGCTATCCCTTTCCTTGGCACTGTCCTGGCCTGGCTCTGGCTCAAACGTGTAAGTCATTTTTATCATTTTGACGTTATTCCTATGATGTTAAATACTGTAAGGGATTTTGTTTCTGATATAATTCTGACAGTTATAATACAAAGCATTTTATTTGGTTTTATCTCTCTTTAATTTGTCCTGAATATTAAAATCTAACCAGTTGGGAGGTGGGTCAGTGACTGGAACTTGTAACTGGGTGGTTTGAAGGTAAAGCTACATTGGAGGACAAGATCCTTTCGGGAGAAGATCCTGTCTTTGGAATATAACCAATATCTTTTAAAAAGCAAAAAAATTCTTTAACTAATACATTCTCCCAGACATGTGATCAAAAAGATGATTCATGAGATCAGGACACTTTTTTAACAGAATTTTGACTAGATAATAGCCTTCGGGTAGGGAGGGTGGGGTGAAGTCTGATGAAGAGACTACACTCTGAAAGCTCAGATAATGAAATGTGAGGCTGGATGAACACAGCAGGCCCAGCAGCATCTCAGGAGCACAAAAGCTGACGTTTCGGGCCTAGACCCTTCATCAGAGAGGGGGATGGGGTGAGGGCTCTGGAATAAATAGGAGAGAGGGGGAGGCGGACCGAAGATGGAGAGAAAAGAAGATAGGTGGAGAGGAGAGTATACGTGGGGAGGTAGGGAGGGGATAGGTCGGTCCAGGGAAGATGGACAGGTCAAGGAAGTGGGATGAGGTTAGTAGGTAGGAGATGGAGGTGCGGCTTGGGGTGGGAGGAAGGGATAGGTGAGAGGAAGAACAGGTTAGGGAGGCAGAGACAGGTTGGACTGGTTTTGGGATGCAGTGGGTGGAGGGCAAGAGGCTGGTTGTGTGGTGCAGTGGGGGGAGGGGACAAACTGGGCTGGTTTAGGGATGCGGTGGGGGAAGGGGAGATTTTGAAGCTGGTGAAGTCCACATTGATACCATTGGGCTGCAGGGTTCCCAAGCGGAATATAAGTTGCTGTTCCTGCAACCTTCGGGTGGCATCATTGTGGCACTGCACGAGGCCCATGATGGACATGTCATTTAAAGAATGGGAGGGGGAGTGGAAATGGTTTGCGACTGGGAGGTGCAGTTGTTTATTGCGAACCGAGCGGAGGTGTTCTGCAAAGCGGTCCCCAAGCCTCCGCTTGGTTTCCCCAATGTAGAGGTAGCCACACCGGGTACAGTGGATGCAGTATACCACATTGGTAGATGTGCAGGTGAACCTCTGCTTAATGTGGAAAGTCATCTTGGGGCCTGGGATAGGGTGAGGGAGGAGGTGTGGGGGCAAGTGTAGCATTTCCTGCGGTTGCATGAGAAGGCGCCGGGTGTGCTGGGGTTGGAGGGCAGTGTGGAGCGAACAAGGGAGTCACGGAGAGAGTGGTCTCTCCGGAAAGCAGACAAGGGTGGGGATGGAAAAATGTCTTGGGTGGTAGGGTCGGATTGTAGATGGCGGAAGTGTCGGAGGATGATGCTTTGTATCCGGAGGTTGGTAGAGTGGTGTGTGAGAACGAGGGGGATCCTCTTTGGGCGGTTGTGGCGGGGGCGGGGTGTGAAAGCTTGTGTTTTCATATATACCTGTTCGACTGTAACCTGGTGTTGTCTGATTTCTGACCTGGTCCACCCCAGTCCAACATCGGCACCTACAAATCCTACCTCAATTAAATATCTTCTTTTCATAAGAACTTAAGAAATACGAGCACATTGGACAATTCAGCCCCTCAAGCCTGCTCCACCATTTGATATGATCATGGGTGATCTCATGTCAGCCTCAACTCCATTATCCTACCCACTCCCCATAATCTTTCAACCCGTTCCAAATTAAAAATCTCTTTATCTCCCCTTTAAATTTACTCAATGTCCCAGCTTCTATCATACTCTGGATTAGTGAATTTCACAAATTCATGTTCCCTTGAGAGAAGTAATTTCTCTTCATCCCTGATTTAAATCTGCTATCCCTTAGCTTAAAACATTTCTTTCTCAGAATAAAATGGTTTATGAAAGAGGTCTTAAAAAGGCATTTCTTTTTCTAGAAGGGAGAGTATAATCTAAAACTAAAATATCCATTCTACATTTTCCATGGCTCCCATATGTGTTTAGCTACAAATGAAGGAATGCTTTAAAGAGAAGGAGGGGAATGTAAAAAGCATTGTATTAACTCTTGTGCAATGCTTGTACGTTCCAGATTGTGTTTTACATGGTAAGGATGAAGCAGCGGCAACTGATATTATTTTACATGTATTGCTGGGATTAATTCACAACTTAAGAAGCAACTCACACTCTTAAGAATTTTAAATTCAAAAATATTCCTTTTACGAATTACTACAATACCAAGCATTGAAAATAATATATCTTTAACACGTGTTAATATTTGCACTTTGAAGAATCACTTAAACTTAATCAGAAAAATCAAGTACAGATAAGCTAGGACTTCTCAGTTTTTTGGGTCTATGGCAATTCTTTCAAAGCAAGATCACCAGAAGCAGCACCGTTCCAACTGAGTAAATTCTAAATTTTCTTGCTTGTATTCAGACCTGACAGAAACTACTTGCATGATTCTAGCACTTATATTCCCTGGTACATACATCTAACATTAGATCTAACACCTAATCCATATATTAGATTTTCAGGGAAGATTTTATGACCTTCACAAAGGTGTGATTTTTATATCAATATAGCCAATAAATTGCTCCTTTTACTACTTCAATTATAGACCTCACTGAAGAACAATTAAACACTCTTGGACAAAAATTAATCTAGCTTGTAATAAATTTAAATGTTACGTGACACATTATAATGAATAACAAAACACCTTGTAGATTTATAACACAGTAATTGAATCTCAATTTCTAATAATATTAATGTCACCCAGCTTTTTTTATATAGTACCATTGATGAAGTTATCAGAATACCCTTGGTTTTCTTGCAGGTATCTGTACCAGGTGGCAAATATATTCTGTGGAAAATTACAAATAGTATTACATTGTGTTGATGATACCAGCTTCAATTAAACACCTAAAACTTTGCGTGCTGAAGAAGGTTGCTTATTTCCAATATGCCACTAGATGGAGACTGTGAACTAAGTTGTCCACTGACACAAACATTTCATTTTGCATTTGTTGTTCTGTGAAATACTTAAATTGCAAATAAAAGCACAGGAAAGAAACGAAAAGAGACAATACAAGTTAAATCTTAAAGGGATGAGAAGACAGAGATATTTAGAAATGGCAGTACAGTTTTAATGATATCTAACCCAGAAGCAGCATAGCAAGGTAAATTTGGATTTTATGCTTTTCACTGAGTTGAGGGCTTAGTCTATACAATAATCAGATACAGGAGCCGACTTAGGCCATTCAGCCCAAAAGGTCTGCTCCACCATTTGATCATGGCTTATGTTTTTCTTAAACCCACTCTCCTGCCTTCTCCCTGTAATCCTTAATCCCCTTAGTGACCAAGAATCTATTTATCTCGATCTTAAATACACACGATAATTTAGCTTGCACAGCCTTTTGCAGTCATGGGTACCACAGATTCACTGCTCCCTGCCTGAAGAAATTCATCCTCAATTCGGATCTTCCATTCTGAGGCTGTGCCCTTGGCTCCTAGTCTCTTCTACTAGTGGAAACATCTTCTCCATATCAAATCTATCCAGGCTTCTCAGTATTCTGTAAGTTTCAATGAGATCTTCCTTATCCTTCTAAACTCCATCGAGTACAGGCCCAGAATCTTCAACTGCTCCGAAAATGACAAGCCTTTCATTTTCAGAATCATTCTTATGAACCTCCCCTTGAAACCATTTTGACTCCAAAGCTAGCACATCCTTCCCGACAGACAGGGCCCAAAGCTGCTCACAATATGCTTCAAACTGCTTCAAATGAGGTCAGACTGGACCCTTATACAGCCTCAGAAACACATCCCTGTACTTGTATTCTAATCCTCTCAAAATGAATGTTAACATTGCATTTGCCTTCCTAACTGTCAGCTGAATCTGCATGTTAACCTTAAGAGAATCCAGAACTAGGACTCCCAAGTCCACTTGTGCTTCAGATTTCTGAAGCCTTTCTCCATTTAAAAAAAAATCTACACTTCTGTTCTTCCTAACAATGAGCATAACCTCACAATTTCCCACATTGCATTCTATCTGCGAATTTCCTAGTCTGTCCAAGTCCTTCTGCAGCCTCACCACTTCCTCAATACTATCTGTCCCTTCATCTATCTTTATGTCATCTGCAAATGTAGCAACAGTGGTATTAGTTCCTTCATCCAGATCGGTAATGTCTCACATAAATAATTATGGTCCTAACACTGACCCTGGCAGAACTCCACTGATCACTGGCTGCCATCCTGAGAAAGGCCCCTTTTTCCCAGTTCTGAGGAAGGGTCACTGGACCCAAAATGTTAACTCTGATTTCTCTCCAAAGATGCTGCCAGACCTCCTGAGCTTTTGCAGCAATTTCTGTTTTTGTTTCTGATATCCAGCATCCGCAGTTGTTTCAGTTTTTTTCTTTATCCTCATTCTCTGCCTTCTGCCAGTAGCCAGTCCTCTTTTCATGCCATTCCATTCGCCCATCCCACCATCTCAGATCATTGACTCAAAAATTGCACAGCCAATTAGCAACCCTTTGGTAGGAAAGTGGCCAATTAGAGATGCTAACAGAGTGGTTTTGACAGAGTGTCACATGGGTGAAGCATTATGCTGGTAATAAGAAGTCAGTTGTGGCTACACATTATTCAGAGTACAGTTAGGGTTAAATTTAAAACTCTAAATTTTATTTTATTTCAGGTTCAAAAGAAAGTTAAAAGACCCTCAAAACTCTTAACAGATGCTGCCACCATCACCAACAGAATCTCTCCCATCATCCTTGTGACAGGCCTTTCCTACCACCCCTGTGTGCCATCTGGGTTATATCTGCTGTAAAGCACTCCCAAATCTTTTTCATCCATTGTCCAAAAAAACCAGCAGTCAATTAAAAATTCTATTTTTTTTTAACAAGATAGCTTAATTGGTGATTGAAAAATGGTGGGCTGGCTTCCAAACTGTGGGCCCATTCACCTTATGGTATTTGAAACTGTGATGATGACATTGTATTGCTGAGCTAATGTCATCATGTTACATTTTTGTAGGGGTACGGCCCATCCATTTTACATCCATGAAATCCATATATTACAGAAGAGACCTCTTTGGGATTGTAAGACCAATTCTAGTTCCAGGGATTGCTGGTAAATCATTGAAATGTAAGACCAATTCTAGTTCCAGGGATTGCTGGTAAATCATTGAAATGAGTGAATGTTATCTAAAAAATATTGTAACAGACTATTAAACAGTGTTTAATTTCTTATTAGTTTGACTAGTGACCAGGCACTTGTTCATGCTGTTTCATCAAGTCTCCACTCTGTCATCAGTAAAGCCTAGAATGCTGAAAGCCAGGTGGCAGCAGTCTGTAACTGCCAACAAGTTTGAACAAGTTCCATGACAGCTGCCTCATTGCCTTCTTCAATTACATTCCAGCTTATCCAGGCTGTGGTAATTCAACAGGTCAGAGTAAGCCAATGTCTTTTTTTAGTCTGTTTTTTACTACTTTGTCTGCCAATGATAGATCATCATTCCACAGCACTCACTAAATGAATAGAGATCAGCAAGTAACTGTTGTGGATTTGGGAAGGCCAAAAAAGGTGAAAAATAAACAAGATCTTTGTGCTTGTCTTTGCCACTTCTTGTAAGCCATCAAAGCATATGTACTTTACTCATAACCTGTTATGAACATATTTAATTTAAACTGGTTGAAAGTTTATTTCTAACATCCAGAAGTTTGAAGACTTCTTGTTGCTGTTGGATTACTTTGCATGCTATGATAGCTAATAATGACGAACAATGTTTAGTTTTTTTTTAAATCAACTGAATATTTTAATTTAATTCTTGCATATGCAATTAACTAACCCAAATTAACCAAATAAAATCAATGTTTGGTTTAATAGCAAATGGGTATATGTATCAATACAAAAGTCTTTTACAAACTGACATGAAGTTGGAGGTTATTCAAGTTGCCTCACTGACATCAATTCTTTCAGGTTCTACCTTGCTAAGCATTCAGTATGTGGCTAGCAGCCGCCACCAAGGCACAGTGGGGAAAGACCACCGTATGAGACCCCTCGGCAGGAATGTAACAAGAGGCCCTATTCAGTAACTGGGCACAGCTGGTGCCTTCCCCAACTGGTCAGGGGGGGGCCAATGGTGACTGTGCGGGGAGACGACCGCCGGGATTTTCCCTTTGTTTTTGCTTTTTTCTTTTAGTTGGTGTACGTACCCCCGGGCAACCCGGAGCGGCTAGCGTGACTGGATGGGTGTGTAAATATGTTTTTTTTTGTATTTGCTACAAATAAAGTATATTTTAGATTACATTCCCTACAGTGTGGAAACAGTCCCTTCAGCCCAACAAGTCCACACCGCCCCTTGAAGCACCCCACCCAGACCCATTCCCCTATAACCCACACACCCCTGAACACTACGGGCAATTTAACATGGCCAATCCACCTAACCTGCACATCTGTGGACTGTGGGAGGAAACCGGAGCACCCGAAGGAAACCCACGCAGACACAGGGGGAATGTGCAAACTCCACACAGACAGTCGCCCGAGGTTGAAATTGAACCCGGGTCCCTGGTGCTGTGAGGCTGCAGTGCTAACCACTGAGCCACCGTGCCACCCCATAAATAAATAAAACTTTTCAATAAAAAGAAATTCAGTCTGTACTAGCTAGCAAAGGTGTCACCTGCCTTCACTTTTACCCCTTAAATTTCAATCTCATCTCAAATTATGTTTATGTAGTTTATATAATGAGTCAATATAATTATTATTTTGTTTCAACTGGAGTAAGAATGTCTGTGTACATGTTAACAACACACACCTTCTAGTCCAGAGGTATGGACCGTACAACCATGTCACATGGCCTCCTTTAATGCCTGAATATACTGTCCATTGAAAGGAATGTGGTTGCCTTCATCTCTTATAATTATCTCTAGTTTGATTTAATTGCTGATGTATTTAGGACCAGAATAAAGCTGAGCCATGCATAATTTGTCTGACTCGGTGCTCTACTAAAACAGGAGAATCTTACAAAAGCAAATTGGTACTTAATTACCAGCCTTTAAAATATAATTCTACCTTAATATAACCATGTGATTCTGATTAAGAAGTTTACAATTACATTACTTAGTCAATCATATATTTATGGATTGTGCTGACATACCTTAATTAGTACGAATAGAAGAATATGAAATTGTTTCAAATTGGCACAGTTTTAATACAAAATTGGCTCTTGACCTTGCTAACTTACTACAGTGACTATGATGTGAAATTAATCTGTGGTTTGTCTCATTACAGTAAAAATTTGCTCTATCAACTTACTTACATCTCCCAAGGGTTGAGAAAGAAATACTTGGTGAATATATTGATTGTTCTATCTATTTGATCACTTTTCTTTTGCTTGAGTTTCATTCTGTTCTTCAGTTCAAATCACATGGATGCATTTGTAACCTTCTGGTGAGGATCCTCAGTGAACAAAGCATGAAAATAATTACAACTGAAAATAATGACAACCGTGGCTATTAATTGCCCTAACACAAAATAGTTTAAACAGTTCTAAGCCAAGGATATTCACTTATGTAAACTCTAGACATTAGTACATTGTTTCATTTCCTAATTCTTTAATCCCTTTTTCTTGCCTCTCATTATCATGCTGCATCTTAATTACATGTCTTTGTGACATCTCAATTCTTCAAATGAATTTCTTTAAGCTTAGTGATAAAGGGGTATTGGATGGTCAAGTTGAATTGTGGCCTTTGATACTTTTTCCTGCATAGTTATGAGTTAAGAATTAGGCTTCATTGTCACATGTACTCAAGTACAGGGATACAGGAGTATAGTGAAAAGCAGACAAAGTCAACAGTCCCATGCCATCTTAGGTACAAGGTACCTAGGTACAAAATCTTAGGTACAAGTAGAAAAATAAAGAAATAAGTTAAAAGTACAACTCTCCACTTCTTCTCATGTAAATTAGTAAATAAAAAATAAAGGTAAGTGCAAAATTACAGTCCTTCTTTAGCCATGGGCTTGCAGTCATTCCACACTGGGCTTTCCCCACAAGGGCTTGCACTCCCCTCAAGGGCTCGCACTCCCCTCAAGGGCTCGCACTCCCCTCAAGGGCTCAATCTCTCTCCCATACTGGGCTGGATCCTTGCCCATGCTGCTGTAATCTCAAATCCATATTTCTGCCTACTTCTGAAAACTTTCAACCCCTTCCTAATGAGAATCATTCTATCTCTGCCTGAAGAATATTCAAGGCTCTGCTTCCACCAACTTCTCAGGAAGACAGCTTTGAAGACTCATGGCCAACTGAAACACCTAACTTCTATTTTAAGTGGATGACACTTATTTTTAAACAGTGACACCAAGTCGTAGATTCTGCCATATGAGAAATTAATCCTCTCCACATCTACCCTGTCAAGACACCTATTGATCTTACATGATTCCATCCAGTTGCCTCCTACTCTTCAAAGCTCCAGCAGAAACAAGCTTAACCTGCCCAACCTTTCCTCATATTAAAATCTATCCTTTCCAAGAACTGGTCTAGTGAACATTCCCTGAACTGTCTCCAATGTATTTACATCCTTTCTTAAATAAAGAGATCAATATTGTACACAGTACGCCAGATGTAGTCTCACCACTGCAGTGTATAACTGGTACATAACCTCCTTTTGTATTCAATTCCTTTAGTGATAAATAGTGACTTAACTGCTTGCTATTTCTTGATGGTTTGTTCCATTTCCCTTTACTAATTAGGATAACCCAAGCTGTCAGGCTTTTTCTATGTTACCCTATGTTACCTCTCCCTCTAAACCATATCTTAAGCATGTTGTCATTTACATATGCTGGAATGTAGTTGCTTTCTATAACTTCTGATGTGTTTCACTGGATCCAGTATGACTCCCATAGATGAAACATGTAATATTTGTTGTTTCTCTCTTAGCTGAACCTTTATCCTGAATTACACTGTTCAGTGTCAAATATAAGACCATAAGACGCAGGAGCAGATGTTAGGTCATTCAGCCTACCATTCAATCATGGCTAATAAGTTGCTTAACCCCATTCTCCCACTTTCTCCCCATAACCCTTGATCCCCTTGACAATCAAGAACCTATCTATCTCCATCTTAAATGTACATAAGCAAATTCCTCTCTTCTGTCTTCTTTGATTTTTCCCATCATTAAGGTCACCTTATTTTGTTGTGTTGTCATTTTGAAATTTTTGAAATCTGACTATTTTCACTAATCAACATCAGCATTGCTCTTCTTCAAAAATTCTTTCAGCATTTCTTCCACTAGCTGATCATAGAATATATGATATTTTTGTAAACAAAGGACTTTGGGAAACAGATGCAATTTCATGAGCGATAATGAGAACTGCAGATGCTGGAGAATTCCAAGATAATAAAATGTGAGGCTGGATGAACACAGCAGGCCAAGCAGCATCTCAGGAGCACAAAAGCTGACGTTTTGGGCCTAGACCCTTCATCAGAGGGTCGAGCAGTTTCAAGGCCGAAGAGATTACAAGAGAGCTGCAAAGGGAGAGAGATTCCCTGAGGTTGGTCCGGAGGGAGGAGGGTAACTTCTTCAGGTTAGGCATCCCTGGAAGAGGCTTCGCAGTGAGGTTAAAATTGTATCAGAGATAATGGGAACTACAGATGCTGGAGAATTCCAAGATAATAAAATGTGAGGCTGGATGAACACAGCAGGCCAAGCAGCATCTCAGGAGCACAAAAGCTGACGTTTCGGGCCTAGACCCTCTCTCTGATGAAGGGTCTAGGCCCGAAACGTCAGCTTTTGTGCTACTGAGATGCTGCTTGGCCTGCTGTGTTCATCCAGCCTCACATTTTATTATCTTGCAATTTCATTAGCGATGTTATTACATAATTGTTTGTAAACACAGGTAACCAGGAAGACATAAGCACCATTCCTCCATTTTAGAATGCTCAGCTTGATTTCCTTCCTCTTTTTCTGTTCCAATAACCAAAATTCCAACTTGGTTATTCCCTCTGCATCCCAGCTTGCTGGCTTCAATCTCCATAATTGAGATCCCCAGCTTCCCTCCCACAGCAGCGGCCTCTGGTAGCCACTACTGACTTTTATTAGGACCGTCCATGCCTCATACCTTTGACTGGCTTCAGCACTCATCCCTGACTGATATCTGACTGATAGCTATGCAGCTCCCATCTGACCTCCCATGAAACCCCAGATGGGTTCCACTAGGCCACAGAGCTAACTGGGTCTCACTCCAGACCCGGTGCCCAGGCTGCTCTGATTGGTAGACTGACGAGGCCTCTGAGACCCTGCACTGATAGCAGAAGATTTTCTTAACTTCCTGTCCCAAGACCGCCTACTGCAGGCTGTTTCCTCTTGACCTGATGGAGGAGTACTGTTCCTAGATGTTGAGATATGGCCATTTGATGAATGCGCAGTGTGTTTGCTATGTACGTAGATGTCAGTGCAGATGTCAGATCGAGGTAGCACTGTGACATACAGCAAAATGTCCACACCCTTGCCAAATCATTGCTGCCAAGCATGACAAGCAACCTGGCTTTGTGCATGTACTAAACAGCAAGGCCAGACAGAAAAACGGTGAGCATATAAACTCTAGCTGAGGGCAAATGTTAAAAGGCAAGGCAAAGCATGACATTGGCAAGGCAGGTATGCTGTAAGCATCCAAATAGGCACAAAGTGAATGAGCGCTAGTATAGCAAGCAAAGCTCACTG
This sequence comes from Stegostoma tigrinum, assembly GCF_030684315.1. NCBI lineage: Eukaryota > Metazoa > Chordata > Chondrichthyes > Orectolobiformes > Stegostomatidae > Stegostoma > Stegostoma tigrinum. The sequence goes on from NC_081369.1 coordinate 35,039,385, forward strand.
AGGTGCGCTCTGGTCAGATTCATGAGTCAGGTCCCTGTCCCCGCACACAAAATGTTCTGGCAGTACCGTTACAACGAAAGGTGCCACTGCACTCCAAAGTGCAGAACTGAAGTTCAGAGAAGTGTGGTTTGTGAATCAAAGATGTGCCTTAACAGTGCAGTAGGTTGGCACATGTCCAATGACAATGTCTTTTGACTGGATGTGAGGGGAAGTGCTGCCCATGGAATGTCATGAGATCTTGGTGACTGGTGTCTAAGGTATTGTAGATCAATCTAATCCAAGTGGACAGCAGCAGTTCAAGAAGGCAGCTTAGCACCATCATTCTGAGGGCAGCTGGGAAGGGCAATAAATACTGGCCCCGCCAGCAATGCACCCACATCTTATAAATGAATTTTAAAGATAAGATCTGGAGGAGATATCGAGAACGGAAGTAGCTAGGTAACAATTCTGACTTTCAGTTCAGACCTTTTAACCTCTATCTCGCAGTGGGAGAATGAGAAACTGCACATTCAAGAAGGATGATTAATGTTGCTAATGTTAATGCATGATAAAGATTGCAAATTGTTTTTCACCACTCACTATAAAGAATCTCATTTTGTCATTCAACACCTGGTTGGAAAATGGGACATTTTGTTCTGGACATCTTTGCTGGCAAACTCACACAATTCTATCAAATTTCTCATCATTGTTCATATCATCTAGGAGCTAGGGAGATTCCATATGTAGACAGGTATTGATTCAAATGTTTCCATTTCTGTTAATCAGAAACTGATCAGCAAGAAGTCAAGGAGGCCATGGATATCAGGATGTAGAGCATCAGGATATATGTCTGCAACAACATTAAGTGCAATAATTACTCTTTGACAGTTAGCTGATTAATGTAGCACCATTTTCTCTCTTTACTTCTGCTTTACTTCACAATCTGTACCAAATATACAGCTGGACTCAACCTGTCTACCGCAAGAAATAGTCCTTTTCATTTTGAATCAAACACACTTTCCTTTTACTTAAAATGAGTGTTGTGTCTAAATCTCCAAATTCACATTTACAAGATCTTTCTTTCGCATCAAAATATTATTGATTCTCTTTTTTGAAATCCTTTATCAAGTAATAATTTACTATTGCTACTCATTCCACCATATCTGAAGAATTTGGAACTGCACAATTCTTATGATACAGGACTTCTTGGTGTCAGTGTTAAATGGCCTGGTGACCTTATGAGTCTGCCTGCACTGTCTGATAAGGAGAAACTCCTGTGCTTTTGTAACGTGTTGACCATTTGGCCATGAGCACAATAACAACCTGTCAGCCGGTTGAGCTGGAACACTGCATAGCCTTATTGACTAACAAAGCATAAGCAAGGTGAACCACATCATTAATTTTAAAAATCTTTTCTGGAAAATACATCCTCACACACTGCTTCCTGTAAAGCATCCCTCAGTTCCTCCGTCCCCATCATATATGTTCAGATGTAACACCTGCCCATTTACCTCCTCCCTCCCCACTATCCATAGGCCCAAACATACCTTCCAGGTAAAGCAACACTTCACCTGCACTTCCCAGATTCTAGACTACTGCTCACAAAGTGGTTTCCTCTATCCGGGGGAAACGAAGTGTGGACTTGGTTATCGCTTCACAGATCAACTACATTCTACTTGCAAAAAGGACCCTGAACTACCTGTTGCCTGCCACTTAAACGCACCACCCTGTCCCTGGCCAACATCTCTGTCTCTGCTTGCTGCTGTGTTCCAGTGAGGTTCAACGCAAGTTGGAAGAACAACACCTCATTTTCCGCTTGGGGACCCTACAGCCCTCCGGATTCAATATCGAGTTCAATAATTTTAGGGCCTAATCTTCAAGTGCCTACCCCACACACCAGGCCTTGTTATCACATAGCCTGCCATTACACACTAGCTGTTGTTAGTCACTAATAGTCCCCATTAACAACTATTCACCCTCTCATCCTGATCATTATCAACTCTGTCTGTCCAACTGTTTTTCTCTCTCTTTGGGCTCTGTCCTATCATTTACTCCCTACCCCATCCCCCACCCTATTTTCTGTATATAAGCTTACGCTTTCCCAGCCACCATCAGTTCTGAGGTAGGGTCACCAGACCCGAAAAGTTAACTCTGTTTTTTCCTTCACAGATGCTGTCAGACCTGCTGAGCTTTTCCAGCAACTTTGTTTTTGTTCTTGATTGACAGCATCTGCAATTCTTTTGGCTGTTTTTAAAAAAATCCTTTATCAGGTGAGGAGAATTAATATAACTTAACTGCCTTCAGATATGTAACATCAAAATTGACTGTCTAATAAAAAGTGATCTGGAGCATTAATTTATTTTAAGAGATCTAACATAATTTGGATTAACAGAAAGTACTGGCACTTATGGGAAACATCAGAATGGAGGATAGAGTTCATGGTCTAAAGTTGTTGAACTCAATGTTGAGTCCAGTGAAGTGACTAATTGGAGTTGAGGTGCTGGTCTCCCATATTACATGGTTTCCATTAAAACATTGCAATAAGCTGAGGATAAAAACAGTGGAAAAGTGTTTTATCTCTACTGAATCCCTATGAACAACCCGGACTTTCCAGTTGCATACCATTTCAATTTTCCATGTTGCTTTCATGCTCATTTCTGTATCTTGCTTTCAGACAGAACTAACTTTGCTAATTCTGCTTTAATATCTGTTGTGGGAAAACACTTTACTGCTTTACTAACACCATTATTCTTTTTGACTTTTGTTTTATTTGACTCACTCACCCTCTGATGTATCACTGACCTTCCCTTTTCTTCCAACTGACACCCACCCTTTTCTCAAAAGCACAAAATGCATCATTTTTCTATCTTTCTTCAGTCTGAAAAAGAATCAAATTTGAAATATTAACTGTTTGTCTCTTCACAGAAACTGCCAAACCTGCTATTTTTTTCCAGCTCTGTCTGTTTTGTTTCATTACTAGCAGTATTTTGCTTTAGTCCCTGTTTTATGATTGCTTCCTCATGATTCATGCTAGAGCCAAGGCTAAAATTTCAATGTCCGGTGAAATCCTTGTGGAACTCTTGAGTCACAATATGTAACTTCTGTTGACTTGCCTGTACATTAACACAGACAACAAGCACACTTTTTAACTGAATGATTGCTGCTCTAATGAAATTTATTCTAATCTTTGTATTTCCTTATTGTTGAGTCACACAAGGACTCTGATCCCTGATAGAACATGTAAAGTTAACTTTTCCCAGCCTTGACTAAATAAATCAACATTATTACTTGTCATAAACATTAATTATAACCTAACTCCACCCTACTGCAAGCACCCAAGCCCACTGCTGTGTATTTTGAATTAGCTCTTCATTTAGCACACATGGATTAAGCATGAAACATGAAGTAATAAAAAATCCCAAATTTTACATTTTTTTTAGAAAGCATCTTCTACAATGAAATTATGTGTACTTTTTAAAGTAGACGTTCTGGGAGGCACCCAACTGTTGACAATACTCTATCAGAAGATCACTGGTGGTAACTGAATACATCAAGTGAGACCTGAATTGTCCTTCTGTATTAACTTACTCCAATTAATAAAACCCAAATGGCAGATATAAGCATAGAAGCTATCTGTAACTCATAACAAACTGAATTTTGTCTTAGCTCTTACATGTTTCTACATGCTGTAAACCCAGAGTTCAGAAAATTTAAAGTTAAACAAAAATAATCTTAGTTTTAATTTCTGTTTCTTTTCTTGCTGAATGAAAGTAACTTGGTTCTGTGTATAACCATTTTCTGTGTAAAACATTCCAAGGCACTCCCTGGGAGATTATCAAACAAAACTGGAAGTAATACCAACCACCCCAGCAAACCGAGGTTTATAAATAACAAGAGGAACAGAACACCAACACTTCACCAGAGATGCACTGATGACGTTACCTAGCATGGTAACAAACATCTGCAATCAAACACACTGGCTCAGCAAGCAAGTCTATAACTTCCTCCACAACCCGAGCTATAAATCTTCTCAAAAACTTTACATTATCAAACAAAATCTGATCCATGATGAAGGATTGTTCAAGCAGATAACAAAAAGTTTGGTCAAAGAAGCGGGTTTTAAGGGGAGTCCAAAGGAGGAAAGAAGGCTTGAGACATTTAAGTTCCAGAATATAACTAAAGGCAAGACCATCTAAGGGTATGTGATGTTTCCGAGGCTAAAGTCGGAGCAGAGCAGATTTCTCTCTAGAAAAAAAGTGGAAAGGGACAAAGATGCAGAAGCATGAAACTACGTCTGTTATCCTTTGAAGACAAATTTCCAATATGAAAAAGAAAATGTTCACATATATGGTACCTTTTAGAACCTCAGATCATCCCAAAACACTTTGTACACTCAATTAATTCTTAGGAAGTACATTCAGTTATGAAGTAGTTAGTCAATATCTCTAAAGCAAGTTCTCAGAAGGAGCAATAGGGAAATTACAGGCTAGTAGGAAACTCCAGGCTAGTTAGTTCAACATCTATGTTAGAGAAAATGCTTGAATCTATTATTAAGGAGGTTACAGCAGAGCACTCGGGGAAAGCCGTACACAATCTTGGCCTCCTTATTTAAGAAAGTATACTAATCTATTGAAGCAATTCAGAGAAGGTTCATTCGACTGATGACTGGGATTTCTTTTTATTCATTCACGGAATGTTGTCATTCCTGGTTAGGCCAATATTTATTGCCTATCCCTAATTCCACAGATGGCAGTTAAGAGTCAACCACATTACTTTAGGTCTAGAGTCACCTGTAGGTCACAACCAGGTATAAACGGCCAAGGTCCTTTCCTGAAGGAATTCTATTCAGCAAGATAGAAGGGCAGTCTTATGAGGAAATTTTAGGCCTCTATCCATTAGAGTTTAGAAGAATGAAAGGTGATTTTAATTAAATATATAAGGTCCTGAGATGCATTACCAGGATTTACAGGCTGGCAATCAACCTGCTAGGCCACATTATGAATGTATCTTCCATGGTTAATAAGCCCTGGCATGTAGCTTCTGACCCAAATGCTCACCTTGAAACCTCCTAGAACTAAGAGGCACAGTTTAAAAGTTGGGGGTTTCCTGGTTCAAACAAATGAAGAGAACTTTATTTTTTTTTCTCTCTCTAGAGGTGCTTTACTTGTAAGAGGCAGAGGTCATTGAATATTTTAAGGCAGAGATAGGTAGTTTTGTGATTACCAATGATCTCAAATAGTATCAGACTTAAGCAAGAATGTGGAGGTGAGGCTTTAATAAGACCAGCTATGATCTTATGGATTGTCAATATGGGCTCAGTGAACTAAATCACTTACTCCCTCTCCTAATTCATTTGATCTTTAATTTAATGACTAGACTAATAGAAAACTCCAGGCTAGTTAGCTTGACATCTGTACTAGGGAAAATGCTTAAGTCTATTATTGTAGAGGTTTCAGCACAGCACTTAGAGAATGCTGTACATTTTTAAGATATTTGTTGACATACTTCAGCACATAAAATTATTCCAAGTACCAATAGGTTTACCATTAATAATGATCACTTTTATTATTGAAAGTTAACATTAAAAGAAGTAAACAACTGTACAAGCAATCTTCAGAATGCTGCTCCTCAGGAAATTCAGACTCTATCTGTCTGGTGTCAAGCAGAGGATGGCTAGAAAACCAATCTCAAGCAGCCTAAAAACTATCTCTCTCCAATTATATGTCCAGGTTAATATAAAGGTTGTTTTATAAACTGTTGTGGTAGCCTCCCTACCTCTGAGCTGGAAGGCCCAGGTTCATGTCCCACCTGCTCCAGACACATACCATAACATCTCTAAACAGATTGATTAGAAAATAAACAACACCGTTCAAGGAAATAATTTTTAAAAATGACTATTGTGAAGGGGTAGTAGAAACTGCCGATGCTGAAGAATCTGAGATAACAAGGTGTAGAGCTAGGTGAATACAGCAGGCCAAGTAGCATCAGAGGAGCAGGAAGCCAACGTTTCGAGTCGAGACTTTGGGTTCATCCGGCTCTACACCTTGCTACCTCTGAATATTGTGAAAATGTATGTGGCTGCTTACAGAAATGCTCAGAGTTAAGAATTAATGTGACAATGTATTCCCACAATATATTTATGACTTGCAGTTCCTTCTGTTTTAAGCTATTATTTAATCCAACACACTAATGCAACTGTTTGAGAGACATATAAATAGATTAAACTATTCAAATAATTCAATAAAAAACGAAGGAAACAAAACACAGGCAAGAATTGTCAAATCATTTGTAGCTTTCAGGAAACTTTGAACAGCAGCCTGGGAATGAAGAGAAGTCTGCCAAACAAGTTGAAATCAATGGGGAAATAGTCTTAACCAGTCTGGTGTATGCATGCAGGACTTGGACTGTGCACAACCATATGAGAAGCTCAATTACTTTCATTTTCTGTAGGTCCGAACTTAAGAATTAACTTTAAGTATTACAGTGGCCATGGTGTTGGGCAGTCTTGTGAGGTCCTTAGAATATGATAGATGCGTAGATGGGTGCTGCTGAGAGGGGAACTAGGTTATCAGAGTAAAGAGTTAATCTTAGTCCCAGGCCATGACTGTTGGGATAAACCTCAAAGAGGTTACTTAAAGCTGAGTACATTTAAGCAGGATAATAAAATATGAGGCTGGATGAACACAGCAGGCCAAGCAGCATCTCAGGAGCACAAAAGCTGACGTTTCGGGCCTAGACCCTTCATCAGAGAGAGGGTCTAGGCCCGAAACGTCAGCTTTTGTGCTCCTGAGATGCTGCTTGGCCTGCTGTGTTCATCCAGCCTCACATTTTATTATCTTGGAATCTCCAGCATCTGCAGTTCCCATTATCTCTGATACATTTAAGCAGGTATGTGATTGTTCCAAGAATGGCACAGTGGCTCAGCAGTTAGCACTGTTGTCTCACAGCACCAGGGACCTGGGTTTGATTCCAGGCTCAGGTGACTTTCTGCACGCAGTTTGCACATTCTCTCTGTGTCTGTGTCTGTGTGGGTTTCCTCTGGGTGCTCTGGTTTCCTCCCACAGTCCAAGGATGTGCAGGCTAGGTAGATTGGCTTTGCTAAATTACCCATAGCGTTCAGGAATGTGTAGGTTGAATTAGACTGAGTGGGATGCTTTGAGGGTCAATGTGGACTTGTTGGGCCGAAGGACCTGTTCCCACACAGTGGGGATTCTATGAAGCTACTTGAAGTTGCAGGCTAAAAACTGAAATCACAATTGATTAAAATCTAGCAAGCTGCTGGTCATAGGGATTCTTAAATGAGCAATGTTTAAGTGGTATTTGAGGCACTGTGCCAGGAGTGTGTTTTGGCTACTATACAAAAACTGTTTTGCATTTTTTCAATTCACAAAAGAGTGTTGTATTAATGAGATTATTGTCTGTTTCAAAATCTTTGAAATTGTACTATAAGTAGATAGCTTGGATTATTCCATTTTATCTTAATTTCTTTTGTTAATAAACTTGTTTTATTGTTTAAGCAAAATCAGCAGAATCCTGTGTTTAAGTTTCATTGAAAGACAAATTGTTAAAGGCAAAACAAATTCAAATATGATCTAAGATAACAAGGTGTACAGCTGGATAAACACAGCAGGCCAAGCAGCATCTTAGAGCAGGAAAGCTGACGTTTCAGGCCTTCATCAGAAATGGGGGAGGAGAACTAAATCAATAGGGAGACTGAGAGGCGAATCTGTCAAGCCAGGTTCCTGTCTGGGATCTGGCTTGTCCGGTCATAACATCGGCTGTAATTATATTGTTGGGTGGTGTTATATAACCAGAATGCTCATACTCGCCTGCCAATGCAAATGTTCTGTAGAGTGTCTGATTCTGTGGTTGCTCTTCTGGCAGTCAAAGGGAACGTTACCTGTGAAGGTTTCAGTTAGACATTTTGGCATCAACTTCACATCTTGGGAGATGCTTGCCCAGGATCATTGCGCCTGAACCAACTAAATAAAAGATAGTTCAGCCTCCCTCGAAAGGAAGTCTAGAGAGGAAACCTCAGTAGCATTAAACAAATTAAAAGGCAAACGTGTTGTCGACATTAAGGCCAGTAGATAAAACTGGTCTGGACACCAGAAAATTTGGTCTTTATGAAGCTAATATTGAATTTCGTTATGAAACCAGTATTACTGGTAATTGTACAATCATACTGGTCAAGGTGCACTATAGGCTAAAGTGCACTCAAAATGCACATTATGGTACCACTCTGTCTGCAGTGAGTTTTGCTGTTTGTGGTGCTCGATGTAGGTGCTGTCCTGATGCATCCTCCATATTTTACTGGGGTCAATGGGAATGGTTGGTGGTGCAGCTGAATGAGAGTGCATATAACATCAACAAACGTTTAATAATTTGAAAGGTATTTTTATTGGGAATGTAACTGAAAGTGCACAGCCAATATACAAAAGACAATTACTAAAAGGAATGGTGATGTGGCACAATTTGCTCCCACCCAAACTGGATCACAGCATTGCCTTTTATGGATCTGTTCAAATCTTGTCTTTTCTGAGAGAACTGCTGACTTTGGCTTGGTCTTTGTTGACCCTTCATTGGGGATCACTTTAAAATGTAGTTGGCAGCTAAAGCAAGCTACGGATGGTTAGGGAAAGAAAGGGAGAAATATGAATCATCAGCAGCTACATAATTAAAAACCATTGTTATTTGTGATGGACTCATCTTTAACACTTACCTGGAGAAAGTGGAGGTTGTGGATTGGGAGAATTATTCCCATTTATAAATAGTACCTTGGAGCTTCACACAGCTGAAACTGGGGTTTTTACAAGCACTGAGTTCACCTTTGAAACAAGAACAGTTTCCTATTGCAGCATCATTATCTGCAGTTGCACCTGTTAGGGGAAAAGACATAGCAGTTTTCTACCTCGGAGGTCTGGAAATTATGTTCACTAGACTTGGATAAAGTAAAAACACACAGATGAAATTCTTTGGAGTTAGAAGACTGTTGACAGAATACCATCCTTACACCACCTTTGTAATACTAGAGGTGCTTTACAAACCACAACTTGGTAGAATGAGAGTGAGAATAATTAGTATCTCATTGATGGGAATAAAGAAGGTCTCTGATTAGGGACCAGATTCTCTATCTGTGCCAGTTGATGGAGGCATGGAGTCCTCAGCCACCTGCATCAATTTGGGCAGTACATGCCTAGTGGGATCCATTCTCAATGGTGGTCATACTACAACAGGAGATAGAAAAGGAAACTTCTTTATTCTCTTCTTACCCAATGCTATGCTGCGATCTGAAGAAAAAAATTAAAGTAGCAATCAATGTTTCCACGGACCAAATGGCTTTAGCAGCTCGAGAGTTCCTCCTCAATGTGGCAATAACGGTCCTACAGCTGGTCTGTTCTGGCCTGGAGGTAACGAACAATGTTATGGTCTCCTGCAGCTTACAGTTCGGGAGGCCACCACATTCTGCATGAGGACTTCCATTTCTACCTTGATCTGTCCAACGGGCTCTGCAACTGTTCTTTCGGGGTGCTCTCTGTCCCGCCTCCCTTGTCCTTCCATCAACAAACAGAAATTAGGGATTAGGCAGTTGGCACCATGATGAGTTATGTAGTTCCGTACACCATGTGATCTCTGCAGTTCAGCAGTACTATATCTCAAATTTGTAATACTTTTGAAAAATTGAATGATTAGTTTGAGTGTGTGATTTGGTTCCTCTAGTGGCCTCCAAAGTGCTCTTCACCTGTATGGTACTGCCCAGACTAGGAGTATCATCGGCATTTTCTGATTCCACATATTTATCCTAGATGTGACAACTTCAGCAGTCTGTGATTAGCCCTTTCTGCCCTTATCTCTTCAGGAGACTCTTGAGACAAGATGCAGAGAATAGATATAAACTGTTTCATTGAACAATCAGGCTTACCTGCAAGCTACATGATTTTTGCTTTGTAAGTCATCAGGATTCCATACGTATCCCTTAAATTTACACTGTTCTGACTTTCTGATGCTCACTCCATCCATTGATCCAAATACCAGGCTGGGATAGATTGCAGCTTAAATGTTTTAATGTTCTTCTGAATGGACACAATCCTGGATAGCTCTGCATTGCAGCTATAACTACAATATCTAAAAAGTTGAAAATACAGGAATTACATTATTGCAACTGACTAGCAGTTCCAATTAAAGGCTTAAACCCCAGCTTCATAATGTTCCCTATCCCCCAGTGTACCTGATCCTATAGTTCAATGCAGCCAGGATCAAGGAGAAGTACAATGCCCACTCACCATCAATTCAAAATAGTTTGAAGATCTAGGTCATTAAAATGTAATGTCTTCATTGTTTTAAGATTGCAGCTGACAAAGAGAGTATTGATCACTGACAGATAACTAACAATTGCATATGCATTTATATAAGCGGGCACGAACATGAGCATGATGTGAATGGCTGTTGACATTTCCATACATGGAAACATGTTGGCAATAGTATAGAATTCCTCAATCATCATTCTATTTTTATTTTGTTGTTTAATTAACCCATTCAAACACAAACCTCTGGAGTGAGGTCTACTTGAGACCGGGTCTGGGTCCAAAATTAGGAATAATACCACTGCATCACAACAGCCATCAAATCTTAACTCTATAAAATGAAAAAAAATGGCCATTTCGGGTTGAGTGCCCCTTCTAAGCCCCTCATCCCAAAACGTTAAATCTGATTTCTCTCCATCAATGTTGCCAGATCTGTTAAGCTTTTCCAGCAATTTCTTTCAGTTTTTATTTAACACAATGAACATGTTACTTACATGTTTTCATCTGGGGTTTGATCCAATCACAAAAGAGGACTGCATAGAGGTTGGGGAGGTGAATAAGCTGTGAACATTGTTAGTGACAGGGCAGGACCACAATATGTGGGGGCTTTGGGGTGATACATCAAGTTGGGGAATTAGAGGTGCTGGAGATCTGGGGATGGGGAATCACACACAGGAGGTGCGAGGGTTTGAATTGGTGATACAAGCCATGAGGGTGGGGTGTCAGGGGAAACTTTCAGGGTAGCGGGGAAGCAGGAGATTCAGGAGCTGTGAGAGCGGATATTGGAAGAATAGGCTGTGACAGTGGTTATTGAGTTTTGAGGGTGATGGGGAATCAGCTTTCTAAATATGAAACAAAGACAAATGAAGTAACAAATATAATGGTGAAATTGATTACCGAAATTATACATAAGCAAGCACAATGATGTAAACAGCATGACATTAGTACACAGTAATATCATTCCAGTAATATCATGAAATGTCATCAAAGGTATTGGTGCCTGATTTCTGACCAAAAGAATGACCAGTATTAAGGTCAGAGCAAAACCACTATGGTACCAGCTTTTGTAAGGGCTCCATATCAGGCCAAACTAGTTATTCCTTCTGAGAAAGCATGTGAGAGGCAAAGAGAAAGCGCAGAGAAAAGAAATCCCAAGTCAGCAATCCATCCAAAACTGCAATAGAACCTGTGGGCACACACTAGTCTTAGCTACCAAATACGTTGAACCATCTTTGTCCCAAAGGATAAACAATGGCAAAATGAGATATAATCAAAGAGAGAAACTGATTTTTAAAAAAAGTAATACAAACACTGACTGCAGAAGGTCAGTGCAAATTGAGAATGGGCATTTACAAAGCAGGCATTCTAAAACGGCTGGGAAAGACCACAGACCATAAAATGTGAGGCTGGATGAACACAGCAGGCCAAGCAGCATCTCAGGAACACAAAAGCTGACGTTTCGGGCCTATACCCTTCATCAGAGAGGGGGATGGGGTGAGGGTTCTGGAATAAATAGGGAGAGGGGGAGGCAGACCGAAGATGGAGAAAAGAAGATAGGTGGAGAGGAGAGTATAGGTGGGGAGGTAGGGAGGGGATAGGTCAGTCCAGGGAAGATGGACAGGTCAAGGAAGTGGGATGAGATTAGTAGGTAGATGGGGGTGCGGTTTGGGGTGGGAGGAAGGGATGGGTGAGAGGAAGAACCGGTTAGGGAGGCAGAGACAGGTTGGACTGGTTTTGGGATGCAGTGGGTGGAGGGGAAGAGCTGGGCTGGTTGTGGTGCAGTGGGGGGACGGGACGAACTGGGCTGGTTTAGGGATGCGGTGGTGGAAGGGGAGATTTTGAAACTGGTGAAGTCCACATTGATACTATTAGGCTGCAGGGTTCCCAGGCAGAATATGAGTTGCTGTTCCTGCAACCGTCGGGTGGCATCATTGTGGCACTGCAGGAGGAAATGCTACACTTGCCCCCACACCTCCTCCCTCACCCCTATCCCAGGCCCCAAGATGACATTCCACATTAAGCAGAGGTTCACCTGCACATCTGCCAATGTGGTACACTGCATCCACTGTACCCGGTGTGGCTTCCTCTACACTGGGGAAACCAAGCGGAGGCTTGGAGACCGCTTTGCAGAACACCTCCGCTCAGTCCGCAACAAACAACTGCACCTCCCAGTCGCAAACCATTTCCACTCCCCCTCCCATTCTTTAGATGACATGTCCATCATGCACCTCCTGCAGTGCCACAATGATGCCACCCGACGGTTGCAGGAACAGCAAATCATATTCCGCCACCCTGCAGCCTAATGGTATCAATGTGGACTTCACCAGTTTCAAAATCTCCCCTTCCCCCACCGCATCCCTAAACCAGCCCAGTTCGTCCCCTATCCCACTGCACCACACAACCAGCCCAGCTCTTCCCCCCCACCCACTGCATCCCAAAACCAGTCCAACCTGTCTCTGCCTCCCTAACCGGTTCTTCCTCTCACCCATCCCTTCCTCCCACCCCAAGCCGCACCCCCAGCTACCTACTAACGTCATCCCAACTCCTTGACCTGTCCGCCTTCCCTGGACTGACCTATCCCCTCCCTACCTCCCCACCTATACTCTCTCCACCTATCTTCTTTTCTCTCCACCTTCGGTCCGCCTCCCCCTCTCTCCCTATTTATTCCAGTTCCCTCTCCCCATCCCCCTCTCTGATGAAGGGTCTAGGCCCGAAACGTCAGCTTTTGTGCTCCTGAGATGCTGCTTGGCCTGCTGTGTTCATCCAGCCTCACATTTTATTATCTTGGATTCTCCAGCATCTGCAGTTCCCATTATCTCCAAGACCACAGAACCACAGACCATCCTCGTTACCAAGACAAACGCAGCCCCTCCCCTTTCGATCGCACGTTCCGTGACATGTCCCGAGGACGGTTATCGCGAGATCCCCGCTCCGAGCATGCGCGGTAGTGCTGAGTGGTGGCATTTTGTTCGGAGGGAGGCGAGCGTGGAGCTGGAGGTGAAAGGAGGAGTGATTTCACTCTGTTCTTCGGTCAGTGGTGCGGCTCGGCTGATGTGGTCTGGCGTTAGCGCGGCATTTTGAGGGCGTACTCTGTATGCCCCGCACTCCTTCCCCTCTGTAAAGGGCACAGGGACCCCCCCGTGTCGTGGTCTCACCGCGGCCTGTGGCTGGCCGTGAGGGATGTGCGGTCTGTGGGGATGGAGGTGGTGACAGGCTGGGCATTCACAGCGTGTGCACCCTCCCGTTAGGCTCCAGAAACAACTAAATACAAAAACATTCCCCCATTTCAGCATTAATCTGATCGTTTTGACTTACATCTTGACTGCACTTTGTTTTCTGATCGGAGTTTACTTTCCGCTGAAAGTTACTTTCTGGTTTTGAAGTATATCCTGCCATGTTGGCGGCAAGTAAATCCTGTCCGTAACTTGTAATTCACATTGAGCTTAGGTGTTTAAACTTCCCATAACTTCAGTTGTGACAATTGCATTTAGTTAAGAAAAGAAATTGAATATTGTTTTTGAAATGTGGCATTGTCAGTTCCTGGGTCAGTCAGTTCTATCTTTTAGATTTTTGGAGAAATGTTCGTATTTGGCATTGCATCTGAACAGGCTGGTGCTTATTGTCCTGAATATGTGTCCCGATCGTGACGAGATCTATTGAGTTAAGATCATCAATTCTTCCTGGCATTTCCTGACTCTTTTATGGGAAGCGTGGCTCTTTTTGATGTCCCTGGTTGCTTTCGCAATGTGGTGAAGTTTCAGTCTTAACTTGTGGTGAGTTCCGCGGAAGGGACGCTGGACCCGGAACGTTAACTGTTTTCTGCTTCACAGATGCTGCCAGACCTCCTGAGTTTTGCCAGCAACTTTGTTTTTGTTCTTAACTTGTGCTTTGTTTAAGGCCACTGTTCTTATGGGAGAGCTTGTAATTATAACACATGACTGATAAAACTCAGCAGGTCAAGCAGTATCTGTGGAGCTGAAAACCAGTGGTTCAGATTGTCTTTAGTCCTGATGAAAAATCGTCAGTGAGAAATGGAAGAGCTTTTTAAGTGAGAGGGAGGATGCAGAAAAAGAGCAGAGGGCCTGTCATAGGGTAGAGGACAAGATGTATTTAATGACAAAAGGTTGTGTCAAAATAAAGTGAGAATTGCTACAAAAGTAACACCTGAAAGTGTCATTGCTAGTATAAGAAGAGAAACAAAATGTAGACCCAGCAAAATAAAAAGGGAAAGTCACATTGAACAAGATGAAGCCAGATTTTATGATCTAAAGTTATTGAACTCACTATTGAGTCAAGAAGGCCGTGTAGTACTGAATCAGAAGATGAAGTGCTGTTATGATAATGGGAACTGCAGATGCTGGAGAATCCAAGATAATGAAATGTGAGGCTGGATGAACACAGCAGGCCCAGCAGCATCTCAGGAGCACCAAAGCTGACGTTTCGGGCCTAGACCCTTCATCAGAGAGGGGGATGGGGTGAGGGTTCTGGAATAAATAGGGAGAGAGGGGGAGGTGGACCGAAGATGGAGGGAACGACAAGAGAGATGCAATGGGAGAGAGATTCCCTGAGGTTGGTCCGGAGGGAGGAGGGTAACTTCTTCAGGTTAGGCATCCCTGGAAGAGGCTCTTCCAGGGATGCCTAACCTGAAGAAGTTACCCTCCTCCCTCCGGACCAACCTCAGGGAATCTCTCTTGTCGTTCCCTCCATCTTCGGTCCGCCTCCCCCTCTCTCCCTATTTATTCCAGAACCCTCACCCCATCCCCCTCTCTGATGAAGGGTCTAGGCCCGAAACGTCAGCTTTGGTGTTCCTGAGATGCTGCTGGGCCTGCTGTGTTCATCCAGCCTCACATTTTTATTATCTTGGATTCTCCAGCATCTGCAGTTCCCATTATCTCTGCAGTAATCAGGGCTAGGTGATCCCCTAACTGACATCAGATGCAAGTTCTACAGTCTTACTGCTTTCAGTCATGAATGGTAGTGGACAATTAAACAAAATGTCCCAATCACAATGATGGAGGATCCTAGCACATCAGGGCAAAAAAACAAGGCTGGAGTATTTACATCCACCTTCAGCCAGGAGTGCTGAGGAGATGATTCATCTTGGCCTACTCCTGTGATCCCCTCAAGCTGAATCTCACGTTGAATGAATCAAAAAGTGGCTGAAGACACCAAATACTGCAAAGGCTGTGAACCCTCACAACCTTGTAGTATGGTATCTACCTAGCAGTCAGGAAAATTGCCCAAAACGCAGGACAAATCTAGCCAGGCCAATTACAGCCCTGTCAGTTTGCTCTCAACCATCAGTGATGGAAAGAATCATTGACATACCATCAAGCAGAATCTCATGCTCATTGAAGCTCATTTTGGGTTCTCCCTGAGCCATTGGGCTTCGGACCTCCTTACAGCCACCATGGGCAAAAAGAGAAGTGAGGTGAGTATTACCACCTTTGATGTCATTGTAGTATTTGACCAAGTATGGCATTGTCCCTTGGTGCTGTTAAAAGCACCAAGCTAACCATTGTCTCTTGGCATTGTGACTTTTACAATTGCTGAATTTCCTACCAACATCCTGGGGGTTACCATTAATCAGATTCAGACCAGCCATGTAATCATTGGCTACAACAGCATCACATTGGCTAGAAATTGTGCAGCAACTGTTCTTCTGCCTTCCCAGTTACTGTCCACTAGTTGCATGGCACAACTCAGGAATGTGATGGAGTACATTCCACTTGCTTGGATAACTGCAGCTCCCATAACACAAGAATCTTGACTCTATCCAGGACAAAGCAGTTTCACTCTCCATCATTGACATACTGGCAACAGTGCATAGGATCTACAAGATACACTGCAATAACTCACCAAGGTGCTTTCAACAGCACCTTCTAACCCCATGATCTCTCTTGCCTAGAAAGACAGTGACAGCAGATGTATGGGAACACCACCACCTGAAAGTTCCCGCCAAACCACATACCATCCTGACTTAGATAGTAGGTACTGCAGATGCTGGAGAATCTGAGATAACAAGGTGTAGAGCTGGTTGAACACAGCAGGCCAAGCAGCATCACAGGAGCAGGAAGGCTGACGTTTCGGGCCAAGACCCTCCTCCAGACCCTTTTCTGAAGAAAGGTCTAGGCCCGAAACATCAGCCTTCCTGCTCCTCTGATGCTGCTTGGCCGGATGGTTCATCCAGCTCTACACCTTGTTATCTCACCATCCTGACCTAGAACTGTACCACCATTACTTCACTTGCTGCCTCAAAATCCTGGAATTCCCTTTCAAACAGTACCGTGGGTGTCTCTGTGTCCCAGTGACTCGGTAGTTTAAGAAGGTAGCTCGTTATCTCCCTTTCTGGAGTATTTAGGGATAAGCAAAAGATGCTGACCTAGCCAGTGACTCCCACATCCCATGGGCAAACTTTTAAAGGGTAAACGAAGCCATGTCATGAGCAGTGAACGTAATGTTCTAAATTGAAACAAGTACAAATAAATTTTCTGTTTCCCATAGGAGTGCTGAGGTCATTGTCCAATGAGAAAGGAGCAGAAAGGGGTAGGAGTCTTAGGGGATGACTGTCGAGTGAACTAGAGTGCTGTGGAAGAAATTGTTCCTTTAGAATGATAAAATGGTGGACCATGTTAAAATGTGTTCGGTTGCACCATGCTGAAGGAGGTGGAACTGGGAGCAGAAGAAAGACGTCGAGTCCTTCAGATCTGCTGTGCTGCTGAACAAGATTAAAATAAGACAGTGAGAAATAGGAACAGGAGTTGGCCATTCAGCCCCTCAGGCCTGCTGTGCCATTTAATGGTCCATATGTCATTTCTTATATCCACTTTCCTATATTTTCCATATAACCCTTGATTCCCCTACTTATTAAGAATCTATTTTAATCTTAAAGTTACACAAGGACTTTGCCTCTGCAGCTGTCTATGGCAACAAGTTCCAAAGACACACAATCCTCTAAGAGAAGAAATTTCTCCTTGTGTCAGTCTTAAATTGGTGCCCCTTTATTCTGAGACTATGTTACTGATATCTCTGGACCGCAACACTTCCTAATTTCCCACCACATAAGGATTACCCTGCGTGTCCGTTCCTCCTCCTAAAATGATTAACCATCCATATTATATTCCACTTGTCATCATCTTGAGCACTCACTTTACCTGTGCAAATGTCTGAAGCTTCGTTGCATCATCCTCTCAACAAGTTCCCGCCTCGTTCTGTGAAGCCTACAAATCTGCTATATTATATTTGGTCCCCACATTCAAATCATTGATATAGACTGTGAATGACTGGGGCCCAAATATTGATCCATGTGGTATCCCACTAATCACAACCTGCCAAGCTGAGAATGACCCATTTATTCTTGCTCTATCCGTTTCTTACAATCCATGTTAATATATTACGCCAATTTGACGTTCTCTAATTTTGTTCTTCTAACTGTGTATCTTACTAAAAACCTTCTGAAAATCTGAATAGACTGCATCTACAAGTTCCTTCTTAACTACTGTCCTAGTACAATCCTCAAAAAACGCTTTTAAGGTTTATGAAACCGGATTCCTCTTTCATAAATACGCCTTGCCTCTGCCCAAAGTGTTCAGTTATCACATTGTTTATAATAGATACTAATGATTTCCTTACTATTTACATCAAGATTCCAGTCAGTAGCTCCCTATTTTCTTTCTTGCTACATTTTTATATAGTGGACTTGCATTTGTTATCTTTCAAACTGCAGACCTTATTCCAGATCTATTGAGTTTTGAAAAATGATCGCCAACACATCCACTTTCTCTACAGTCACCACATTCAACACTGTTTAGGTTATCAGTTCCCAGAGTTCTGTCAGTTTTCAGCCCTAATAATTTCTCCAGTGCAGCATTTTTACTAATACTAATTTCTTTCAGTTTCTCATTCACACTAGCCCCTTTGTTGACTTATTTCTAGATTTCTTAAACCTTCTGTTAAAACACAGTAGTTATTTAGCTTCTTTGCCCTTTCTGTTTACCCATTATAAATTCTTCTGTCTCAGACAACTTTCCATTTATATTTCTGAAGACTTGTGACATTACAGGCAGCAACAGGAGAACAATACCACTGTTCCTTTACTGTCTCCGGGTCCGAACTGTCTTCCAACTTCAACTTTAACAGCACGGACTGCAGCGGTTCAAGAAGGCAGCCTAACAACATCTTTTCCTAGACAATGACTCCTACATTCTAAGAATGAATAAAAGAAAGCCTTTGCAAATCTTTTCCTTTTTACTTATCTATATAAAGTTTTTATGTCTTACCAGTTTATGTTCAGATATTATTCTCCCTTTCTTGATCGGATTCACGTTCTTCCTTTGTTAGACTCTGAAATACATCCAATTCTTGGATTTACTGCTTTCTTTTTAGCAACTTTATAAGCCTCCTCCTTTGTTCTAATGCAGTCTTTAACTTCCTTTGTTAGGAAACATGATTGACTCACTTATTTCCTGTTGGGGTTTTGTGTCTTAGATGCTTTATGCATTGAAATAGTGCATGATATCAGATCACTAACTATTCTGCCAACTCTCTTTAAGCCTCTATCTCAAACAGCCCTCAATTCTAAAAAGAAAAATAAGCAATTCATGGCCTTGATACTACGCTTCACGTCTCCCCCCACCCTCCCCCACCAAAAGCGCATTTACCCTTATCCACAAAGCTTCCCAAAGTCTACCATTGACTCCTCTGTATTTTTAAATTCCTTATCACTTCAAATTACATTTTCCTGTAATCTCCCTTCTCAATTCTGTAAACGTTTTGGACTCCAAATCATGAACATTACAGTTCCAGTCTATTTCCTACAAAGTTTCTGCCGTACCACGATATTGAAACAGCGTTAAAAGAGGTCACTAGTAATATTGTATGATTGAATTCTGAGAAAGGGTCACCAGACCCAAAATGTTAATTCTGTTTTTTTCCTTCACAGATGCTGCTAGACCTCCTGAGCTTTTCCAAGAACTTTGTTTTTGTTCCTGATTTACGGCATCCACAGTTCTTTTGGTTTTTATGATTATGACCACATTCACTATCCTTCCAACCTCATCCTTTGTTGTGGTTAACCACATCCTTCCCCCTACACATCTCCATTGCCTATGAGTAGGTCTGTTCTCATTTCGATTGGCTGTTTTCAAATCAACTGTAGCTAGAGCAACTATGGCTATAGACTATTTCTGTCCTGTCACTCCTAGGAATCTAACTTTGACCAATCCTGCCTCATCTGCATGCTTTCTCTCAACATTATCCTCTGTTCCAATGTATATTGACAGCCTGCTGCTCCACCTTTTTAACACCTCTCATGTTCCCTTCCCTTGCCTTTTGAGTTGTCTGCCTGGTAGTTGGATTTCCAATCCTGAATAACCCAGAGCTATCACCATGCCATAGTATTCTATTTCAATTCAAAATAATAAGTGAAATGTTTAATATTTTTGAATTGAATACACCACTGCCAAAAGAAGAAGAAACAGGAGGATTAGGTGATTAAAAAGTCCCATTATTGTAAAGGATTCTGTACCTTGATCTCTCCTTTTGCAGTAAGCATGTTGATCCTGAAGTTAAACCACACCAGTCATGTCTCTGCGATGAGAGGGCAGCCCTCTCATAGTAAGACTATGGCGACTTTGTCTTTAGTCCCAATCATGAGCATTTTTGCTTTTTTTTATAATTATTAGAAATGGCTGTTCATGTAGACATTGTTAACAAGTGAGCTTCCCACAGACCCCATTACTATTTTAGCTGCAGTAGTTCAACAATCTAGGAATGAAACTTTGGGTATTGAAAATATTAAGTTCATTTTCACCTTGGAGTAGCACATTATAAAGAAACTTCAGTTTCACTCAGTAGTTTTAATTGAAGAATTTTGAGAACCAAACATTGCTTATGTCATACTGAGCATCTTATTTTCTCTAGATTCAGAAAGTATCTTAAGTGTTCTGAGTAATGTGAAGTTATACTTAAAACGGCCACCTGTCATTTCTTTAACCTTGACTGTATGGCAATATAAGATTTACATTATTGGCAACTATAAGTAAATGCAGTGTAGCTAAACGAGGAGACAATTTGCATTTCAGATTATGGAATAAACAGTATCCTGGGTTGACTGATTTATATTCAATCAGCTGTGACACTAAAGAATGGTGAATATATTTTTAAGCACATATTAACAGTAATGGAGTGAGACAAATTCATTGATATTGGATATACTGTGTGTAAAAGTTAAATGTGAAATTTATTTCTGTAAAGTGTGCTTATGTAGGGCCTTGGGATCAGTTGGGGTATTCTGTATGCAAATTTTTGACCCCGGCCGCTAGTGTGCCTCACCACTGTTAATATCCAAAGAATCTGAATTCCACATCTAAATCCATTTTAATCATGTTAATTAGTTGTTTGGGAATAATTCGTATTTTTTTTTGTTCTATGATTAATCCAGTACATTATAGTTCTAGCAAATTACGAAAGCCTAGAACTATCAATTATTAATGCTTATGATCAAGTTACTATTCTAAATAGTTAAAGTATTGGAATTATTGAAATTTTAACAGCACAAAGAGTGATATTTTCTCTATTCCTCACATCCTCTGTAGCTTTTAACCACATGCTGCCTTCCACATCGCTAAACCACTGTCTAGCTCATGCCTTTTGGTACCAGATGGCAATAACATTTTAATTTAGGGTTGGTAAGTTTCCTTTGTGAATTTCCATTGATTTTTTGATATTTTTTGTTAGAATATCCCACCAGAAGCTGTGCAAATCATTTTTGTTTATTTAAAAAGTATGGAATCATGAACCACAGTAGGACACCATTCAGTACCTGTGCCAACTCTTTGAAAGAGTTACCCAATTTATTCCACTTCCCCAGAGAATGATAGTTATCCCTTCCCAGAATATATTCATTTCCCTTCGAAAATTGCTACAGAATTGGCTTCTCCTATTCTTTCAGGCCATGCATTTGATGTCATAACTCACTGCACTAAAACAACTTCCACTTGCCTACTCCTAGTGATGATTATCGGTTTTGATCTACGTAACCTCTCAGTCTAAGGATCATGTATGCTATTTTTAACATTCAATTTGTCTTGTCATGTTCAAAGATTGTTCCCATTTTTGTGCACCCTTTTAAATTGTGGCAATGAATTCACATTGCCCCTTTTCATTTCTTCCCATTTACATTACTTCACATTTCTCTGTATTGAATTTCATCTGCTGTTTGTCTCCCTTATCATAAGTCAATGTATGCCCTTTGGAGGCTTACTATTGGCTTCATTTTGAGTTTTCTGTTATTTATAAACATACAAATATTGCCACCTGTATTGAAATATGAATTTTGAATAATACCCTTGCATGAGAAGTACATGTTATTAGTAAGGCCAGCTTTTGTTGCTTATTCATTAATGCCTTTGAGAAGGTTTGGATAGCCATGTTGTTGAACCATTGCAGTCTCTATGGTGTTAATACACAAAAAGGAAAGAAAATGAGCTTGAAGGTTTTGAACTAGCATCAGTGAGGGACTGGCAAAATTATTCCAAAGCAAGATGATGTTTAACTTTGGGAACTTGTTGTGTTCGGCAGCCCTTGTCCTAGATTGTGGAGGTTATATGTCTTTATCAATCTCATGGGCTTTAATTTTACAAATCAGACTATTGTGTGACAATTTTATCATTTTGAAAGTTCATATTTACAATATTATTGTACTGCTTTCATTAATATTCTTTTATTTTGCCAAAGATCTTATATTCATGTTTATTTAAATGATTCTATACCATTATTTTAATCTGGGTTTTAGCCCAGTGTGATGAAAGTTAATAATAAACAATTACCATCTAGAAACTTGGATTCTAAAGTAGAGGTAAATTGGCTTTTTGTTTTCAGCGCTGTAGAAGTCTGACTTTTCTTTTAGGAAACAAAAGAAAGTAATTGGAACAGTGAGTCACAGACAACCTATCCAATAAAATCTGTGGCTTAATCTCAATGACTCAACAAGCTACCTGGTGAGAGATTTGCTGGCTATGAACATTAACTTCTATGACCTACAAAAGGGGAGGCCAGGGATGAGAAGTAGGTGACAGTTCTGATGAAAAGATGCATGCCAACATGTGCTGCTTAGCAACTTAGGAGTAGTCAAGCCTTGAACTTAGTTCGGTGTTCAGTCAAAAAAAAATCAAGCGTCAGACTGTCTGTATGCTGGGGAGGAAAATTAAGGGAGTCACTCATTTTTGGTGAATATGCAGAAAGCCACTGAAAAAGCATGCTTGTCAACACTTCAGTTTAGTTAAATTTTAAAGGAAGATTGAAGTGCTGAGAAGGAAAAGGTTTGTGGTTTTTCTTCGTTTCTGGTATTTATGATATCAGCTTTCCAAATTGTATGCTTTTGTTTCTTTTGTGTAATTAACTTAATATTCTTTTTCTGAAAATGTGTTGAGGGAATCGTGAATGTGTTCTGTGGCTGAACACCATGGTATCCAAATTGCAAAATAAATCTTATGATCTAACAAGTCAGGTATTACTCTGGAATCCCACTTCTCCAATAGCTTCTCAAATTATTTCTTTAAAAATTGCAGATCTGCCTTAAATTCAGTGGATTTCTTTCCATGAAGGGTCATCTCGTCATTCTGAGGCCGTGCCCTCAGTTCCTAGTTTCTCCTACCAATGGAAACATCTCCATATCCACTCTATGCAGGTCTGTTTGTATTCTGTAAATTTCACTGAAATTCCTCCTTTATCCTTCTGAACTCCATAAGACCGTAAGGTATAGGAGTGGAAGTAAGGCCATTCGCCCCGTCAAGCCCACTCCGCCATTTAAATCATGGCTGATGGCCTTCTCAACTCCACTTCCCTGCACTCTCCCTGTAGCCCTTGATTCCTTGTGAGATCAAGAATTTATCGATGTCTGCCTTGAAGGCATCTAACGTCCCGGCCTCCACTGCACTCTGTGGCAATGAATTCCACAAGCCCACCATTCTCTGGCTAAAGAAGTGTCGTCTTATTTCCATTTTAAATTTACCCCCTCTAATTTTAAGGCTGTGCCCACGGGTCCTAGTCTCCCCGCCTAACGGAAACAACTTCCCAGCGTGCACCCCTTCTAAGCCATACGTTATCTCCATAGAGCACAGACCCAGAGTCCTCAATCCGCTCCTCATATGACAAGCCCTTCATTCCTGGGATCATTCTTGTGAACCTCCTCTGGACTTCCACCAAGGCTGACACATCCTTAGATATATCACAATATTCTATAAGCAGTCTGCTTAGCACCTTATACAGTCTCAGCCGTATATGTCTGCTGTTGTATTCTCATCTTCCTGAAATAAATGCTAAGATTGCATTTGCCTTCCTTCCTAGCTGCCAACTGAACCTGCAAGTTAACCCTAGGAGAATCCTGAGCTATGGCTTCTAACCCCCAGTGCTTCAGATTTATGAAGTCTTCCCCACTTACAAAATAGTTTACACCTCTTCCTTCCAAAGTGTATAACCTCTCACTTTCCCACATTGTATTCTGCCACTTCTTTGCCCATTCTTCTAGCCTGTCTGTGCCTTCCCAGCTTCCTTAAATAATACCTATCCCTTGGCCTGTTTTTGTTTCACTACAGACTGAGCAACATTCTCTCTTCATACAAATTGTTAATGTATGATAGTGTGGCCCCAACACTGACACCTGCAGAACTCTACTAGTCACCAGCTGCATCCTGAAAAAGACCCCATTATCCCCACTCTCTGCTTTTTGCCATTCAGTGAATCCTCTATCCAAGTTAGCATCTTGCCTTTAACATCTTGAGCTTCTGTATTATTTGGCAAACTTCCATGCAGCATCTTGGCAAAGACTTTCTGGAAATCTAAGTAGATCACGTCCACTGGCTTTCCTTTTTCTAACTTGCCTATTACCACCTCAAGCAATTATAACAGATTTGTTGGGCATTGTCTCCCTTTGATGAAGCTGTGCTGACTCAACCCTATTTTACCAGACCCTTTCCTGCCTCTCTCCCTTAAGCAGGGCTTTTGCATTAGCCATTTTCCATTTGGACCCTCCGCACTCCAATGATTCCTGAAAGATCACCACCAATGTTTCTGCTGTCTCCTCAGAGCCCTGGGTGTTGTCCATCTGGTCCACATGATTTATCCACCTTCAGGCCTTTCAGCTTCTCCAACGTCTTCTCCTTAATGATGGCCCCTACACCCAGCTTTACCCCCAACTGCCTTAAAGTTCTGGTATGCTACTCATGTCTTCTCCTGTGAAGACTGATAAAAAATACCTATTCAGTTCCTCTGCTACTTCTTTGTTTCCCATTACCACTTCTCCAGTATAATTTTCCAACGGTCCAATGTCCACTTTTGCCTCTTACATTTTATACACCTAAAAAACTCTTGCAATCTTCTTTTATGTTATTAGGTAACGTACCCTCTTATTTCACCTTCTCCTTCTTTTTGCTAGTTTAGTTGTCCACTGCTAGTTTTTAAAGACATCCCTGTCCTCGGCTTCACAATAATCTGCACCATTTTCATTGATCTCTCTTTTTCTTTTATGCTATTCGAAAAAAAACCAAGAAAAAATTTCAATATCATGACCATTATTTCTCTCTTAAACAATGCCTAAAAAGTTTATTGAATTTCTTTTAATCTAGCTGTGCACAATTAACCTGCTCTATTTCTTACCTGACAACAATATCTGCACTTCAGAGATACTTCATTAGCTATAAAGCACTTAATGGAATGCAGTAAATAAATGCAAATCTTTCCTGTCTTACTAACAAAGAAAATGCAAGAATGCAATGACAGCATCGTCCTGTGATCAGAATGAGATCTCTCCAAAGGCAGATCATGTAAACATTCAGAGATAGTAGGAACTGCAGATGCTGGAGAATCTGAGATAACAAGGTGTAGAGCTGGATGAGCACAGCAGGCCAAGTTGCATTAGAGGAGCAGGAAAGCTGATGTTTCAGGCCTAGCCCCTTCTTCAGAAATGGGGCAGGGAAAGGGGATTCTGAAATAAATAGGGAGAAAGGGGTTGGTGGATAGAAGGTGGATAAAGGAGAAGATAGGTGGAGAGGGGACAGGCAGGCCAAATTGGCGGGGGTGGAGCCAGTAAAGATGAGTGGAGTTGGGGGGGCGGGGGGTAGGTCAGTCCAGGAGCATGTCCAGCAGAGATTCACACGGATGATCCCTGGAGTGGTAGGTTTAACGTATGATGAACGGCTAAGGATCCTGGGATTGTATTCATCAGAGTTTAGAAGGTTGAGGGGAGATCTAATAGAAACTTACAAGATAATGTATGGCTTGGAAAGAGTGGACGCTAGGAAGTTGTTTCCGTTAGGCAGGGAGACTAGGACCCGTGGGCACAGCCTTAGAATGAGACGGGGTAAATTTAAAATGGGAATGAGGAGACATTTCTTCAGCCAAAGTGTGGTGGGCCTGTTGAATTCATTGCCACGGAGTGCAGTGGAGGCCGGGACATTAAATGCCTTCAAGGCAGAGATCGATAAATTCTTGATCTCACAAGGAATCAAAGGCTACGGGGAGAGTGCAGGGAAGTGGAGTTGAAATGCCCATCAGCCATGATTTAAATGGCGGAGTGGACTCGATGGGCCGAATGGCCCAACTTCCACTCCTATGTCTTATGGTCTTAATTCTGCTTGAAGCCCTTTGCTGCTTGATTGCTTCCAACTTACATGACTTATTTTTGTCTTGTCTACAATGTCAGCTTTTAGTTGAACTGATTGCCCGGTTTTATCACTGCTGTGATGCCGCGCCCCCCAATCCCCCCCCTTCCCCCAATCCCAGGAGAGAAGCATCCACCACAATAGCTTTGGAGTAGCTTCTGCCAAGTTCAAATGACCAGTGTTATTGCAAAAGTAATTAATGTGAATGATCACTGGATATCAAACTATTTGCTTGTCTTCAGTGGCTAATTCAGATAATCTTGTTTGATAACTCATTAACACCTGACAACACTGCTGTCCTGCAGATTTAACATTGCAGGAGTTAAATTTAGCTCTTTAGTAGCATCGGTTAATATTTTACATTAGGATCCCCTGAGGTAACATGATCTGAAATCTTCTGTCTGACGCTGTTTAAAACCTTTCTTCCCTCAATTTAACTTAATAAAATGGTGTTAGCTAGCTCAGTTCACACCAGCCTTTGAGTATTCATGGTCGTCTGACCTGGCAGACTGCTTACCTGTGACTGCAATGCCTGCAGTCAAGCTTTGGCCCGGGCAAGACATTAGATCCCTTAGGAAGACACAAAAGCCTCATCCTAAAGCCACAATAAGCCAGAAGTTTAATTTCCATATATGAAAAATAAAAAAAAGTGACAGTACAACAAGATTATTACATTTTCTGCTCGACTCACCATTTGTCTGGAAATGGTTACTCTAGGGAACTGACCTAAACATTAGAAATGTTTGCTTTATTATTTCTTTTGCACTTTCACACACTGTCAGCGCATGAGTAAGCCGTTCAGTCCATTGAACTTTTTTCTCACATTTCGTTAGATCCTTGGCTTATTTGTAACTCAACTCCATTTAAACTCCCTTGTTCCATATTCCATGATAACTTTGCCTGATAAAAGCCATATCACTTTCAGTCTTGAAAATTGCAGTTTACCCAGTATCAACTTAACTTTGGAAAGGCAGTTGCAGACTTTCAGTACCATTTATGTGAAAAGCTGCTGCATATTTTCATTCCCAAATGGTCATGTTCTAATTCTTGGATTGTGTTGTCTCATTCTACATTGTCCCATCAGAAGAAATATACATACTTAATCAGAGATAGTAGGAACTGCCGATGCTGGAGAATCTGGGATAACATGGTGTGAAACTGGATGAACACAGCAGGCCAAGCAGCATCAGAGGTGCAGGAAGGCTTGACGTTTCGGGTCGTGACCCTCTATCAATTTGTTATTTAAGGACTGACTAAATTGCTCTTCAACCTTCTGAATTTAATGGAATATCACACAGGTTTGTTAGGGTTGTCTTCATAATCTAACCGTGTATTCTCTCATCGTTCTAGTGAAACTGTACTGAGCTGTTATTGTTAGTGGGGTTCAGAAACAAATCTGAATGCAGTCCTCCAGAAGGGGTCTGACCAAGTCTCTGTACAATTGAAGCATCACTTCCTCAATTTTGCTTTCCTTGCAAAAAGGATGGCATTCATTTAGACTCTGAATTACGTGTTGTACCTGTGCATTGGTTAATTAATTAAACCTAAATCTCTCTACTCCTTCCACAGCCCTTCATGCCTCACCTTTTAAGATGTACTGATTTGCATATGTCATAGTTTTGCAGTCAGTCAGTGCCTCTTTTGTAAGTTCCTGTTCTCATTCACACAAGTTACTGTATCTCCTGATTTAGAGTCTAATGAAATTTTGAAATATGACTGTCTTCTTTCAGTTAAATCATTGATTTATTGCATGGTGGACTGATGTTCTGGTACAGATCTCTGAGGAGCACTGTTCATCACATCATGCCAAGTACCAAATAACTGTTTAAAAATAACCTTTGTTTTCTGTACGCAAGCACATTCCTGGCACCTTAGTCTTTCTCACTTTTTGTCAATAGTCCTTTGTGTGGAAACTTATCAAGTATCTTCTGGAAGTCAGTATAAATGGTGTCCATTATGACTCCATATCCACCATGATGGTGATGATAAACTCAACTAGATTTTTAAGATACGCCGTAATCAATTCAAAAAACTGTATCTAGAGAACTTTGTAACATTTTGAAATTGCATCACCAATTTCCTCATTCTTAAAATATCTTGGATAGAGATTATCAGGTCTTAGAGATCAGGTCACATCAATTTCTCTTGCCTTTTTACACTTCAGTCAACTAAGTTCATCCCCTCTTTCATTCATCTCTGTTTTTCGTGAATGCAGATCCTTGCTCATTACTGATGCTTCATTCTGGGTTCCCTTTTTTGACTTTTTCTTTCAGTCAGTGATGATTTGGTATTGACTTTCATTCTCGGGCAGAACAAGAAAGCAAGTCACAAGTCGAACTCAGCCAGAACAGGAATCAAACTTTCACAGTGGATATTGTTCTGAAACACATGCTGACCATCTAGCTAACTGAACTATTATTTGATGGCGTCAGAGATAATGGGAACTGCAGATGCTGGAAATTCCAAGATAATAAAATGTGAGGCTGGATGAACACAGCAGGCCAAGCAGCATCTCAGGAGCACAAAAGCTGACGTTTCAGGCCTAGACCCTTCTGATGAAGGGTCTAGGCCCGAAACGTCAGCTTTTGTGCTCCTGAGATGCTGCTTGGCCTGCTGTGTTCATCCAGCCTCACATTTTATTATCTATTATTTGATGGCTTTTTCTTTCTAGATAAAACTATTGTCTTGAACTCTGTTCAGTAGCTCACAGTTATTGCTTAGTTCAGACATGATTGTGCTTGCAGTAAGCCTGTTAGATTGATTAACTTATACAGTTATTAATATGAATTTTCTAAAATGAAATGCACGTACAGTCAAATGCAGTATGGTTTGTAGATCAGAGGCAATGAATGGGTCTGTTGATAGGTGACGGTTTAGAAAACTTGATACTTTTGTGAGAAGTTGTACTAAAAAGTAATTGCCAAAGACTATGACGGCGAGCACAAGGGGGCATAGCTTTAAATTGAGGGGTGAAAGATATAGGACAGATGTCAGAGGTTATTTCTTTACTCGGAGTAGTAAGGGAATGGAACGCTTTGCCTGCAATGGGAGTAGATTCGCCAACTTTAGATACATTTAAGTCGTCATTGGATAAGCATATGGATGTACATGGAATAGTGTAGGTTAGATGGGCTTGAGATCGGTATGACAGGCAGCACAACATCGAGGGCCGAAGGGCCTGTACTGTGCTGTAATGTTCTATGTTCTATAGGTTTCCCAATACATCTCAATTTCAAAATTTCACGTTTAAAGAAAAATTATTAGAGCTAATGAAAGTTACTGATTGATTGCTTAGCAATTCCAAGATAGAATCAGGCTACCAAACCAACAAGCCCACTGGTGTTTTCATGCACAATGTTTCAAGTTCCTTCTGTCTGCCCTGTTCCAGTGTTCCTTTCTGTTATCTTTTCATTAAGTCATATCTCTTATCCACAACAGTTAACTTTCTTTCTGCTTCAGTTATCAATTCTAGATGTGTATTTCACAGCTTCTACAATAACTTACGTAAAGCAAAGCTTGTTACAGTTCTTTGGTCTGAATCTCCTGCTAAAACTATGTTACCCACATTCTAGATATCTCCGTTATTGAAAACAATATGTTTCTGTTTACATTGTACCAGTTAAAAGACATTTGTTGGTGATTCTCTTTGAACTGTTCCATTTTCTCATTAAAAAACTCCACTTTTTCAGAACTTTACATTCATATTTTCTTGCACTGAACATTGTTCTAGTGAGCCTTGTGTTGTACCAATTCCAGTGTCTCAACACCCTTCTTATAGCCTGGAGCTCAAAATAGGACGTGGCAGTCCAACTGTGGTCCTGCTTCCCCATTACATTATGACATTTATTAATACCATTTGCCAGAAAACCCAGAATTATTTTTTGTCATGAGTGTCTTTCAATATCTTGTAATTAATCATTTTCATTTTGTCATTTCATTGAAGTATTAATTCTTTTTCAGCAAACGTTGCTGTCATATTTGTTGCCATGAAATTCACCCGTCACTTTTTTGCCGCTTACTGGCGGTTGATCAGCATCCTCTTCCATCCAGTCTCAGAATTATACATGATATCTCCTATTTCAGTGTTCTGTGAAAATTGTGAATTTAATTTTCTCTGAAATTTGACTTGTCAGCTACAATCATAACACATGTTATTTGAATCATGGAGTCATAAACTAGACCCTTTGGCCCAACTCATTCCAGTCAACCAGATATCCCAAATTAAACTAGTTCCACTTGCCTGTGTTTGGCCCCTTTCCCTCTAAACCTTTCTTATTCACCTGGCCAAATGTGTTTTAAATGTTGTAACTGTACCTGCATCTATCACCTTTTCTGGCAGTTCATTCCACAAACAAACCCTCTGTGAAAAAGTTGCCCTGCAGGTCCCTTTCAAGTCTTCCTCCTCTCCCCTTAAAAGTATGCTCTCAGGTTTTGAACTCCCCCACCCGAGGGGGAAAAAACCTTTTTGACATCTATCAATGAGCTCAGTCCTCAGTGGAATGTACAATTAAAGGTATAGCAGTTAATCTCCAGAGCATATCTTTTGAGAATCTGTTTCCTGCTTACTGTACTTTTAGTAAGAAAGAGGTAATATAGAAACAATTTTCCCATTTAGTTTTTTTGATGAAAAGTATAGATATTTCTAGTTATAGTTTTTTTTATAACTTGTTTATGTGATGATCTTATTGTCTGATTCCACTCCAACTCCATTCTCTCCTTGGAGGTGTGGACCTGGATTTTCGCCATATCCAGGATGTCTCGGGAGCACTTTGAAAATGGGACTGTTTCCCAATTCCAAAATTCACAATCCGATTCCTGAAGAATCTGTCTTTTTGAAAGTGCCTTTTAAAATTGCAGGCTGATTCTGGTAGAAAACCTGTGACCACTACTCCCGAGTTAACCAGTTGCATTGCAGCCAGAGACGAGCATTTTTCATGTTATCAGGCAAGCTTTTCATACAGTCATAGATCACAAAACGTTGCACAAAGAAGCCTTTTAAAAATTAAGTTCAAAATATCTTCACCCTAACTGCAATGGCCCTTGATGCCCATGTGCTAGGCTAGACCACTCTACTCACCACTTGACCAATATGTCCCATCCATGCTACCTAACACCAGGCTATACCATTTCCGTGCTTGTTCACCTTCTATGTACTGGATAATTGTAATGAACACAATTATATACAATACCCCCTACTTTAGTGTCAATACATATTTTTAAAGAAGCCATTCATAGCTTTACACTAGGCTTAAAAAGCTTTCACGTAGCTAACCAATAGAAGTGCCAATCACTCAGTGTCAGTAGCTAAAACTGTAAGCAATCGAAATTCCCTAATTGTATGTAAATAAGTGTTATGAAAATGACAGCCAAAGCAGTTAATCAAGTAGGAGCTCAGGTATTTCAACAGAGTAACAGATGTTTGCTTAGGGAGCATAAATTGAAGGAACTCCTGACCACAATATAATATAATTCACCCTTCAGTTGGAGAGGGAGAAGCTGGAATCAGATGGAGTAATATTACAATTGAGTAAAGGTAACTACAGAGACTTGAGGGAGAAACTAGCCAGAGTTGATTGGAAAAGGAGGCTGGCAGGGAAGATCGTGGAGTAGCAATGGCTCAAGTTTCTGGGGGTAATTTGCAAGGTGCCACAGAAATTCACCCTAAGGAGGAAGAAACATGCGGAGAAGGAGGGAAGCCAAGGACAGCATAAAAGCAAAAGAGAAAACATACAATATGGTGAAGATTAGTGGGAAACCATTAAAACGAAATAGAGCATTGCCAAAAAAGCAACTGGGGGTGGAGTGGGAGGGGGTGGAGAAATATGGGGCTAAGCTCGTTAGTAATATGAAAAGTTTGCAAGAGTTCTTTTTAGACATCTAAAATGTAAGAGAGAGGCAAGAGTGGACATTGGCTAACTGGAAGATGAGTCTGGAGAAATAGTAATGGGACACAGTAAGTGGCGGAGGAACTGGATACTCTGCATCAATTTTCATGCTGCAAGACACCAGCTACCTGAATTTCGGAGGTTGGGGAGCAGAATTAAGCAGAGTGGCCAACACATTGAAGAAGGTCCTGGGGAAGCTGAAAGGTCTGAAGGTGGATAAACCTGCCAGTCCAGACAAACCACACACCAGATAACATGAAGGGTCTAGGCCCGAAACGTCAGCTTTTGAGCCCCTGAGATGCTGCTTGGCCTGCTGTGTTCAACCAGCTCCACACTTTGTTATCTTGGATTCTCTAGCATCTGCAGTTCCCATGATCACAGACCACACCCCAGAGTTCTTAAGGAGATAGCTGAGGAGATAGCAGAGGCACTGCTGATGATTTTTCAGTAATCACTGGAGTCAGGGGGATCCCAAAGGCATTGGAAATTGACTAATGTAGCATCCCTGTTTAAGAAGCGACAAAGGCAAAAGGAAGGAAACAACAGACCCCAGTCATTTTAGAATCCATTTTTAAGGATGCAATTGCAGAATATATGGTAAAGTAGGGCTGAATCAGCATGGTTTCATAAAGGGAAGGTCATGCCTGAAAAATCAGTTAGAATTCTTTGTGGAGCTAACAAGCACGTTAAACAAAGGAAAACCACTGGGCATAATCTATTTGGGTTTTCAGAAGGCCTTAGACAAGGTGCCACACAGGGGACTGATTTTTTAAAAAAAGGTAGGAGTCCATGGTTTTAAAGGCAGTGTTCTGGCATGGATAGAGAATTGGCTGACTGCAGAAGGCAGATAATGGGGGTAAAGAGGTCTTTTTCAGGTGGGCAGCTAGTGACAAGTGGTGTTCCACAATGGTCAGTTTTGGGACCACAACTAATCATGTTATACACTAGCAATCTGACAAAGAGACTGACTTTGTTGTTGCTAAGTTTGCAGATGACTCAAAGGTAGGTGGAGGGACAGGTAGTGCTGAGAAAGTGGGAATGCTGCAGAAGGACTTAGGAAGGCTAGGAGAATGAGCAAAGAAGTGGCTGACTGGGAAATTGTGAGATTATGCACTTTGGTAGGAAGAATAGAGGCGTAGACCATTTTCTAAATGGGGAAATGCTTTGGAAATCTGAAGCATAAAGGACTTAGGAGTCCTAGTTTGGATTTCTCTTAAGGTTGACATATAGGTTCAGTTGGCAATTAGGAAGGCAAATGCAATGTTAACATTCATTTTAAGAAGGCTACAGTTCAATAGCTTAGGTGTATTGCTGAAGCTGTAAAAGGCTGTCATTAGACCATATTTGGAATATCGCGCAGTTTTGAACCTCCGTATCTAAGGGAGGATATATTGATTCTGGAGGGAGCCGAGAGGAGGTTTACAAGAATGATCCTTGGGATGAAAGGCTCTTCATGTGAGGAGAGGTTGAGGATTCTAGGTCTGTACTCAATGGAGTTTAGAAGGAAGAGGGGATCTCATTGAGACTCTCAGAATACCGAGAGGCCTATGTAGAGTGGATGTGGAGAAGATGTTTTTGCTGGGAGGAAAGATCGGGACCTGAGTTCAGCCTTAGAGTAAAGGGATGACCCGTAAGAATTGAGACCAAAGATATGTATGGTAGGTGGATTGCCCATGCTAAATTGCTCATAGTGTTCAGGAGTATAGGTGGGTTAGCCAGGGGAAAAGCAGAATTGCAGGGATGGGGTGGGGGATGGGTCTGGGTGGAATGCTCTTTGGAGGGTTGGTGTGGACTTCTTGGGCTGAATGGCCTGTTTCCACACTGTCGGGATTCTATTAATTTCTTCAGCCAGAGAGTGGTTAACCTGTGGAACTCAATTCAGCAGAAGACTGTAGAGGCCAAGTCATTGAGTGGGTTCAAGACAGAGATAGATTTGTAATTAGACAGGGAATCAAGGAGAGAAGGGAGGAGAATGGATTGGATGACTGAATGGTGGTACAGACTCTGTGGGCCAAATGGCTTTATTCTGCTCATCTCTCTTGTGGTCTGGGCTCTCAGCCAGAAGTTCATCACAAAATCCTGTCTTTCTTGGCATTTTCACTTATGGCAGGTGGGCCAAGCTGGGAATTTTCCCAACTCCTCCACACCTCAGTTGAAAATCAGGTTGCGGTCTATATTTGAATAAAGGAATAGAACAGTGGTTCTCACTTCATACAATATAAAAGTTTGGAAAATTTACTCTGGTGTATTCACAATTATTACTGTAATAAACTTTCGTTTTTCCAGCACTTGTGCACAGATGTGCATTTTTTTAAAAAGTAGGCTACAGGGAACAACATCCCTGTGGATCAAGGTTATGAGTTCTCAGATTCCTTTGCTTTCCAGTCAAGGTCAAATTGCTGGAAGATCTTCAGACCAGATTGCAAATTCAGGAGGGAAACAGTTAGGAACCCTGATATTTCAAACTTAGTCGGGCTTCACAAATAAACATTCTAATACCTGGGTCCTTTTCACTGTGACGCTGAAGTGCTAATCACAGAGTCATCGTGCTGTCCCTCAATCCCTATTCACCTGTTTAGATTACAATATCTACCAAGCCTAACTCAATTGTTACATCCCATTTGAAATAAATTTTGCAGTTTTATTTAATATATTCAACTAAATTGTAATTAAGAGTTTGTTTTTAAGCAAATTCTTTTCGGTTGAATTCATACTACTTGCATCTTATTCTATTGCACTTGTTGTAACTGAGCTTTGGATTAGCTCCATATTCTTCAGTTGTATATTCTTTGTGTTATGAAAGCAGAACTTGGAATAGGTTACGTGGAACAGTCCCTCTTCCGCACCTACACAGGCCCCAAACCCCACCTCTTCCTCCGTTACATTGATGACTGTATCGGCGCCGCCTCTTGCTCCCCAGAGGAGCTCGAACAGTTCATCCACTTCACCAACACCTTCCACCCCAACCTTCAGTTCACCTGGGCCATCTCCAGCACATCCCTCACCTTCCTGGACCTCTCAGTCTCCACCTCAGGCAACCAGCTTGTAGCTGATGTCCATTTCAAGCCCACCGACTCCCACAGCTACCTCGAATACACCTCCTCCCACCCACCCTCCTGCAAAAATTCCATCCCCTATTGCCAATTGCTCCGCCTCTGCCGCATCTGCTCCCACGATGAGGCATTCCACTCCCGCACATCCCAGATGTCCAAGTTCTTCAAGGACCGCAACTTTCCCCCCACAGTGGTCGAGAACGCCCTTGACCGTGTCTCCCGCATTTCCTGCAACACATCCCTCACACCCCGCCCCCGCCACAACCGCCCAAAGAGGATCCCCCTTGTTCTCACACAGCACCCCATCAACCTCCGGATACAACGCATCATCCTCCGACACTTCCGCCATCTACAATCCGACCCCACCACCCAAGACATTTTTCCATCCCCACCCTTGTCTGCTTTCCAGAGAGACCACTCTCTCCGTGACTCCCTTGTTCGCTCCACACTGCCCTCCAACCCCACCACACCCGGCACCTTCCCCTGCAACCGCAGGAAATGCTACACTTGCCCCCACACCTCCTCCCTCACCCCTATCCTAGGCCCCAAGATGACTTTCCATATTAAGCAGAGGTTCACCTGCACATCTGCCAATGTGGTATACTGCATCCATTGTGCCCGGTGTTGCTACCTCTACATTGGGGAAACCAAGCGGAGGCTTTGCAGAACACCTCCGCTCGGTTCGCAATAAACAACTGCACCTCCCAGTCGCAAACTATTTCCACTCCCCCTCCCATTCTTCAGATGACATGTCCATCATGGGCCTCCTGCAGTGCCACAATGATGCCACCCGAAGGTTGCAGGAACAGCAACTCATATTCCGCTTGGGAACCCTGCAGCCCAATGGTATCAATGTGGATTTCACCAGCTTCAAAATCTCCCCTTCCCCCACCGCATCCCAAAACCAGCCCAGTTCGTCCCCTCCCCCCACTGCACCACACAACCAGCCCAGCTCTTCCCCTCCACCCACTGCATCCCAAAACCAGTCCAACCTGTCTCTGCCTCCCTAACCTGTTCTTCCTCGCACCCATCCTTGCCTCCAACCCCAAGCCGCACCTCCATCTCCTACCTACTAACCTCATCCCACCTCCTTGACCTGTCCGTCTTCCCTGGACTGACCTATCCCCTCCCCACCTATACTCTCCTCTCCGCCTATCTTTTCTCTCCATCTTCGGTCCGCCTCCCCCTCTCTCCCTATTTATTCCAGAACCCTCACCCCGTCCCCCTCTCTGATGAAGGGTCTAGGCCCGAAACGTCAGCTTTTGTGCTCCTGAGATGCTGCTGGGCCTGCTGTGTTCATCTAGCCTCACATTTTATTATCTTGGATTCTCCAGCATCTGCAGTCCCCATTATCACTAACTGAGACTGTTCAGTTTGCCAGTTACAGGAAGTCTACCCAGAATAAGTAAATGTCTTTTCCACTAAAAGAAATTGTCTCCTGCTTGGAAAAGAAAATACTCCTTTAGGACTGTGTAATTGATAAGTTGTTTGATTCCCAAGAGGATAGTTATTAAATATGAATTTAGGGTACATAGTTGGATCAGCTTCTGATTAAACACGTGTAAGGTTCAGTCATGCCCCCAGATTGAGCAAATAATCTTGGTTTACTCATGCTAATTTTGTTAATTGGTTGAGTCATTCATCTTGATGCATTTCTGTTCTTACTTCCAAAAATGAGAAAACAATTTCTCATTTGTACATATTTCTTCTTTTTTTTATTTTCCCTCTAACCCATTGACCAGAAAAGAAGGGATTTGCAGGTAACCCCTTTGGATATTTACTGTTGGAAGCGATGTCAAATAATGTGGAAGCTCAGTCCGGTTTAAAATGTAAGATGCCTATAGACAAGAAGAATAGTGTTCAAAGAAGTTGTTTCCCGCTGCACAGGAAAGGTTATGCATGTTATGATTCCATCTGATGGTGCTACTGATAAAGTTAGATCCTAATCTGAAACCTGTCTTGATAGATCATATAACAAAGTGTGAAGCTGGATGAACACAGCAGGCCAAGCAGCATCTCAGGAGCACAAAAGCCCTCGTTTTGGGTCTTGGCCTGAAACGTCAGCTTTTGTGCTCCTGAGATGCTGCTTGGCCTGCTGTGTTCATCCAGCTTCACACTTTGTTATCTTGGATTCTCCACCATCTGCAGTTCCCATTATCATTGATAGATCATATGTTTGTTTTTTTGTTTAGTCGGCTAATGTGGTAGTTATCACTAAGACCTATTTATTCGAGGCTATAGAATTTACTTAACAATAGAACAAATGCTTGAAACATAAAGAAGCTAGCGTAAAATACCACAGATGCTGGAAACCTGAAACAAACACTGAGAATGCCATAGAAACTCAGCAGTTCTGCCAGCATCTATAGAAAGGGAAACAGAATTAATGTTTGAGTCTAGTATGATTCGAGTTGTATTGGACTCAAAATGTTAATTCTGTTTCTCTGTCCACACATGCTGTCAGATACACTTGTAGTGTTTTGGCTTCATCCTATCATTTTAGTTTTGAATTTGAAACTGCCTGTGTTAAAATACGGAAGACTGTTGACAAACAGACTAGGTTTAGCTGCCTTACTGAGTCTAGCATACAGCACATCATTAATTAATGTGCATTTAACATGCACTTGAAAGGCCAATTGAATTGAAGAGCATTTATAAAGCAATTTGTTTTTGTTGGAAGAAAGATAATGTAGCAGTTCTGCAACTGGACAGACAATCTTTCCAATTTATTGCAAAAGCACTAGCTTTATCCTTTGGATATAGTTGAACTGTAGCTCAGACATGGGCGATAACAGAACTGCTATGTCAGTAGCTGTCAGAAAGAAGAATTTGTCCTGTCAGAGCT
The DNA here is from genome assembly GCF_030684315.1 of Stegostoma tigrinum. Lineage (NCBI taxonomy): Eukaryota > Metazoa > Chordata > Chondrichthyes > Orectolobiformes > Stegostomatidae > Stegostoma > Stegostoma tigrinum. Next base: position 35,077,110 of record NC_081369.1, read on the forward strand.
CTTGCAGCTGCTGGTATATATTTTAGTAGAGTAAAACTGAGCAAATTTATAATTTGGCACTCCAGACTGTCTGACATGTATGATTTAATGGGTATAGAGTTCTGGAACAGTTCTCAATCACTAGTTGTAAAGCAAACTATTGTGTGTTCACTATATAATGAAGTGCATCAAAGCAAACCATAAATCTTGTCTGAAAAAGTTCTGTGATGGATTTATTACTGTACCCAGTTGCAAAAAATATAGAATTTCTTTTACTTTTGTGCAATTCAATTGTTTGATCTCAAATTGCAGTCAACAAGCAATTTAAGACCATCATAGAAGGAATGCAATGAAAATGGAGAGGAATATGGATTAAATTACATCTGATTTTTGATTAGAAGAAAGAATTACCAATTAGTCTATGTGTTCCCAAAACAAAAATTAGAAATAGGAATAAAATTCATTAAACCAATAGATTGTGATTCAGTTATTCATGTTATTAATTATAATACCCAGCCAAGTCTTATGTCCTTCACCTTGTTATTTTTCCTCAGTATTCATCACCTTATAGCAGGAATTTATTTCATAAATATATTCTTAAAAGTTATTGAAACAGTTGGCCATTGTTAAGGTTAATGTAAACTATATAAATATCTCTTGTTTCAAAACTTATGAATAAACATTACTAAAGATGACCATAGACTACTTCAGTAATATGCTGGGATTTATGTGATTTACAGGATACTGATGTGATATGCAATTCTTAAAACATGAGATTAGGTTGATAAGTTAATCTTGTTAGTGTTAAAATTGTTGAGGATGTAACATTCAGTTGTTACACATTCAGAGAATCTGAGAAGCAGAAGGCTATGTAGTGTAAGAAAGCAAGACGCAAGATTGTGCAAGGCTGTTGAAGATATGAGTTTGAAGAACTCTTGTTCAGCAGTAATTGTATAATGATTTGGTAGCCTGTTTAAAGATCTCAGGGACAGGTAGTTAGTGGGAAGCTATCAGAAGGTGGAGCGGTGGAGCAGAGGTAAATATAAATTCACTGGAGCTCCAGGCACAGTAGCTGCAAGAAAGCTGGAGGAACATCAGAGAGAGACTGGCTGGTAGGAAATCTGCACTAAATTTGAAAAAGAACATAACAAAGAAGTATCGAAAAATTTTAATGAACTCAATGCAAAAAACATATAAATTAGTAAAGCAGTTAACTAAGTAGAGATGTCTGGACAGGTCATGTACTGTAACAGTATGATTTAGGAACTGGTTGATCCTATTACAAACGGCGGTGACCACATCTGCAGCATGTGGTGGTTGTTTGAGGAACTTTGGATCAGAGTTGATGAGCTGGAATCTGAGCTTCAAACACTGCAGCACATCTGGGTGGCAAGAAGTACCTGGATGCTATATTTCAGAACGATTCACACCTAATAGATTAAGTACTTCAAATTTGGTCAGTGGCCAGGGACAGCAGGGTGTGACTGCAAGTGAGGCTGGTAGAGGTATCCTTCAGTCAGGAACAAAGGAGCCTCAGCTCTTGACCTTGTCCAACAGGTATGAGGCACTTGCTCCCTGTGTGGATGAGGAAAAGGGCTGCAGGGAGGATGAGCCAACTGACTGCTACACTGTGGCATAGGACGCCATTCAAGAGGGGAGAGCAAAAAGACAAGTTGTAATTGTAGGGGATCCTATAATTAGGGAAATAGATAATATCCTTCGTAAGCAGAATCGTGAGTCCCACATGCTGAATTGCCTACCCAGTGCCAGGGTACGAGATATAATCTCTGACTGACTGGCTTGAAGGGATATTGGAGAGAGAGAGAGGGAGGATTCAGTTGTTGTGGTCCATGTCAGAATAACATAGTCAAGACTAGGAAAGAGGGCCTGTTGAGGGATTGTCAGGATCTAGGAACCAAATTAAAGAACAGGTCCTCAAGTGTTGTCTCAGATTACTGCCAAGCCATGTGCAAATTGGCATAGGGGCACAAGAATAAAGGAAGTAAACACATGACTAAAAGAGTGGTGTGGGGAAGTGGGGTTCCTTTTCATGGGGCACTGACATCCGTACTGGAACAGGAGGGATCTGTACCACTGGGACGGTCTCCACCTGAACCAAACTGGGACTAATGTTCTATTGAGAAAGGATAAATGGGGTGGTCAGCAGGACTTTAAACTAGAAACTGGTGGTGGGGGGAGGGGGAAGGGGAGGGTAAAACTTACTCCAGTAGGATACAAAGCAGGAAGTTAACATCTGTAGGGGTGGATTCAACTGCGTGGAACAATATGAAAGAAATGACAGGAAAGGAGAACTCAGGAGACGTTATTAAAGTCTCCAGTGTGGACACAAATAAGACCGTGTGTTTGGAAAGGGTTAAGAATCAAATTTCAAGTACACTCTACAAATGAATGACAGTGAAAAAAGGGACGGTTAATATAGGACTGAATTCTATCTGAATGCATGCAATGTAAGGAATAAGGTAAAGGAGCTTGTGGTGCATATCAAAATTGGCAGATATGAAGTGGTGGGCATCATGGAGATGGGGAGCAAGACTGGCAGCTGATAATCTAAGGATATACATCCTATCAAAAAGATAAGGCAGGTGGGCAGAAGGGGTGGAGTTGCCTTATTAGTGAGAAATGAAATTAAATCAGTAGTAAGAAAAGAAGCATGGTCAGACAGTGTAGAATCTATGTGGGTAGAATTGAGGAAATGCAAAAGTTTAAGTTATGTGCAGGCCTCCAAACAGCAGTCAAGGGCTGGGGCACACGATACATCAGGATACAGAAAATGTGTGTGAGAGGGGCATGTTACAGTGGTCATGGTGAATTTCAGTATGAAAGTGGACTGGGGAAATTAGTTTGGTAGTGGATTGCAAGAAGAGGAATTTGTGGTATGTCTACGAGATGGCTTTCGGAGCAGCTTGTGGTGCAGCCCACTAGGGAACAGGCAGTACTGGATTTAGTGTTGTGCAATGAGGCAGACTTGATAAAAGAGCTTAAGGTGAAGGAACCCTTCAGAGCCAATGATCATAAACTGATTGAATTTGCTCAAGCTTGAGAGGGAGAAGGTAGAATCAGAGGTAACGGTATTACAGCTGAATAAAGGCAACTGCAGAGGCATGAGGGAGGAGCTGGGCAGAGAGGAGTCCAGCATGAAAGACAGTGGAACAACAATGGCAGGAGTTCCTGTGAGTAATTCAGGAGACACCGCAAAAATGCGTGCCTAGGAAAAAGAAGCATCCTAAAGGAAGTACAAGACGACCATGGCAGACAAGGGAAGTCAGGGACAGCGCAAAAGCAAAAAAGAAAGCATATAGCATGGCGAAGGGCAGTGGCAAGCCAGAGGATGAAGAAGCTTACAAAAGTCAACAGAGAGCAGCAAAAAAAGAAGTAAGGAGAGAGGAGACTAAATATGACAGTAAGCTGACCAGTAATATTAAGGAAGACTGTAAGAGGTTCTTTAAATATCTAAAGGGCAAAAGTAGACATTGGACCACTGGAAAATGACTCTGGAGAGTGAGTAGTGGGGAGCAAGAAAATGGCAGGGGAACTGAATAATTACTTCACATCCATCTTCACGGTAGAAGACACGAGCAATATCTCAAAAATTCAAGAGAGACAGGGGGCAGACCTGAGGTATGGTGGCCATCACTAAGGAGAAGGTGTTACAAAAACTGGATGGCCTGAAGGTGGATAAATCACCTAGACCAGATGGACTACACCTTAGAGTTCTAAAGGAGATAGCTGAAGAGATAGTGGAGACATTAGTGGTGATCTTTCAGGAATCGCTAGAGTTGGGGATTGTCCCAGAGGACTGGAAAATCACTAACATGACACCCCTGTATAAAAAGGGAGTAAGGCAAAAGACAGAAAATTACAGGCCAATTAGCCTAACCTCAGTCATGACCAAGATTTTGGAATCCACTGTGAAGCGTGAGATTTCTGAATACTTGGAAGTGTATGGTAAAATAAGGCAAAGTCAGCACAGCTTCTTCAAAGGGAGATCATGCCTGACAAATCTGCTAGAATTCTTTGAGGAAGTAATGAGCAGTTTAGACCAAGGAGAGCCAATGGATATTATCTACCTGGACTTCAAGAAGGCCTTTGAAAGGTGCCGCACAGGAAGCTGCTGAGTAAGATAAGGGCCCATGGTGTTAGAGGCAAGGTGCTAGCATGGATAGAAGATTGGCTGTCTGGCAGAAAGCAGAGACTGAGAATAAAAGGGGCTTTCTCAGAATGGCAGCCAGTGACAAGTGGTGTTCCACAAAGGTCAGTGTTGGGGCCACAACTTTTTACTTTATGCAATAATGATCTAGATGAAGTAACTGAAGGCATTCTGGCTAAGTTTGCAGAAAATTCAAAGATAGATAGAGGGAGAGGTATTATTGAGGAAGTGGGGCAACTGCAGAAGGATTTGGACAGGTTAAGAGAGTGGGCAAAGAAGTGGCAGATGACTACAACATGGGAAAGTGTGAAGTCGTGCACTTTGGTAAGAAGAATAGAGGTGTGGATTATTTTCTAAATGGGGAGAAAATTCAGAAGTCTGAAGTGCAAAGAGACCTGAGAATCTCGTCTGGGATTCTCTCAAGGTAAATTGTGTGTTGAGCCAGTAGTTAGAAACGCAAAAACAATGTTGGCATTTATTTTGAGAGAATCTGAATGTAAAAGCAGGGATGTACTTCTGAGGCTCTATAAGGCTCTGGTCAGGCCATATTTTGAGTATTGTACGCAGTTTTGGGCTCCATATCTCAGGAAGAATGTACTGGCCCTGGAGCGGGTTCAGAGAAGGTTCACAACAATGATCCCAGGAATGTTTTTCTTTTATGTAATGAATCTTTAAGTTCTTTCATTAAAAGTTCACTGTAGGAACGTTTGAGGACTCTGGGTCTATACTCGATGGAGTTTAGAAGGATGAGGGGACGCATCTGATTGAAACTTACAGAATACTGAATGGCCTGCACTGAGTGGATGTTGGGAAAATGTTTCCATTGGTAGGAGAGACTAGGACTCGAGGGCACAGCCTCAGAGTAAAGGGAAGACTCATTAGAACGGAGACGAGAAACTTCAGCCAGAGAGAGGTGAATCTTTGGAACTCACTACCTCAGAAGGCTGTAGAGGCCAGGTCATTGAGTATATTTAAGACAGAGATAGATAGATTCTTGATTATCAAGGGTTATAGGGAGAGAGTGGGAGAATGGGGTTGAGAACGTTATCCTCCATGATTGAATGGCAGAGCAGACTCTATGGGCTGAATCATTTCTGCTCCTTTATCTTATGGGTTATGGTCTTGCAGGCACAGTTGATCTAGGAGCTTAGGAAATAGGGTGACTCTTCATTGAAGTTCAATGTCTGTAAAGTTATTGTTTGGGTAAAAGGGTTGAATCTGTTTTTCTGATGTTTCTAATGAGTTCATTTCAGTTAGTTGTTGCATAGGCTAATATAGTTTGTGTTTTTCTTTTATGTAATGAACCTTTAAGTTTTTTCATTAAAAGTTCATAGGCAGCCTCTGAGTATGTTCAGTGACTAACCTCCATGGTAAACAAGCCAGATCTGACTGTCAGCTATGATCTTTACTCAAAGTACAAATTTGTGCGTGCAACTGTCAACGTGCACATGTATGCTGATAACCCACATCTCTACCACTATTCCATCTCACTGGTTCTGCCCAGAATCTAAATTCTGATAAATAGTTTCCTTCAGCTGAGTGTTGAGAAGATAGAACCCATTCTTGTCACCCTCTCTGGCTTCATTACCAGTTAGCACCTCAGTTTGAACCATAATGATAACAATATACTATACTTTGTCCTGGACTGAACTTCCATCTGCGTATCTTCAATGTTGTAGCAGAATATTATGAACTTACATTCTAATCTAGCCCATCTGCCACTGAAACCATTTGTCATCGCCTGGCATCACAATCTCAGTGCTTTCTTAGCTGATGTTGCACATGCTTCCCTTTACAAACATGAGTTCATTCACTCTGCGGTTCTTCAACTCTAGGATTTTTTTCACCCAAACCACCATCCTTCTTTCTCGAAATCCTTTATCCAGCCAGCTTTAAATTTAAAATTATTGTTCTTGTTAATAAGTCCCAACATAAACTCTTCCCTCCTTACCTCTGTGATAGCCAGCTGTAGTGCTGGATGAACATAGCAGGCCAGGCAGCATCATAGGAGCAGGAAAGCTGACGTTTTGGGCCTGGACCCTTCTTCAGAAAGTTTTCTTCTCAAGAAGGGTCAAAGCCCGAAACGTCAGCTTTCCTGCTCCTATGGTGCTGCTTGGCCTGCGGTGTTCATCCAGCTCTACACCTGGTTAACTCAGATTCTCCAGCATCTGCAGTTCCTACTACCTCCTTACCTCTATAAAGGTTTGCACAACTCCTACAAAATTCTTACACTTCCATCACATTCTGTTCCGCTGGCTTCAGTTTTATGCTGGTTTCATGATCAACTCACTGCACTACTAACAGTTGAGCCTTCAGCCACTTCAGCCCCACATTTTAGAACAACATTCCTTGGACTTCTGGTTCTTACAAACGTGTTTTCCTTTACAACTCTCCTAACATTTCCTCCTTTGGCTAGTCATTTTTTTCCAATGCCTCCAAAAAATCTGCAAGGTGTTATTCCTCTGTTACAGGGGCAGGTGATGGCCTCGTGCTATTATCGCTGGACTGTTAATCCAGAAATCTTGATAACGTTCTGGGGACCTGGGTTCAAATCCTGCCGTGAAAGATGGTGGAATTTGAATTGAATAAAATATCTGGAATTAAGAGCCTAATGATGACTATGAATCCCCTACCGATTGTCGGAAAAACCCATCTTGTTCACTAATGTCCTATAGGAAGTAAACTGTAATCCTTACCTGGTCTGGCCTACATATGACTCCAGACCCACAGCAATATGGTTGATTCTGAACTGTCTTCTGGGCAGTTAAAGGTGGGGATTAATTGCTGCCTAGCCAGCAATGCCCTAATCCTGTGAATGAATAAAGAAAGGTGCAATTTAAATGCAAGTTGTCTTTTCCTAGATTTTGGAATGACAGTGAAGTTTCACAATGTAAGCATTGGGAATATTGCATAACTTTTCAAGTAAGAGATTCCTAGAATATTTTCTTTTTGGGTAATACAGAACTGGATGTGTTAGTTCTAAAGCTGAAGATTTCTGGCTTTCAGTGCTGTGAAGGTATGCTTTGTTTTGTAAAGAAATGACCAGAAAGTCATTTGGAATAGTAAGCTAAAGACAGCCTTTTGAAGAAGCCATGTGACTTGAGCTATTGTTGATTTAAGTTCTTGTGATTTACAGAAGAAGGCAAAGGCTACAAGTAGGTTGCAGTTCAGAAGCAAAGATCCATATCACCAGATGTACTGTCTAGCAGCTTGGAAGTAATCAAAGCCTTGAGATTATTTCTTCAAGCTCAGTGAAAAAAGTCAGCAAATTAGTTTAGGTAGCTGCATGCAGAGTCAGTAAGGAGAGGTCACATCTGGAGTGAGGCAGAGGTTCAAGTGAATATAGATTTCTGTGACTTTGGAGCAGCGTGTGAATAGAATTTGTAAATCTTTATTTTTTTTTAAAGTTTAAAGTTCAGTAGCCCGGTTAAAATATAGCTGACTGAGGGACAGTTATCAATCAATCACTTAAAACTTGAATCAGGCCTGAATTGGCATTGATTACTATTGAAACCTAACTAATAAGTGTCATCTTAGCCTTAAACTCAGTCCCATTTAAGAGAGGGTCTGTTGAAAGTGCACAATCAGTAAGCTTTACGTGGTCAGTATAGAGAAGTCGCATCCAAAGTGAGGCACAGCCTGAGTCAGTATATATTTCTGGGATTTTGAAGCAGGAAAGGCAGGTTACAAGTTGGGTACAGACAGTTTACAGGGAGATATTGAATAAGTCAAGTGGGCAAAAAGTTGGCAAATGGACTATGATGTGAGAAAACGTAAAGTTCGTTTTGAAAGGGAGAGCAAAAGAACAGTATTAGTTCAATGGGGGAAAACTTCAGAAAGCTGCAACACAAAGGGACTTAGGGGTAATAGGAACTGCACATGCTGGAGAGTCCAAGATAATAAGTTGTAGAGCTGGATGAACGCAGCAGGCCAAGCAGCATCATAGGAGCAGGACTTGTGCACAACATGTAGAAAGTTAGTACACAAATGCAGCAGATAATCAAGAGCACTAATGGTATGCTAGCCCTTTATTTCAAGGGTGTTGGAGTAAAAAAATGTAGAGAGGGCTTACTGCAACTATACAAGGTGACCACATCTGAAGTGCTGTGAACAGTCTTGGTGATGTTATTTACAACAAATATTATTTCAGTGGAGGCAGTTCAGTGAAGGTTCATTAGGATGATGACTGGTATGGAGGGATTGTCTTATGGGCAAAGATTAAACCAATTGAGACTCATTGCAGTTTACAAGAATGAGAGGTGATATCAGTGAAACATGGGATTCTTAAGGGGCTTGACAGGTTAACTGCTGAAAAGATGTTTCCCCTCATTGGAGAGTCTGGGACCAGAGTGTGTATTCACAGAATTGAGGGATGTCATCGTAAGATCGAGATGAGAAATTTCTTCTCTTAGAGGTTGAGTGTCTTTGGAACTCCTTGACACAGAGAGCTGTTGGGGCAGAATCCTTTTGTATAATTACGTCTTATATTCTTGATCATTTGGAGAATCAAGGGTCATGGGGAAAGATTAGGAAAGTGGACATAAGGAATATTGGCTCAGCCTTGATTGTATTGAGTAGCTGAGAAAACTCAAGGGTCTGAATGGTCTTCTCTTGTTCCTTTTTTTTATAGTCGTATAGAGTCTCTGGGAGAGACAGTCATGGAAAAAAATTGCATCTGGTGAATTTGCTGAAATTGACCAAATAGATGCTTTTGACTTTGTCAGTTCAAAAGGAAATTTTAAAGTGAAGATAAGACTGATACTTCATTGGGATTGAGTGTCTGTAAAGATTACTGCTGTGAAATGGGGCTGAATTTTCTTTGTTTTTTTATGTTGAGATCTTGCCAAATTGTTGTTTTTTTAATTCTATTTACTGATGGGATGTGGATTACACTGGCTGAGCCAGCATTTATTGTCTACTCTTAGTTGCCCTTGAGAGGCTAGTATGAGTTATCTATGTGAATCGCTGCAATACATTTGTACATACGTGCTGCAATTAGGAGCGAGTACCAGGATTTTCAGCCAGCAACAGTGAAGGGAAAATTATACTATTCCAGGTCAGGAAGGTAAGTGGCTTTGAAGAGAATTTGCAAGTGGTGGTATTTCAATGTGTTTGACTTTGTTCTTCAAGATAGTAGTGACCACAAATTTGGAAGGTACTGTCCAAGGAACCTGGATAGGGAGAGTGCATGTTTTCTTTTTTTTTGTTGTATAATACTATGTACTTATATGCGTTTAGTGACTGACCACCCTGGTAACCAAATTGTAAGAATAAAAGTTATGATCTATCCAGCCAGATTTCATTCTGGATTCTGACCTGTCTACCATTACCATCACTTGAGACATAACACCAGAGAAGTTAATAATGCATTCTTAGAAGTAGGACTAACTTAAGTGCAGATGTTTAAAAGCTAAATGTTTTGTTTCTTTTGTAGGTTCTCTGCTGGAGAAAGCTTAACAGTGTTGCACTGTTAATACAACACACCAGTAGGCTGGACAGTATGATTTCAGATGCTGTTGCAGATTCCCAACCACAAAGTCATGGCTGTAAAACAAAGCATAAATGTGATGAACATGTCTTGAAGCATATAGCAACTCGCTCATTTGTGGAAAGCAAAATTGTATCAAAAATGGAAAGATCAGGCTCACTAATTCGGGTTATTGAAAAATTAAGTAAGATTGTGGAGAAAGGAAGATCAAAGCAATATTCTCAAGCTGGTCAAAAGAGGCCTTATACTAGTACCACTGACACACAAAGTGCAATATTTAAGCATACTGACAGCTGTGGGACAACAGCCAAAAAACCTGTGGACACAAGCTATGATAGGTTGCCAGATGATACCACAATTAGGGAGACTTATTTTAAGACACAAGGTTTGCCTGAGAGTTGCAATAGACTAGATTTAAGGATGCATAACTCTGTGGATAAAACTGACCCTTCAAAGAGATTCTGTTGTACTCTCTGTGACTATGTTACTGCAGAACAAGCAGCTTTTTATGCACATATACGCAGCCATAACAATACTGAGATCTACACATGTGAACAGTGCAGCTTTGCCACTACAGTTTCCAAAGATCTTACTGAACACAGATATTTGCACAGGAACCTTACAAGATATCAGTGTAATTTATGTAAATTCAGTTCACTGACATTTCCACAGTTAAAGGAGCACTTTGAGCAACATGGAAAGTCAAGTGAGGTGATATTGATGTGTTCTGAGTGTTGTTTTATTTCAAAAAAACAGGAGGAGCTTGAAGCTCATATTTGGATCCATCTCGAAGATGCACAGATGCAGAGAAAACAGTTACCACATAGTCAGCAGCAATCTGAGTTAAATACCATAGGCAATGCAAAATCAGGTAGCGTTGCTTTGGACACTGAACCAGGCCCAAGAAAGTGGTACACATATGACCAGTATGGCATGTATAGGTGTTTGATTTGTAGTTATGCTTGTGATCGCCAGCGAATGTTAAAAACTCATGCGTGGAAACATGCTGGTGAAGTTGATTGTTCATATCCAATTTTTGAAGAGGTATCTGAGCCAACTACCTCAACAGTTTCATCTACAGCTCTCACAACTCATGATGGTGAACCAGTCATTGTTTTTTCAACAGCAGGTAAATCGGAAAGCGTGCACTGCGCTGGTTCAAATCAGTTGCAGTTTTGTGGTGTGGCTCCAGTTACTGTGGTGAACTCATTGGATTGCAGGCCCTCTCTATCTGAGACAACTGTGAAAAATTCTGATATTACCTGCTCAAAAGTACCGAGTCCTACTGTAATGGAAATTGTCGAGGAGGAGTCTCTGATACTGGATTGTGAACATGAAGGCACAATTTCTGATAGCCTTCTTTCTTCTGCACAGAAGATAATTAACTGTAGTTCAAACAAGGTTGGTCATGTCAATGTTATCGTGGAGCGGGTCCCGGGAGCTGGAGATACTGTTCCAGAAAAGCACTTTCTAATGACACCAGATATTGAAGTGGAAAAGAGACTTATCTCTGAAAAGTCTCACGTGATCTATTGCGAGGATCCTTCAGAAATGTATCAACAAAGTAACAGCTCAACTGAAGTGGAAACTGCAGGCTTGGAGTGGAATCCTGAAGAAAGTAATAATGTTTTAAAACCTTCTGAGCCTGCAGTAGTTGACGAAAATGTTCCACCAGCACGAAGGAGAACTAATTCAGAGTCCTTGAGGCTTCATTCATTGGCTGCTGAAGCTCTTGTTGCAATGCCAACAAGAGCACCAGAATTGACCAGAGCAAATGCTAAAAATCCTGAGCCTGATACAGGGCGGAAAAGTACAGAAGTCAGCACTTCCATTTCTCCAGCTCTCAGTTATTCTCGAGATGGTCCTAGTAGTGACTTACAGCTTGATAAAGCTAAATCTGGTTTTTCTGAAGTACCTATCAAAATGGGCATCAGCATGTCATTACTCACTGTAATTGAAAAATTGAAGGAAAGAACTGACCAAAATGCTTCTGATGATGATATCCTGAAGGAATTACAGGATAATGCCCAAAGTCAACCTTCAAATGACCTGGGTTCATCAGGCAACCTAGTGGAGTATATACCCAATACAGAGCGGCCTTACCGTTGTTGCCTCTGTCACTATAGCAGTGGTAACAAGGGGTACATCAAGCAGCACTTAAGGGTTCACCGGCAACGACAGCCTTACCAGTGCCCGATCTGTGATCACATTGCTTCTGATAGCAATAGTCTGGAAAGTCATATGATAAACCATTGCAAGACTAGAATGTATCACTGCAACAGGTGCAATGAAGCATTTTATTATAAGGTACACTGACTTAATGGAAGTTTGTTTCCTTAGCTATGTTGCAGTTAACATGTACATTGAAACTAAAGTAAAAGTAGAGTTTTCTTCTTAAAATTACTGTGTGCCATTCAAATAATACAGTAAACCAACAGCAAATTGTTTCAAGCCCAGTTTTGATTGTAATAATTTAAGTTTGGGAATCTATTTTCTTACTGGAAAAATCTCATTTTTAAAAAACTAGCAAAGTTCTGTATGTTTAACAGCAATTCAGTTGTGATTGAGGCTTAATCTGGCTGTGTAAAGAAAATCTTGATCATTATTTAGAAAATGGTGATTTTAACTTTAAAAAGTTGTCTCATGCCTTTCAGAATGATTACTTCAGTTTTGCTTTTGAAAAATCTGTCTGGGTTAAAATGTTAGTGTGTTTTTGAAATTTTAATTTTGATCGAATGCATACTTTTAATTGATGAATTTGTCTATAACTTTCTAACTCAACATTATTCTATAAGAATTGCTAAAGTGTTCTGTGAAGGATCATCTCTTACTTTTGGCTCCTTGTGGTTTGTTGGTTTCATCTCAATCAGTATATGGCTTATCGCTATTTTGACATCCTGAGCATCTTTCTGACAGAGCCAGCTCCGGAACCACGAGTGTGAGAAACATGGCCTATCTGTCATTTCCTCAACAAATGATGAAAATACTGACTGTAGTAGAGGAGAAGAAACTAGAAGCACACAAGAAGGTAACACGAATATTTGTATTTATCTTTATGCACATAAAATATACAACAAAATTAGAGGTACTAGTTTTCTCTTGAATCTTTAAGAAACGATGTTTCTGAACCTATGACCTGCTTTCCATTCAGCCATCTGTCCTTTTGGTCATAGAGTCATACAGTATGGAGGCAGACCCTGCGTTCCAATCAGTCCATTGCCAAACATAATCCCAAACTAAACTAGTCCCATCTGCCTGTTCCTGGCCCATATCCCTCCAAATCTTTCCCATTCGTGTACTTATCCACTGGTTGGAAAAGGATGCAGTTGTCTAAACCTGAAGCAAGTTACCTCTGCAAAGTTTTTATCTGGCCTTCTCTTAACAGTGATAAACTTTCACGGCTTTTGGCAATGTAATATCTGTCTTTTTTGTCAATTACATTCCAAACCTTATATCTAGGTATTTCACAGTCTTCTGTCCAGGAGAATCAGAGACATGGGCAGTGTTGGAGTGGAGTGATTGTTCAGTTGGTATGTGAACTTCAACCCTAGTCCACTGCAAATGTGTCTGTTTATGAATTAACTTGGGTGAGTTTGGGCTTGTCCAAACAACTTGACAGGCCGTTTATTTCCATATGTTAATAAGCCTAAGTATGTAGCTCGGGTTTTGTGGGTATTGGGATGATTGCCATTGTAGTTGAGTACCTGATTTCAAAAAAACCTTGAAAACCTCAATATCTCAGTTTCAACTACCTTTTAAATTTTTCGGATTTTGGCCTAATTTCCTAGGACAGGTGAAGTATGCCCGGAGCTGTCAGAGCAAGCATGTAAGTACTCTTTCAGCACTACTCGTAGACCAATAGGAACAACTTTGCTTCCTGTGTTTGGCCTCTCACACAAGTGATATAGCTTGCAGCCTAACATGATCATCCAAACCCCACACAGTTGCCCCTCTTTCCTGAGATTTCTTGCTCGTACTTTACAGTTGTCCCCTCCCATAAGGATTCCAGGTGCCCGCCATCTTTCCTCAGCTTTACTTTTGGCTCCTTGTGGTTTGTTGGTTTCATCTCAATCAGTATATGGCTTATCGCTATTTTGACATCCTGAGCATCTTTCTGACAGAGCCAGCTCCAGAACCACGAGTGTGAGAAACATGGCCTATCTGTCATTTCCTCACAACTCGTTCCACATACCTTTTTCCTTCATATCGTAATGCCCAGTAGCGTGTCTTTCATCCTGGTGGGAATGGAAGTTAAAAAACAGTTCTAATAACATCGTGCCATTTAATTCAGCAAGATCTCTGCAAACTGCATTTCTGAATTTGCCAGCAGCTGACACATTTTATCATCTCCTGTATGTATCAGAATCAGTGTGTTCTGGGAAGATTAAGCTCAATCAAAAATGTCCTAGTAAGAATTTGTAAGGGAGCTTGTTCTCGCTTTTGTCTCTCAACTATATCGAGGTCATGCAATAAATCTCCTTTTTTGCAAGCTCACAAAGAATGCTGTAACAGCTGACTTCAACATATAAATGCTTTGGATTAAATAACATAGTTGCATAAGCTCAAGGGATAACTTTAAGACTTTATGTGTGTTAATGGATGGTTTGATAGATTATTGGTGAATATTTTTACTCTGGCTGTACCATTAATTTAAATGTTGCTGTTGAATGCAGTAACGGAAAGCACTTGGAAATACTGGCTCGTAGCATCGCCTAATTTATCATCTATAAAATGATGGAATTTGAGACCCTGGCAATTTATATTGTAGCCCAATTATTTTGTTGAATCAAAGGCAACGATGCTTGCCACAGCTGTTTTTACAACCAGCAATGATCGTTATCCTCTAAATAATGGTGATCAGTGGCCATGAGATCTCTCCCCTTCCAGTTCATATAAAACAATCTGCAATATATTTTAAAATTATCAGATCCCTTTATTAATTGTAATTGAGTATCCCAGTGCATAATTTGTTTCCAAAATACAAATGCTGAGAGAATGAATTATCTTTCTCCAGATGTCATAAGCAATGAAAAGTGTTTACTTGTTTCAACACTAGCATTTCATGTACATGTATCAGCTATAGATTTCAGTATGCCATAGCAGCGCACTTACAGGATGCTGAGCAGTATGAGTCTCATTTTGTAGCCATTGATGGAGTAATGGCTTCAATATTTTGACAGCCTAATTAGAAACTCATCTCCATTTACAAAAGCAGGATCGTAACGTTTTTCGTGTCTTTGGGAAGAACATTGGCATGCAGATTTTACTAACTGGAAGTGAAGGTGATTGATAGTTTTATGTCCAGTTACCCTTTTTAATAGTTCCACTGAGCTTTCTTTCAATCTGAGTGCCATTCAAGGCTTTTATTTTGTTGACAGATTTCTCAGTTTATTCATGTTTGGGTCTGTGAAGGAGGGCTAAGAAATTGATACTGTCAGTTCAGTTTCACATGCACATAAACTTTCATTCCTTTGTCTTTAATTGCTCACTAATTGAAGTAATTCTGATTACACATGTCTATTTGTTCACTAAAAGTCGGAAAGGCTGCACTATGCAGTAAAGCTAAAATTGTACCTTCCATTTCTTGGAGTGAAAATTTTCTTTTGAAATCTTCTCAGATGTTAACCTCATTAAAAATTGAGCATCTCAGTCAATCTCCAGCATTCTATGGCTGACCGTTGTGCAATGATGAGCAAATTTGCTGACGATTCATATTTGCAAAATGTCCCTGCCAACATGAATCTGAGAGGACAGTAGCAAAAATCTTGTGCTTTTTGTGATTGATCAACTTTTGTGAACTGTATGCTTACACTTCTCATGAACCATCGCGCTGCCATCACCACCATCCCTGACGATGTCCTGCATTAACACTATTGATAATGCATTAAATAACTAAAAAATATCTATATCATGGAAAATACATTTCCAAATCTTGCTTAAAGAGCCTTATATGGGCAATTTGGAGTTAAAACATTCAACAATTCTACTATTAATTCTTTAACTCCTTGTTATCTAGAAATACTATCAACTCAGAAACTGTACAAGTGCGATGTATGTGACTACACAAGTTCAACATATGTTGGTGTAAGAAATCACAGAAGAATCCACAACTCTGATAGACCTTACAGGTTTGTGCAACTTACAAAATACAATGGGCCAGATTTCCATTGAATGATGCAACACAGGAGGTATTCATCTCATTGTGCCTGGGTTGACTGTTTGGTACAGCTATCCAACCAGTTATATTGTCCTGCTCTTTTCCCGTAACTGTAAATTTCTTTTCTCTTTGAGTATTTATCTGATTCCCCATGAAGAGTTAATATCGAACTTGTTTCCACTACTCTTTCACACAGTTCTAAGTCTCATTAACTTGCCCTATAAGAAAGTTTCCTGTTGTCACTTTGTTTTTCCCAATCACCTTAATCTATCCTCTGGTTACAACTCTTCCACCTCTGAAAGCAGTTTCTTATTTACCCAATGAAAATTATTCCAAATTCAAAATTAATCACTCCGTTCTCTTATAATCTCTGATCCAATGATGTGCAAAACTGGTATCAGTCAAATAATCTGCAAAGGCCATAACTTTATATGCTTCTGTATTTTTGAAGGGGGAAAGGTCTATTTTGCGGAGGGGATTGCTGCATTGGTAGTTTGTTTTTAAGTGTTGTTTACAGTATTATTTGTGCAAGTTGTAGACAAGCTGGCAGTAAGGGTTTGTGTATGATATGGGATTCAGCTGACCGCAAACAGCTAATTGGTCTGTGGAATGAAGGCCAGTTGTTGATGACCAAGTACTTCTATCTGCCAGCAACTATGTGATTGACCCTCATTTACCCTGATATATATTAATGATCTGGATCTTGGTACACAGGGGACAATTTCACAGTTTTCAGATAACCTTGAAGCTATAAAGCATTGTAAACTCTGAGGGGGATAGTGTAGAGCTTCAAAGGATGTTAACAAGTTGATGGAGTGGGTTCATAGGTGTTAGATGAAATTCAATGCAGAGAAATGTGAGGTGATGCACTTTGAGAGAAAAAACATTGAAAGATAATGTACATAGGGAATACAATACTAAGAGATGCAGGGACAGAAGGACCTCGGTGAATAGTCGGACAAAAAATGAAGGTGTCGGGTAGTTGGAAAGAGAAATTCATAAAGCACACAGTGGTCTTGGCTTCATTAATATGGGCAAGGAGGTGATGCTGAACTTGTATAAAACACATGTTAGACCTCAGCTGGATTATTGTGTGTAGCTATGCGTACGTTTGAGAGAGTGGAGAAGCACTTCACAAAAATGGTTCTAAGAGTGAGAAATTTCAGTTATGAGGATAGATTGAAGAGATTGGGCCACTTCTCCTTGGAGAGAAGAAGGCTGAAAGGCAATGTGATAAAGGTTTTCAAAATAGTGAACAAGCTGCATAAAGCAGATAGAGAGAAGCTATTCCCACTTGTAGAAGGAACAAGACTAAGAGGGCATAGATTTAAAGTGATTTCGGGTTTAATGGACCGAGCGTTAACTCAGAATTTTTTTCACAGATGTTATTAGACCTGTTGAGCTTTTCCAGAACTTCTGTTTTTGTTTAACATAAACTCCTTGCTTTTGTAACTTGTGCCATTAATATTAAAGCTGAGGGATTCCAGTGCTTTTTAAATAGCTTTCTCAACTTGTTCTGCCATCTTGAAGGATTTATGTACATCCATCCCAGATCCCTCTGTTCCTGCATCTGTTCTAAAATCTGTCACGTGGATCCTCATTTCACTACATGCCTATATCTTCAATTCTACCTACATGTGAGTTTTGCCATCCATAAACTTTGAAATGGCACTCTATCTATCCAGCTCCTGTTCATTAAAATGCATTAAAAATAACAGCAGTGCTATTACTGATTTAAGGAGAACACAACAATATAGGACAGGTTGCAAGCCAAAGCCAAGGCTAAGCAATCCCACAAACAATGGATCAGATATTAGCTGTGCAGTCCTGCTGCAGACAATGGTAGACAATTAAAGAACTCACTGGAGGAGGAGGCTCCACAAATATTCCCATCTTCCAGGTTGAGCCCAGCACATCTGTGCAAAAGGTAAAGCAATTTTTAAAGCAATTTTCAGCCAGAAGTGCTGATGGATGCTCCACGTTAACCTCCTCTGGAAGCCCTCAGCATCACAAATACTAATCTCCAGTTGATTCAGTTCATTCTGAGAGATCAAGTAATGGCTGAAGCACTGGATACTGCAAAGGCTTTGGGTTCCAACATTATTGAAGATTTGTGTTCCCAAACTGGTATGCTCACAGCCAAACTGTTTAGTACTGCTACAGCACTGGCATCTAGCCTGCAATGTGTAAAATTTCCCTGATCACAAAAGGGAAAAATCGAACTTGGCCGATTACTGCTCTCAGCCTGTTCTCAATCATCAACGAAGTGATGGAAGGAGTCAGCAACGTTACTGCCAAGCACTACTTGCTCAGCAACAAGCTGCTTGCTGATGTTCAGTTTAGATTCTGCTAAGGCCACTCAGCTCCTGACCTAATTATAGTCTTGACCCAAACATGGACTAAAGAACAACATCAGAGAAGAGAAAAATTGAGAGTTAAGCTCATGACATCATGGCAGCATTTGACTCAGTGTGGCTTCAGGGAGCCCTAGCAAAACTGGAATCAAAGGGAAAAGACCCTCCTCATTGGAATTATACCAAGCGCAAAAGATGATTATGGTTGTGGAAGGTTAGTCATCAGAATATCTCCACAGGAGTTTGTAAGGGCATTATGCTAGACCTAATCATGTCCAGCTTTTCATCAATGAACTTCCGTTCATCATTAGGTCAGAATGGGGATGCTTACTGACGAATGCATAATGTTCAGCCCCAGTTGCAACTCCTCAGATACTGTCATGTCCAAATCCAGCAAGTATTGTATAACAAGATAATAAAATGTGAGGCTGGATGAACACAGCAGGCCAAGCAGCATCTCAGGAGCACAAAAGCTGACGTTTCGGGCCTAGACCCTTCGGGCTGATAAGGACCAAGTAACATTCTGGCGCACAAGTACCAAGCAATGACCATCTCCAACAAGACCATCTCCAATAACCATCGCCCTTTAATACCGAATGGTGTCTCTATTGCTGTATCCCCCACTGATAATATCTCACATGTTACCATTGATCAGAAACTGAACTGGACCAGCTTTATAAATACTCTGTATACAAGGACATGGCAGAACCTCAGAATTCTGCAGCAGGTAATTTGTGTGCTGACTTTGCAATGTTTGTCTACTGTCTACAAAACGCAAATCAGGAGTGACATGGGAAACTCTAAATTTACCTGGATGGGTGCAACTCCAACAAACAGTTCAACAATGCAGGCAGCGTGATGGGGGTAAAAATTGAGGATGATAGTAATGGAGGCATCAGCGTTGACAAATATTACACGCTAACTGTTACCATCATTACCTTACTTATTCTTAAACCCATCTCTAAGTTTTTCATTAACTATTTATCATTTTTGTATCACTTGATTCATTTTCCAAACCGTGTAATTATTACTGTAACTTCTGCTTTTCTGCTTGGTCTTTAGTTTGTTGATGTGCCATTAACCATAGACCCTTTTGCAAATCTGTTTGATTCACAAATCAGTCATCCACTTAGCCATTTCAATTATAAGATCATCAGCTTCCAAAATCATTGTCACCCATAATTCTTCTAAGGATAGCTTACTGGCCAAGCATTTTGTGACATTATCATCCAAAACTACACTTGTACCACTATATCTCTGCTTTAGACTCCTGCCTGACTCATCAGATCAGTAGCACCCCCTCTTTCCTGGGCTGTGTTTTCCAGGTTCTAGGCAGACTCAAATATCACAGAACAAGTGTGTGATTTAATCATGCCACATTAACAAGTGTACACATTCACCACAGTGGCCATGCTACATGCAAGTTTTGGACTCAGGTGCTTTATTATTCAATGAAGACCTCTTTGCAACTTCAGTTGTTGGCTAGACAGACTAGTGTTCCTAGATGATTGCCCTGACCATCTCAAAGTTTTGATGCTTATAGAGTGAAGTAGTTGCTCATACCCGGTGCTGATACCACCGTAGGGATGCCAGACAATAAGAGCAAATATATTTATCCATTCACCTCTCATTTGGGGTTGCCGCCAGGCAATTGTAAGTGCTTGTGCTTCTGCCCAGCTTGTGGCAGTAAAAAGTTTTTGCAAGGTTCATAAAAGGTGTGAGTTTGGATAAAAAATACATACAATAGTAAGAAAAGGAGTGATCTTGAATATTTTGAAGTTTGGAATTCTGGTAAATGTGGGTATCAGTGAAACCAGTGGTTGAATGCACCCACAGAGCATACTAAGTAGCAAGTGCAGTTGCAATAGAGTCAATGTCTTTCTCACCAGCCCTCCAGACTAGGTGACACTGTGAGTCACTAAATTTTCGTGAAAGTATTATCTTCTTTAGAAGGGATTCTCTTCTTCAGTTTCAAAGACCTGACAATCCATAATGGAACATGTTGCAAGTGAGTTTCAAAGACCTAACTCTGAAATTTCCTCACAGTATGTTCCATTGTGAATTGTTGCAATGAGTACTATCATCCTGATAGTTCAGTTTTTTTCACTGAGACTGCATTTCACTAAATTTCTGAGCCTGCACTCCTCCATCTAACCATGAGTGCAATTCCAGCTCTTATGCAGCTAGCAAGCTTCACAAAGCTAACACTACCCCTAGATTTCTCTGAGCCGCAACACTTCGCAAATGCACCAAACAAATGTTGCATGTAGTCTTCTACACCATCACTCTCAGGTACATTGAGCCATCAATGGCTTCCGAGCCCCTTCCAATACCTCAATTGCTCCAAATGGCTCCCACCTGCCTCCTTTTTGTTTGAGCCCTTACCCCAACTCTTGCTGTATCTTCTAGTTGACAGGGCTTTTCCTAAAGACTGACTGGCTGAAGCCTTGTGTACCAGCACTTTGTCAATATGGAGCCTTTTTTTTGCTGTCTACCTCCTGACTGCATTCTGTGTGTTTCCCTTTTTGTGCTAGCCCCACCCAGCGTATGCCCTCCTGTCTACAGCTAAGCGTAAAACAGAAAAACTGCACCAGGCTTGGTTGTAAGTCTTATTGTGTGTATTTGCTAGAACTCCCAGGGCATGCAGCGAATTGTAGACCTTAACTTCTACCTGAGGAAAAGGTGATGCAGCATTTCTTAAAAGCTGTCACCAGTAAAAAGATTTAAAAATCAGTGGAGACTGATTTTAAGGCAATTTGCAGAAGAGGTGGCATTAAGCTGAGCAAAAGCATGTAGGATTAGGTGATTTGTCGCAGACACCTGTCATGGATATGAGAAACTGAATGGCCTCCTTTGTGCTGCAACTATTCTCAGGTTCCATCACAATTTAGTATTGCACACTGTCAAGCATTTCGTAGTTTGTAAAAAATTAGGAAAAATCAGGAGGTGTTCTTCGAATTTTGGAGTTTGTCTTTATTACTGTAGTTCTTGTAGTTCCATCTGCAGCGCAGTCTTATGATTTTAATCATCTATGGTGCAAGGAGAACTTATTGCAATGAATTGTTAACAAATGGTATAAAATGCAATTTGTTGGAACTACATGGAGTACTTTGTAGTGAGGTTGTAAAGGTTTACAATATACTGTATGAAGCACTTCATGGCTCAGTCTTCCATTGTCATTTGTGATTGCAGGAAATCAGTTTGTTTTCCAGTGCAATTGGCACATTGATAGTCTCTGCAAGTTTCGTGCTTTCAAGCTAAGTTAAATATAGCAGTCTGCTGCTACAAAATAAATGAAGGTGTGTGATGTGAGAGGGGGCCCAGCAAAATAGTTTCTCTGTTCAAGGGTGGCACGGTGGCTCAGTGGTTAGCACTGCAGCCTCACAGCACCAGGGACCGGAGTTCGATTCCCACCTCGGGCGACTGCCTGTGTGGAGTTTGCACATTCTCCCCGTGTCTACATGGGTTTCCTCCAGGTGCTCCAGTTTCCTCTCACAGTCCAAAGATGTGTAGGTTAGGTGGATCGGCCATGCTAAATTGCCCGTAGTGTACAGGGGTGTGTGAGTTATCGGGGGATGGGTCTCTGTGCTTCGAGGGGCGGTGTGGACCTGTTGGGCCAAAGAGCCTGTTTCCAAACTGTAGGGAATCTAATCTAAAATCTGTAATAAGAAACCTTGTCTTCGACGAAAGTTAATTCTATGCCTGATATTTGATTATTCAGACAAAATACTGCAACGAAAAAGTTATTGTTGCACAAAATAATGCTCAGCAGTTCCGCCATTATTGCATTGATATTGCATTGACTGTTATAAAAAGAATTTTATATCACGTAAGCATTCAAGGCTGTTAGAGAAGATTGCCTTTATTTGTATGAAGTTGCAAAGTGTTTTCATACACTTGGTTACAATTTCACAGGAAAAGCCAGAAAACCTCCCGCTGTTTGCATCTTCTCAAATTAACCACTTAAGATGCTGAAGCCATAAACAATGCCATATAACCAGATGTGACAGAAGTTTTCCACAATCGATATGTTAATTTAACTGCTCTCACCACAGATGCTATCTGGTCAGCTCAGCCCTTTTTATTTCAAATTTCTGACATCAGCAAATGTTTTGCTTTTTGTTGTATTGCTTAATTCATTTCCATTCCTTCTCAGAATAGCTACCTGAAAGTCTACTCCCCTTGGTCCTCCTGAATTTCCAAAGAACAGTTATTCCAGTAACTTTGTTAAATGTTGTCCCTTTTTAGTAAAATAAAATAATATTACATTCCCTTAATCCTGGCATCTTATGTATTGATAAATTCAAAATTAAATGCTCTTCTAATGTTTTTTGTTATTGATACAATCTGTTAGCAGCTATAACAGAAGTGACAAGGAGCTTTAGTAAAGCTTTGTTACTTTATACCATGAGAGGTCAGCATCATATAACAATATTTACCATATTAAAGGCACATACTCATATTCAACCATGATCAATTTACAGATGCAGTAGCTGTGACTTTGCTACCACAAACTTGAACAGTTTAAAGTGTCATATGAAACGCCATCCTCAGGAACATCAGGTTGTTCAGTTGCTGGAACAGTACAAGTAAGTGTTGTGAAAATCTAATTCATGATTTTTTTTTAAGAGCATGGCTTTCAGCTTATAGCAAACGTAGCAAATAGGAGCATCAGGTTGAGAAACTGATAAAAGCAACTCGATGTAAATGAAAGTCAAATGAGATTTTTTTAAACTTAAAGATTAAGCTGTGTTTGTCTTGCAAGATCAGAGTTAATGGTGAAAAAGCTTAAACAATGAATTATTGATCTCAAAGCTTGTAATGGAACTAGGGAATCTGCAGAGAAGGAAATTAAATTAATTAGTGATGTAAGTTGTCCATATGGATTGCAGAATCAAAGATTTGTGTCAAAGGTAAAATAATTTATTATAATCTGTGAATTATCCAAAAGAATACAATGTTGCTATTGAGATAATTATTTAAAATGGAAGTTGAGCTGGAATTACTTGTGTTGAATTTACCTGGGTGTTAACAAACAGAGCCAGGCAGCTCAGTTTGGGTATCAAGCAGGGAAAATCAGCCAGAAGATTTGTTCTAGCTTGCTGCTATTGGAAGATGTCTACAGTAATCCTTTCAGAGCTATTTGCTAGAAATAGAGCGGCACGGTGGCTCAGTGGTTAGCGCTGCTGCCTCACAGCACCAGGGACCCGGGTTTGATTCCACCCTCTGACGACTGTCTTTGTGGAGTTTGCACATTCTCCCAGCGTCTGCGTGGGTTTCCCCTGGGTGCTCCGGTTTCCTCCCACAGTCCAAAGATATGCAGGTTAGATGGATTGGCCATGCTAAATTGCCCATAGTGTTCAGGGAGGTGTAGATTAGTTGGGTTATAGGAGGATGGGTCTGGGTGGGAATCTCTGAGGTTTGGTGTGGACTACTTGGGCCAAAGGGCCTGTTTCCACCCTGTAGGGGTTCT